>NC_090930.1:533293741-533596771 GCF_040938575.1 Ambystoma mexicanum
AATCCAATAATCCCCTCCAATCCCCCAACTGCCTCACCCCATGGCCCTTAGTCTGGGGACGCTTCCCGTTAGTTTGTGTTTTCTGTGTCTGCTTCGGCTATGCTTCCCTTTCAGGGAGCATCTCGGTCCCTCAAGGCCCACCAGATATTGATAGGCTTAGAGGTTAATGCTGGAAATTTCAGGTCATAATCCAACACTGGGTCCCAATTATTCTGGAAGTGATGGAGGAATCCGGCCCTTGCTGCTGTTACCTTCTCCGCGATCAGAATGTCCCATATTTTCCCCCACCATTGGGGCATGAAGGGACTGTCCGGGGCTTTCCAGAAGCGGGCTATCACTATTTTCCCAGCCAGAAGTCATTGGGTCAGCAGTTTGGCTTTGTTTCTGGAGCGTGCATAGATCACGGGGACTGGGACCCCTAGGAGGACGGGCTCAGGCTCCAGAGGGAGAGCCGTCTGGATGATCTGTTCAATGGTGGCTAAACATAGTTTCTAGAATTGTTGGATCTTTGGGCATGCCCACCACATGTGGAAAAAGGAGACCAGTCGGCAGCACCCTCTCCATCAGGTGTGGTCGACAGAATGGCTCATATGATGAAGCCTGAGGGGGAGTAATACTAACGTAGCAGAATTTTATACATGCATTCTGTGTTGGTGACACAAGTAAATGATGTGTGCGCTCAGGTCCAGATATCCACCCAGGCCTGGTCCTCAACCGGGTGTCCTAGATCAGCCTCCCACTGGGCCATACATCAGGTCTTTGATGCAAGAATGTCCCCTAAAAATCATCTGTATAGGGTGGAGATCCTGCCTTGGATTGGGAGGTCCTTGAGAGTTAGTTTGAGGGGGTTGAGGGGGCGCGTGGCTGCTTGGAGAGTATGGGAATGGGAGCACCAGTGATTTAGCTGAATGTATGTGAATCTGCCTCTTTCTTGGAGTCGAAACAGCTCCTTACATTGTTCAAATGTGCGAGGTAGGTCTCCCGCATACAGCTGATCCAAGGTTTTGAGGCCTCCCGCTATCCAGTTCTGTAAGTTCCAGGGGTTCACCCCGGGCGAGAAAGTCAAATTGTGAAAAATTGGAGATAGGGGTAGGGGGCCCAGTCCCCTCGTAATTCCCTTATGTTTCAGCGCTCAGTCCCAGGAGTTCAGAGTGTGCTTAGTCGCCAGCAAGAGGCCTTCCCATCGTTCTCTGAGAGAGGGCGGAATGTGTGGAAGAAACTGCAAGAGGAGCAGAATCCGTGATTGTTCTAGTTCCCATCTAGGTCAATGTGCGAATGTGCACTAGTTGCACTGCCACCCTGTAGGATGGCAGGTCAGGGACCCCTAGTCTGCCCAATCTTGCATTGCCTAGCATTGTTTTTTGGGGGATCCTGGCTTTCTTTCCCCTCCAGATGAATCGGAGCATTTTCCTCTGCAAGTCGCGTAGGGCGGGTGCTGGGATTGCGACAGGGAGGGAAGAGCAGGCGTATAGGAATCTTGGGAGTAAGTTCATTTTACAGGCCATTATGCATCCATCAGTGAGATTTCTTGGGTCATCCAGCGCTTCAAATCACCTTATAATTCTTTAAAGAGCTGGGGAAAGTTGCCATGATATGTGTCCTTCAGGTTCACGGGTACTTTGACCCCCAAGTAGGGAATAGCCCTCACCTTCCATGTAATTGGACACATCGGGACCAGTGCCTCCCGTTCCTCCGGGGAGAGCCCTACACGCAGGGCTACCAATTTGAAGTTGATGGAGAAGCCGGTGACCTCCCCTTAGCTGGTTATTTCAGCCAGGCCATGCTTTAGTGAGGAGCGGGCCTCCGAGATGGTGAGCAACACGTCATCTGCATATAGGGCAATTTTGTGCTGAGATAGGCCGACCTGGGGGCCCTTGATGTGGTTATTCAGTCGGATCTTCTGGGTGAAAGGTCCCATGATTAGTTTGAATAGCAGTGGGGATAGCGGTCAGCCCTGTCTGGTTCCACAGGTCAGGGGGTTTGGAGCAGAGAGTGAGCCATTGATCCAAAGGAAGGTTTTTGGTGATTTATAGTTGGCAAGGACCATCGCCTGGAATGCCGGGCAAAACCCAAAGGCCTCCAGAGTAAGGCTCATGAAGGACCAGTCCACCCTATCAAATGCCTTGGTGGCATCTAGGGCCATCAACACCAGCCCCATGGGAGCTTCGGGAGGCAAGGTCTACCAGGTCCAGGGCTCTGCGGATGTTATCTCCTGCCGATCTGTTCAAAATCAAGCCTGCCTGATCGGGGTGAATTATGTCGGGTAGTATGCGTGATAGGCCGTTAGCGAGAATTTTGGAGTATAAGTTAGCGTCAATATTCATCAGGGCTTTTGGCCTGTAGGAAGCCGGGTCTCTCGGGTCCTTCCCCGGTTTGAGCAGAATGATGGTGGTTGATTCTTGCATGGAGGGGGTCACCGTACCCGTCTCCCTAAAAGAGTTGAAGAGCACCACCAGGGGGGGGGGGACCAGCCGGGGTTTAATAATTTTGTAGAACCCAGAGGAAAACCCTTCGGGCCCAGGATTTAAGGGACTTAACGGCTTCCTCGACCTAGTCGAGTCGTGTAGTCGGGGAGGGCCGCTTCCTATAGGTATTCTTTTTGTTTAATCAGGTCCCGCGGTGGTGCCGTCATTACCTGGGCCAGATGGTCCGCCGCTAGCTGTTGCTTTTTCAGTTCCTCGTATTGTATCACTCCATGTGGGTCTCGCAGTCCGATAATGGTGCTGTTATGCTTTGCTTTAGCCAATTTAGCCACGAACAGCTTGTTAGCCTTATTTTTCTTCACATAATAGAATTGTTTGACTTTAACCAAAAGCTGTGCAGTGTGTTCGGGGTAGTGGGCCTCTAGCTTCTTTCTGGCGATGTGGATGGCTCAATGTGTCTTAGGGGACCAGCCTTTCTTCTTGTGAGTTTCCTCCACTGCTTTGAGTTCCTCCTCGAGGATAAAGGTCGGCTGTCGCCTACTTTGATGAAATGCCAATCCCTGTGCGATCAGTTCTCCCCTGATCACTGCTTTCAAGGCATCCCAAGTGTTTGCAGGGGAGGTGTCTTTGACCGGGTTTTCTCTGAGGAAGTTTTTAATTGCTGTTGCAGTCATGTCCCTCGGTGGCATTTCGTTAAGAATTGGATCGTAAAGAGTCCATCTGCGCAGAGAGTGAGGCTTGGGTTCATGTGGTCGGATCTCCAGGATTACTGGGGCGTGATCGGACAGAATCTGTGGACCGATAGATACATCATTGGCGTAGGCAAGCATCTGGGGGGATGTCAGGAGGAGGGCAATCCTTGAAAAGGTTCAGTGAACGTAGGAGTAGAAGGAGTAATCTTTTTCGGAGGGATAGAGCACCCACCACGGGTCCACCACTTCTAGAGATCTGAACAGGTGCAAGAGACTGAGCGCCTGAGTGAAGTCTCCGGGGGTGAGGAGGTGAGATTTATCTTTTGTAGGGTCGGGTATTACATTGAAGTCTCCCCCAATTATGACTTGGCCTTCTGTGAAGAGGGAGAGGGAGGAGTCCAGTGAGTCATAGAAGGCTGCTTGCCCAGAGTTGGGGGCATATACTGAGACAAAAGTGTATATGTCTCCCAGCAATAGGCATTTGACTGCCCACAAATCGGCCTTCCGGGCATGTTTTTGTTTCCAGGGCCTGGGGGTTCAGACCCTTCCTGAAGAGGATTGCCGTGCCTCCCTTCTTAGAGCCACCTGAGGCGAAGAGCTGGAGCGGGTAAGATCGGGAGCGGAGATGCCCAAAGTCTACCGGTAGTAGGTGAGTCTCCAGAAGCAGAGCTACAGCTGCATCCTCGTCGTGAAGCTTTTGTAGAATTGACTTACGTTTGGCGGGGGAGTTCAGTCCATTGACATTGAGGTAGAGAAATGTTAGGGTTTGATGCTCCTGGGCTAGGTCCCTCGCTGCTGCCGTGTCTGGGTGGCAGAGGTCAGAAGGGTGTAAATTAGCCACCATCTCGAAGAAATGCTAGGAATGCGTCACCCTGCTTGTGGGGTTTTAACACAAGCCCCCAACGGGAGGCCATAACTCTAACTGGTGGGGGCTGACATTGTGGGTTCGGCCTTTCCCCTGACCAACCGGGCCAATCGAGTAAGTAAGAGTAATGTGGGATTCTAAGGACTCATAGGTGGAATCTACCTTGGAAATGGGCATGGGCCATGAGTGGGGCCCGCTGCATTGGTTATAGCTGTTCTTAAGCTGGGTCAAGGTCAGTAAAGTTCCTTTGGGAGAGAGATGGGAAGACGGTGAGAACGTGAGGCAGAGTTCCGAAGGTAAAGGTCCTGCACCAGACTACCTTCTCCTGCTGCTCCATTGCACCTTCGACCAGGAGGACCGCCTAGGTTTCGGAAGGGAGATAGCTCCCGTGTCAGTAGTGCCCTCCGATCTCGGCGATGTGGACTCTTCGGGCGAGGATGGGTGCATGTTTTTGTTGGCATCCTCAAGGCGGCTGATTGTACGTGTGCCGTTGTATGAAAACAGTAGGGCGGTCGGAAAGAGCCATCTGTATTGAATCGGATGCTCCTGAAGGAAGAGAGTCAGAGGCCGGTGAGATTTCCTTTCCTGGAGTGTAAGTAGAGAGAGGTTGTGGTAGATCTGGAGAGGCGAACCTTGGAAGGACAGTTCGTCTTGAGGGTGGCTGATTGATGAGATGGCCTCCTTTGTGGTAAAGAAGTGCACTCTAGTTATGATGTCAGGGGGGAGGTCTGAGTCCACTCCACGACGTGGGCACAACCTGTAAATGCGATCCAGAAGGAGTTGAGATTTGTCGAGTTGTGGAAGCAGGGATTGGAAGAAGTCCCCCACATATTCCGCTAGGTTTTTGTCCGGGACAGAGGTTGGTATCCCTCGAATTCGGAGGTTGTTGTGCTGGGCCCTATTTTCAAGATCTTCTTGTTTGAATTTGAGGATTTCACATTTGTCCTGCAAGGTTCTGATTGAGCGTTGGCTTTCCCCAAATGTGGTTGCATGGTCCTGGGAGCGGTCGTCTATCTCCCCCAGCCTTTATTCCAACTCGGTCACCCTTTGATCGGTGTGCTCTAGCTTTCTGGTAAGCTCCGTCATGCAGGATCTAAATTCAGACTTAAATATCAGCCATAAAATTCTGTATGTCCTCTTTGGTGGCAAAGGCTTCTCTATCCTCTTGGGATTTCTGTGGGGTAAGCTTGGGGGGTCCTGTTTCTTTCCCTTGTCAGTCGATGTGAACATAGTGGCAATATTTGAGTTCTTGCCAGCTTTTAGTTGCTTCTCCATTGCGCCAGTCCGGGTGTAGGGTAAGTGACCCAGAGATCTCTCAGGGATGTAGAGTGGGGAAGGCTATTGTCTGAGGTCAGAGCGTTAAAGTTATTGGAGTGGCGATCCTAGTTCCTTGGTTAATGACTTGTGGGAGTAGGTGCTTCCGTAGATTGAGGCCTCCCAGAGCGGGTGGGGAGGAGAAGGGGACTTTGGTTTCTTAAGCGAAGTGTGGGATTGTGATGTCGTCTCTGGCTACTTAGTGCAGACTGAGGAAGAAGGGGTAGAAGAGTGGGCCGGGGTGCCCCAGGAAGGAAGTGGAGGGAGAAGGGAGAGCACAGCAGCCACAGGCACACCCCTGTTCAGTGAAGCATTTTCGGGGTGGAGTGCGAGGGCCCAATTTGTTTCAGCCGATGAGAAGTCCCTGGTGGCACTGAGGGTCCCTTTTGATATCTATGCCTTATGGTGGCTTGAATGTGAGGCTGGAGGAACTGGAAAGGCAAGGTGCTCTGTGAGGAGGGCTGGGTGTTGCGGTTCCTCACAGCCAGCTGGCCACCCGCCGCAATCAGGAGCCGGTGCTGGGAAGTTGCTGGAGGGGGAAGGCCACCCCCTGGGGTGCAGCGTTGTGGACTGGGTCTGTTCTGGGGTCTCAGAGGTGCTGCCCCATGAGAAGAGCCTGGGCTGGGCAGGCACATACCTGCAGCCGTGCTGCGTATTGCAGGCTGAGGCCAAGGCCCAGGTTGATCCCCCACCACTCGAGTGGGGGGAATGGAGAGCCGGTGTGAGGAGCAGGCTCGATGCTGGGGCGTCGTTCCGTGAGAAGCGCAGAACGTTTCTGCTCCCTCGCAGCTAGTGGAGCAGACTATCAGAGCTTGATGCGGGTGGGGGCAGAGGAACTTCATCCCGCTACCCTGGTAACTCAATTCACCCCCCGCTGGGACTCGCGGTCCGGGTGCCTGGTGCCGCTGGGAGGGCCCCTCTCCACGTCGTGGTGCCGCAGCCTGGGCCAGAGCTCTCCCCCCCAGGAGCACTACATTTCATGCTGGGTGCCCAGGGCTGATGGGTTCTGAGCTGCCAATGTGTCCGGATGTAAGCGGGGTCCCCAGGCAGGGGTTGCAGTTCCTCCATGGGCATGATCAAGAGGGGGGTAGACAGCATAGCTTGAGCCTTCAGGGCTTAGGAATCTCACCACCAGACCTCTGCCAACTCCGTCCGCCATTTTGGAAGGAGGCGGCCGAGGGGCCGCAGAGTTTGAAAGCTTGTTGTGTGGCTTCATGGGGGATGTCAGTCTGATTTTTGTTTCTTTGCGTGCCGCATGGCTTCCGACGTCCCAGGTAGGGTTCTGTCATGAAATTAGTGGATGGAACTTGACCAGTACCGCTTGTGCAGCGGGCCCATCACGGAGGCTTCTAGGAGAGCGTCCACATTGCCGGAGCTCCAGGCCACGCCTCCCATTGTGAGCATTCTTAAGAAGTTTGTGGCAGATTCTGGGCCAAGTTGGGACATCCGATTACCGCTTGTCCTGATGACCATCATTTCTACACCATTTTCTGTGACCAAAATGTCTCCATTTGAGTTAATGACTGGATGAAAAATGGTGCTACCTCAGCATCTGCTCTATAGAACACAAGAGCAGACACTGATAAACACCCCCACACCACATGAATATGTTGAGAATCTAAGGACACACTTTCAGCATGCTTTTACGTATGTTCGGCAGAATCTGGAGAAATCGGCAGAGAGCATGAAAACCCACTACGACTTAAAAACAACTAAAATGAATACCAAGTAGGAGACAGGGTCTATTTGTACAATTTTCAGAGGAACTAGGCTAAGGAGAGAAAATTCCTCCCCTCCTGATGTGGTCCCTTTGAAATTGTAGACAAAATTCCACCTGTCGCCTACAGGATCCGCATCACCAAAGGAGATGGGGAGCAGGTGCAAGTGGATCTAGGTCACCTGGCCTAAGCCCCGCCCACCTGGTACCTTCCTGCTAGCCGCTCTTTTTCACCACTTAGCAAGCCCCGCTCAATTGGTACCTTCCTGCTTGCCGCTCTTTTTCACCACTTAGCAAGCCCCGCCCACCTGGTGCCTTCCTGCTTCCCGCTCTTTTTCACCTCTTAGCAAGCCACGCCCACCTGGTGCATTCCTGCTTGCCTCTCTGTTTCCCTACTTAAGGAGCCCTCCAGCTTCTTTTCCTTTGCAGATGGGGAGCAGGTGCAAGTGGATCTAGGTCACCTGGCCTAAGCCCCGCCCACCTGGTACCTTCCTGCCTGCTGCTCTTTTTCACCACTTAGCAAGCCCCACCCACCTGGTGCCTTCCTTCGCCATCACTGTCTTGTGGTCAATGCTGGATTTGACTTTTATGGACTTAATTCATTCACGGTGCGTCCCTCTTTCTCAACTCTCATGCTGGACTTCCTTTGCATCTTGTACTCATGGTGGCCCTGAATCATGCTGTTCCCATCTTCATCTTGTATCATGTCTTGCAACATTATGTGTTACTACTGACTTCTGCAACTGTATTCCCTCTCCACTCTTGCTTCTCCACTCCTTTTGACTGCTTACTCTCTTTTCTCTCCTCCTTTCCCTTCTCCCTTTTCCTATCTCCTCTCCTTACTTTCTTCTATGCACTTACTCTATTAGAATTGTCCCTGGACCTAATATGATAGCAACCTCGTCTGTTTCCTCCACCCTCCACCCTCCCATTACTGTTTTTTTTCCTCCCCACCACCTCTCCAGCATTATCTGAAATGTCGTTAGGCCTAGTATGATAGTCGCTTGTTTTGTTCCTCCCCTCCCTTTCTGCACCCCTCTCCCTCACCTTTTGTTTTTCTCCGGCTCTACCAGAAATGTCGTCAGGCCTAGTACGGTAGTCGCCAGTCTGTTTCCATTTCCTTCCCACTCTCCCCCTCCCTTCCTTTTCTATGTCTTAGCTCTTGCACTATCTGAAATGTCGTCAGGCCGAGTACGATAGTTCATTTCACATCCTTATTGTTCATGGCCTGTAAGAATGTGGTTGTATTTTCCCTTGTTCCCTCCCTTGCCTTGAAGCGCTTTGAAGCGCTATATAAATAAACGATCATATCATATCATATCAGAGCTGTCAGAAGAGCTGTCAGAAGAGAAATGGGTCCACATCAATCAGTTAAAAAGTTGTCACCCCAGACACACTTTGCAGCTGATTGATGAGCCAAAGGAAAATCAAACAGAGGAACCGTCTGAAGAATGAGAAGAAAGGAAAGGAAAAAGCAGAAGGAAGCATTCATCTATATAACAGGGAGTATTTTTCTTTATTGTTATTGTAATAATTAAAAAAAAAGGTGTTCTTAAAGTCAGGTTGCTGTCTTGGTCATGTTGAGTAAGTTACTTCATGTATTGTAAAAATGGAACCAAGGTGTAAAAATCAAGGGGGTAATTCATAGAATTCAGCGTACAAGTGGCGCACGCGGCTAGCGCACAGTGAGTGTGCGCGTGCGACAGTCTGTGCCAGCCGTGTGTGCCAAAATCCATTTCCGCGCACAGCGTATTCATGGATTTCAACATCCATTACCAGCTGTGGCGCAGAGTGGCGCTGCGACCCTGCAGCAGCGCCAGTTACGCCCCAACCACTCCCCGTGCGCCATGTACAGCGCACAAATCCCGTACATGGTGCACAAGCCCTCAACCATGAAAATGCCTGTAAAACACGTACCCCGCTGCGCGGGAAGTTTCACACGCAATTGGCCCTGTGCAAGCAGTGTACGTGAATTTCAGGGTGCGCAGGAAGTTTCACACGCGATTGGCCCTGTGCGAGCGGGGTACCTGTATTTCGGGGGTGCGTGGGAAGTTTCATACGCAATCGGCCCTGTGCGAGCGGGGTACGTGTATTACTGGGGTGCGTGGGAAGTTTCACACGTGATCAGCCCTGTGCGAGCGGGGTACGTGTATTACTAGGGTGCGCGGGAAGATCTGCTGGACTCCAGTTGTTGGGGTGTCCACCCCTGCTGGACCGCCGACTCCCGACTGTGGCAGGGATGGGATCTCCTCCAAACTGGCTGTGTTTGTCAGGCCAGGTCCACAGGGGGCCCTGGTGGAATCTGGGCCGGAAGACGGCAGGGAGAACGACTGGCGCATAGTCTCCACAGAGGAGGAGAGGTCCGCCAGAGTGCCCGACACATGTAGGAACCCACTGACCAGGGCCCCTCCCAACAGTGCCACATCGCGACGCTGCTGTTCGTGATGGCGTGCTCCGCCCAGGAAGCACGCACGTCATCACGAATGTCACGTGTGTGCAACGCGACACCAACCAGGACGGAGCCCATACGGTCTTGGGACCCCTCGTCTGCAGGTAGTGGAGAGGCAGATGACGTGGCCACTCTCCCCTACCTGTGGACAGGCCTGGGATGGGGCATCCCTGCTGGTGCATGGTGGTGCAGTCACAGGGTCAAGGACAGCGACATTCACAGGCCCCGCCGCGGTGACCTGTGCTGCCTCCTGACCCTGGCCCTGGATTGCACCAGTGGTACTACCCCCACCAGGCCCCATGTGTGGCTCAGCAGCAGGCTCCTCCTCCTCTGTGGAGACCACCAACCTGGATGTCTCCACACCATCTTCCGCCATTGCAAGCCCCTGTGGGGGCTCACCCAGCCCTTCCGCTACAGCCGTAGTGGCAGACGCAGCACCAGCCCCCTCCCTCCCAGATGTTGGCAATTCCTGGGAGGGTGGCTGGGCCTTGCGTCGCCGCCCGGTGGAGGCATCCCCGCCGCTTGGCTCCACAGCGCCATCTCCGCCCTCTTCTTCACTTGACGCTGCGTAGAGGGAGACATAGAACACAAGCATCAGGGTACAGTACAATATTCCCCTAGACAGGAAGCAATAAAACATAAGTAGCACTGTCAAATGTCACTTCCATCCTTTCCCTCCACAACACATGGGTGAATGCACGCAACACACATGCAGAAACAGTCCTAGCGCCTGCAATCAACATCAGCATCCATGTACAAGGGCCTCTGTTAACCAAAATGTTGACTTCAAATTCACATGCATCATTCATGGCTCACAATGGTCCCATGCATACACATCACCGTAGGGTCATGCATCATGGCTTGTACACCACAGACACAGTGGATGGACACAGTGGATACAACGGTGACCGCACTGCATGAGTGAATCTACACATCATAACGGACATGTGTCATGGTATTATATGATATGATATAGCATTAATAGCGCGCCTATACACAAGTGTTTCAAGGCGCGACGAGGCAAGGGGGGGAACAAAGGGAGGACAGATAACGATCTACTAGGCCAGGTGTCATTCAGATCGTGCAAGTGCATGGGAAGGGTGGACAGGAAGAGTGCAAGGGGGGAAAGGGAGAGGGGGAAGCGCAGTACATGGGAAGTGGAAAAAATAAGGTAAATAAAACACATACAATAAAACAGTCAAGTGCAGGAAGCGCAGACAAGTGCTCGAAAGGGGACTGAAGGGATACAGAAACAGTCCCCAAGTGCAGGGGTTGCCAGGGAGGCAGTGCAGGTGGGCAGTTGACAGGGCCTGGCCCAGAGATCAGAGGGGTGGCCAGGTAACCAGTGCAATTTCAGTCAGGAGTTCAGCAAGGGAGGAGAGGAGAGAAATCAGAAGCAACAAGGAAGGTTTTGAGGTGGTTCCGGAACTGGAGGTGGTTCTCCGCGCGTTTCAGGGAGGCAGGAAGGCTGTTCCAGCGAGAGGCCCCTGCCGAAGAGAGTGATCTGCCACCAACTCGTGTGACCTGCCACCATGGCGTTCCAAAGTCACACACACACACTTCTCAGACACACACACATGTGCACCATACATGTACATGACAGCAGCACCCATCCCTCACCCCCCCTCCATGTCCAAGAACAGAGACTGGCATGCATTCATGTGTGCATTCCGCCTACAGCTCCCCATGTTGCATTGGAACACATGCACCATCCATGTGGTTCACACATTACTGGTCTGACATGCATGACCATGATGTCCCTGCACTGCACACACACATCCATACATGGCCTATTTCGCACATACAGGCAAGTATCAGACTACCAGCACACTGAACATGTCCTGTCTCACACATCAATGCTTTCCCACATACCGCTCAACTCCAGACGGGTCTGCCTCTGAAGGATCTGGGCGTGGAGCGCTGGGGCTACGTGTTCCAGGACCCTCATCTGGATGTTACTCATGCTGCCCCGGCGCCCCTCCGTGAGGGGCTGGGCCTTGTAGAGGGTCCTGGACCTCAGGTCCTCCCAGCGCTTCTTGACATGCTTGATGTCGCAGGTTGCCACCTCCTCCGCGTTGATTGCAACCACTGCGTCCTTCCAGATCCTCAAACGTCCTTCCTTGTTGGCGCGTGATGTTCCGAAGAGGGCATCATAATGCCCCAGGACATGCTCCACCAGGAAACCAACTTCCTTCTCACTGAAGCTGGTTGCCCTCTGCCTCTCTGACTGGGGGTCGCCAGTGGTCTCAGATGGTGTTTGCCCCGACATGGTGACCCCCGGGGCAGGTGTGGGTGGGCAACTGGGTCCTGGGGCTGGGCTGTGGAGCGATGTTATCCCAGTCGGGAGTCTTCTGTTCCAGCAGGGGTGGACACAGCAACTGGACCCCTGCAGATGGCTGACATGCAGGCACCAAATAGCAGGGCACGTGGGCAGCAGGCACACAGCAGCAGATGGCTGGTGGGAGCATACTCGGGGCTCTTTGGGGCAGGAAAATGGCCTTTTGGGCAGGAGCGTGGTCTTCCGTGTGTATTCGCGTGGCCAGCTTGATACGGAGTGATTTGGCAAGTGAAAATATTGGACGTCAGCGTGTAATCCGAGGAAAGGCCCTTAGCACGTAAGCGTGTCAGTGACGTTATGCGCGCAGGCGTTGCTCACAACACGGGTGCATAGTGATCAGCACGTGAGAAAACATCATCGTGCTATTGGAGGAAAGGGCCTTAGCGTGTAAGCGCGTAAGTGATGTTTCACGTGTGGGCTGGCTTAGAAGGTACAAGTATCGCGCTATTTCCTTGTACGTGCTTTTTGTGGAGAGCGAGCGGGTGTATCTTGTACTTCTTGTCGGTTCACACGCGATTACTTCACAACGTTTCCAGTTCGTACTCCCTATTTCCTCAGACTACGTTCTTTTCTTCTTTTGGCGGGTGTGTTGACGCGTGTCTTTTTCACATTCTTTTTCAAGGCAGACGGTGAGTTGCGCACATATTTCCCAACTGTGGTTGCCCCCGTGTGTCGCGTACCCCTTCAGTGGTCATTGTAGGCTGCGTGTAACACGCGTACGCTTATTTTTGTGTTTCTGGGTGCCACAGCATAGTGCGGGTTTATTTTTCCATGCACGTGGTCTACCAGGGCATGCGTGCATGTGTGCTTTTGTTTTTGGGGTGCCTGTGCGTTTGCGTGACCCGTCATCTTCCCCCACGGGTCACATACAGCCTTGCCAGAGCACTAGGGTACGAATTCCATCTAGTACCCTACCCCTTTCACCCCAATTGCCCAGGACAATTGTTTACTGCAACTCCCATACGCACAACAACATCAGTGCCATGGTTGGGAGGCGACCAAGCAGTAAGGGTATGGGTCACCCATGTGCTTCCTCCAAAACATTCACCGGCCTTGGATTTGGGTATGACCGTATCCCTTCTGCCCACAGTAGCCAATTGGCACGACATTACTGCAGTTGCCCTTGAACTGTCATCTTGCAACAACATTGTTCTGAATTTTTCAGTGTTCATTCAGGCTGATTGTTTCAATTCTCCCATTTTTGCAACACATTTTTCAGCCCTAATGCCACATATGTGACATGCTTCTGTCATTGATTACACCCCACATTGGCCCACATTTGTTACCTTGTTATGTGAATGATTAGACCATTCAGGCTGATTGAGTATTGGCCTGCTCACTTTACTTTTTGGGGTCTGTTTGAATGTGGAACATGATAGTTATTTCCTGTCATGTTGAAGTGACCAACCATTGATGTGTACATCTGCCTGCAATCACTGTATTATTGTACACTGGATGTGTTGCAGTGTGTGGCACATGCGTATTTTGTCACACTATTTAGCATTTTTCATCTCATCATGTCCATCTCACATGGGTGGGTGACAGTACTCATTCACTGACATATGGCTGTACTTGTCAAATGTACCATGGCTAGGCTACATGCCATCTGTGTGCTGACATGTGTCATGTATGTGTATTGGACATGCCACTCACAGGCTAATGTGTGATGCCAGTGCTACCCAGCATGCAGCAAATGTGTTGCTTTTCTATTTTAGTGTCCTCATTGTCTGCTTTTTGACTGCCCTTCCAACTCATTGGCAGTGCATGCATGCCAGGGTTATTGTCATGTGGGACATCTGTAAATCATGTACTGGATCTCTGGCTTGTAAGGCCTATGTGTGTGCTATGGTGCTCATGCCTTTTTCCATTTGTTGTCTTTCATGTTTTTGCAGGTGATGATGCACTTGATGCTGTAGAGGTGGAGGAGATGGTGCAGACCCAGGAGGAATCTCAGGCACGACCGGGCACCAGTGGAGGACGTGGTGTGGTGGTGGGTGAAAACCCAATCTTATTGCAGACCATACTGTCCGGGGGTGTCTCTGGTTGCACCTCCACAGACCTCTATGATTCAGGTGCTGAATCGGATGATGAGACTAACGTGCTGTCGCAGGTGACTGTTTCTGGCAGGGATTCTGTTCTGTCCAGCCCAGCTGCACCAGGGTTAGAACCCTCTATGGGGATGTCAGTGTTGGTAACTCCGCCTTTGGCGGTTACGGATGCAGGGTCACACTCCACAACATCTGATTCTGTTCCTGGGCCAGCAGATCAGAGGGGGAATGCAGTCCTGCAGCCTCAGGCAGTGCTGGCACAACAAGGTGCAAATCGCCTCTTTGGCAGTAACTACTTCCTGTATAAAGGATATTGTAGAGCCTACCAACATGCATATTCAGCCACGTCCATGTCCCTGCCCGGAAGAAGGTGCCACACGGGAATGAGATTAACTGCATGAAGGTAAATGACAGCCGCTAGCCTCATGACATATGGCCAAGGGGTACGAGTGAGGCCTACTTTAACCCGCTTTTCTCCCGCTTCCTCTCTTTCGTGTCTCTCTCTCCCTCTGCTAGTTGTCTGCACACGACAGACCCTGCAGCAGCGAGCATGGTGTAGGAAGAGCCACATGTACCAGGGCTTCCCGTTCTCCGTTGGATCTCGTGTGTTGGGAATTCCCACCCACTACGAATGAGAATCCTCCCTCGGAAGGTAAATGTCATGCAGCCTCTAGTGTAGAAGGGCAGCATGTTGCTCTTTTCCCTTCTGAAGAGACCTAACGTGGTCTTTTTGTGTTTTATTCTGTTCCTTTTACAGAATGAACGAGGTGTATCAGGAAATGTGCCCTCTTGTGGGTTAATATCCCATAGCGAGGATTTCTATGCCCAGTGTATTTACCGCCCTTGGAGTCACCCCCGTTGGGGATTAGTTTGCTGGGCTTCCCGGACCATCTAATTGATGGTAAGCATCTGCTTTATAAAATGAATTTTATAAGTACAATGTATCACTACATATCTGCGCTACGCCATTTAGTGAGCAGAAACAGAGTCTTGACCTTAACAGTCACCATTTGATGTTGCTGTATGTGATGGGTATTAGCTTATGTTCGGACCCCCGTGCTGTCCCTATGCCGGCTTGAAGTGTTGATTAAACTGACACTATCTTCAGCCATAACGAGTTAATTTAAGAAACTCGTAACTGGTAAATTATATACTGGCTAAATTTGGCAGGACATTTAGACTAAGTTCTAATTGTCCTTTCTTGTTTTTCTTTTTTTCCCGTAGGTAACAAGTGGATTCAACAAAGTTGTTTGCTGTGGATGTATACTATATATATACGCCATTATAGGACTGAGTTGTGAGAGACCCAATTGACGTGTGGGTTCTTGTGTTTTATCTATTACAGCGCCTTGAGCATTATACAGTGCACAAAATTATAGACATAGACGCAACAGTTCCCTGACGTATTTCCCTTCATTTTTTTATACCCCCCTTTTTTTCTGATTGTGTGGTTGATGGAAAGAAACATGTTGGATGAATGTATGTTGAGAAGGGTGTGAATGAGATATGTTGAATGAGAGAATGTTATACTGTTTGAGAAAATCCTGTTAAACTTTGCTAAAACCATTGTGTAATTGCACTTGCACGAAGACACTTTATGTGCTGAATACCTCAAACCTGGATGACAGTTACCCTGCCCTGCCCTACACACCCTGAGACTGACTGTTTTTTCTATGGCGTTGCACTGATGTCTCTTTCTTGTTTTATTGCTGTTGAAATTGAAGAACATGGGAGGTCAATTTGAACATAAGTAAATTATATTGTTCCTCTTCTTCCAATTACTTAATGTCAGTACAATCTGTACAGATGTACTGCTTTGTTCTTCAATGTATGTATTGTCCCTGTATATATTTTTATGATTGACCTTTGTGCTTATCAATAAAATTTATATATTTTTCTAGAAATTGCCTGTTGATTTAATGATAAAAGGGCAGATTTCATTTCTTCAATCACTTTGTTGACCCAAGGTTACCGATGTGGAACATAAGCAAGATGCCTGTTGGACCCTAATGTATAGTACTAAAGGTTGTTGACCTTTTTGAGGGTGGTCTATTACGGGCTTTTCTTCCCTTTTACCTCCTTCCATGTTATTGGTGCAGATCGCCTTGCCCCAAACAGGTGTGGTGCCGCCGACGTGGTGGCCATGCACCACCGGGCAATACTCTATGGGAAAACTCCATGTACGGTATTGCAGCACAACAAGGAGCATCAGTTGAAATGATGGCTCAGGCAATGGAGAGGGTGGCCACTTCCATTCTCCCCCTGAAAGGCAGATGGAGCAACAACAGCAGGCAACAGACTCCATTTGCCAATCACACAGGGAAGACATGTTGGCGTCCAACAGGGACCGATGGGCGGCACTGGAGACTCTGTGGGAAGCCATTTCTATGGAGTCACAGGGCCACAGGGAAGCCCTGAGGTTAGAACTCCAGTTCCTCAGGTAGACTCTAAGTGAACTTGAGGCTTCCCGAAATGTAAGGTCAGAACAGCAGCTCAAGCAGCTCACATGTTCGCTCTCAGGCAACTCGCGAGGAGATCCGGGCATCAAGCGAGTCCATGCGTGCAGAAATGCAGGCAACCCGTGAGGTGCTGCATGGGGATCTCTGCACTATAATCCTCCAGAATCAGACCTTCAACACCCGCATGCTTGCTGCCATGGAGAACCATACCAGGGCTTTGCGTGGGCTGCCTCCCATAGCACCACCACCTCCTGATGCAGAAGCAGAGGGTGAAGAGAGCGACAGCAGCAGTTCTCCCACAATAGCGTGGTTGTGCAGGCCATGAGCTCATGGAGGTATTTTTTTTTGCAACATCCACGCAGGTGGGTGTTGTTGTGCACCCTGTCCTCGAACCTCCTGGGTGCCCCCCCAGACCCCACATGGCCATTTTTTATATATTTTTTTTTTTACAGTGTGTTGCCTTGTGTGGCTCCCGGGGGCATCCACTGTGTATTCCAGCTGGACACATGCAGGCTTGTCCTGTGTTTGGGTTAGATGCTTGGGTCCCTGACACACACACCCCTCCTGCTTCCCTTCCATGGGCTTGCAAAGGGTGTGACCAAGTGACAGTGACTTACACAGTGACATTGGGCTCCCATGAGCTGTGTGGGCAGTCTGTAGTCAAAACTGTGCATATATCCCTAGTGGAGATTGTTGTTGTATTGAACACTGCATGGTGTATTGATATGTGCTTGTGCATCCATGTTTTCCTCCTTATTCACAGGTACCTTCTTCATGTCTTCACAAGGCCGTCTCCTTTGCGGATGCAGTTCATGTTGTATGCAGTACACTGACACATTTGCCTGACGTCAACACTCTGCAGTTGGAAGGGGTGTATGTGCTGGCTTATTCAGGTTGTAAAACTTGCACTACTCTGATTTGGTACTGTCATATTTTGGCAATGTTTCATCCTGTGTTGCTGTATTGTGTTTCTGGTAAGGATTTAGTCATGTTTGCTGTTTGTTATTGATTACTGGGAGCATATTGTCTGTAGCCTGTTTCCATTTGGGACAGGGCACTTTGTGACACTTGTGTCATGTGTTGTGCATTCCTTTGTTTGCTTTCACATTGCATGACATGCCATGGTGTGTTGGGTAGTGGAGATGGGGAGGATTTGGGTGGCATGGCGCTGTTTTCATGTTATATTTTGCAAGGGGTTAGTCATTCATGCAGCATAAATATGTGTCTTTTTGTGACACAGCATTGGCTGTCTTTGGGTAGGTAGGGATGCACACAATGTAACACTTCCAGGTGACCAATCTCAGGCTGGTATGGTTGTGACATGACAGTTGACTGTCCCTTATGTTATCATCATTGATTGTCTGCTGGTATGTACCAGGGCTGTGTGCACTCCACATGGTGTGATTTTAGGTGAAGTAATTAGCCACCTGCTGCATACGGGCTGCCTCACCACGTGCCCTTTCCCCTCCCATGCGCAGCAGCCGTGCATGTGGTTGGGGATGTGGGGGTACCACGATGTCCACCGGCAGGCCCCGGTGGGTTGCAACGTTGTGCAGGACACATGCTGCCACTATGATCCTGCACACTACTGGGGGCGTGTATAGCAGCTGCCCACCAGAGCAGTCAAGGGAGCGAAAGCGTGACTTGAGCACTCCGAATGTGCGCTCCACTATGCCCCGGGTTGCAATATGGGCTGTGTTGTATCTTACCTCGGGTGGTGTGGTGGGGTTCCGAATTGGCGTCATCATGTGGGTGCTCAGAGGGTAGGCACTGTCCTCTGGGGAGGTGATGATGGGTATCATTAGTGGGGTTGTGACATTAATCAGTATCTGACATGCATGCATGTGCAGAGGCGTTTATACTCACCAAGCAGCCATGTATCGCCATGCCGTCCAGCTTCTAGATCCCAGTTTAGGTTTGACATTCTGTAAATGGAACTGTCATGGGTGGACCCTGGATAGTTGGCATATACTGAGGTGATGATTCCCTTGGCATCACATACTACCTGCATGTTGATGGAATGCCAGTGCTTGCGGTTTCTATAGATGTGCTCAGTTGCCCTGGGAGGACGTAGAGCCACATGGGTGCAATCAATGGCACCTAGCACTTTGGGGAAGTGTGCCACCCCATAAATATCCTGGATGGCAGCCTGCCTTTCTGCAGGTGTTCTGGGTAGGTATATGTGCCTGCGGACTGATGGGCATGCAGTCATGATGGCCAACACCTGGTGTAGGCAGCATGACTGCGTGGCCTGTGACACCCCCCCCCACTATGGCACTTGTCCGCTGAAATGAACCAGTGGCCAAGAAGTGCAGTACATTGAGCACCTTTTCCAAG
This sequence comes from Ambystoma mexicanum, assembly GCF_040938575.1. Lineage (NCBI taxonomy): Eukaryota > Metazoa > Chordata > Amphibia > Caudata > Ambystomatidae > Ambystoma > Ambystoma mexicanum. The sequence continues at coordinate 533,312,384 of NC_090930.1, forward strand.
GGGCTCAGTGCTTGGGAACACAGGGTGGGTGATGTGAGGTCATCCTCCCATTCACTCACCAGGTCGAGTATAATGTGAGGTGGAAACCTATACCTCCCATACACCTGGTCATCAGGCATCCCAAAAAGGCTGGTCCTGGGTGTAAAAATTCTGGCCCTGACTATCCTCCTCCTCCTGCGGTGTCCCACGACCACTGCTGCGAGGAACGGTATATTCATCGTAGCGTCTGAGCTTGTTTGTTGTTTGCGTGCACTTTTATGCTGCGCGGGTCTGCGTACGCCTGCTTCCTGCTGGCGTACGTGTTTCCGGATTAGCGCTTCTTTTTTGGCGCACGCGTTTCCCCTGTTCGATTCCATGAATACGTGTTGTAGGCGTGCGTGTGGGCGTTCCGCACATTTGCCTCCTGTACTTCCCCCATAACGCCCACATTTTCATGCGTTGTTCCCCATTCCGCATGTTACGCCCCGTGTTCTGCCTACTTTTGTTGTGTGCGCTGCGCTATGTGCGCTTTTGCTGTGCGCGTAGCGCACGCCGTTTGATGACGTGTGCGCCCGCGTTCGCCATGCAGGATTTTAGCGCACACCCCAGTATTTACATGTGCACAGACTTCCATGAATCGATGTGCGTGGCTTTCACACGTTTACACTGCGTTTTTTGCACTTGCGCTGCGATTCGCACACTTTCGCACGCTTGCGCAGAGATTTGCGGCGCACATTAATTCCATGAATCGGCCTGCAAATTGTGTTCTTGTTCTGCTGAGTAATTTACTTGATGTTATCATAAATAGAAGAAAAAGTTATTTTAAAAGTAAAATTGTTGTTCTTGTCAGGTTGAGTACTACTTGGTGTGATGGTAAAGATGAACAATGTTTATGTCCTAGAAAGTGTAAGTTGTAATTATTGTCCCACTATTGTAATTCTTCTGGGAACAATGTCAGTAAAATATCCTAAAACTTGTTTTTATCTATCTTCTACGCGTTAATTAACTCCATTACCTCCTAGCTTCATGTGGACCGTCCCGGGGACTTGGAAGGAAAGGAAGGAAAGGGGGTACCATTCCATACCGTCCAACATAAACACCGTAGATGATCCTGGAGTGCTGTTTACTGATGAAGACCAAAATACCTTTACCTCAAAACTGCATGGAAATATTGCGGAAAAATGGCTGCGCTTTCCTTTCCATGGCGCTCATGTGTGGCGAGCACTGAATACAAGAAATTCCAACAAAACAAGTTCTCTGCATTATTTTACCTTCATTTAAACCATCTGAAAATAACCTACATGCAGATCGGCACTACATTTGCTGTTCTGCTTTCTGAATACTTTAGCTGCACACATGACATACAAGACAGCTTTGCAATTTGCTCATGATTTCATTTTTAAAAACATCACAAAATTGTGCTCTTCATGAAAACCCACCCTGGCATGATTTACTTCTGCTGAGTACCAAGAAGAAAGGCAATACATTTCCAGGCAGCTGACGTACTGGGAAATGACTTTAAAGGCAAAGAATTTGTATTTCCTCTTAAACACGGCTTGTATTTTCTTTTGCTATCAACCATCATGCACAAACCGCAGTGAATGAAAGAAATTATGCAGTGCTTCTTTTTCCCATGTTAGTTTCAAAAATATGCTTGGAAATATTTGCCTATGTGTTCAAAAACTGACCGTGTTTGTAAAAGCCTTCCAGAACACTGAGTGAAGTGAAACTGTGTGCCTCAAAAAACTCATTTGTAAAGTGACATCGAAGAAAAATTAACCCATGTGTAAAACTGTGCTTTTTGCAAAACAGGTGAATCCTGTTTCAAAGTGAAAGGCAACTACAGCCTGTGCTCACAAAGAAATGGGATTAAATATATGGGGAAGGGGGATCTTGCTCTAAAATGTACATTATATGTATGGCCAAAAAAACTTGGAGGGTAATTCATAGAATTCAGCACACAAGTGGCGCACGCGGCTGGCGCACAGTGTGCGTGTGTGAATTTCTGCGCAAGCCGCATGCGCTAAAACCCATTTCCGCGCACAGCGCATTCATGGATTTTAGTTTCCAAAACCAGCCGTGGCGCAGAGTGGTGCAGCGACCCTGCAGCAGCGCCAGTTACGCCCCAACCCCTCCCTGTGAGCCTTGCACAGTGAACAAATCCCGTACATGGCGCACAGGCCCCCAACCACGAAAATGCCTGTAAAACTCCCCGCGCACCCCTCCGAATACACGTACCCCGCTTCACGGGGAGTGTCACACACAATTGGAGCGGGGTACGTGTATAACAGGAGTTCGCAGGAAGTTTCACAAGCAAAATGCCCTGTGCGAGTGGGGTACGTGTATTCCTGGGGTGCGTGGGAGTTTCACACGTGATTGGAGCAGGGTACGTGTATTTCGGGGATGCACGGGAAGTTTCACATGCGAAATGCCCTGTGCGAGAGGGGTATGTGTATTCCTGGGGTGCGCAGGAAGTTTCACACGCAATTGGAGCGGGGTACGTGTATTTCGGGGGTGCGCGGGAAGTTTCACACGCGAATTGCCCTGTGCGAGTGGGGTACGTGTATTCCTGGGGTGCGTGGGAAGTATCACACACGAAATGCCCTGTGCGAGTGGGGTATATGTATTCCTGGGGTGCGTGGGAAGTTTCACACGCGATTTGAGAGGGGAACGTGTATTTCGGGGGTGTGCAATAAGTTTCACACGTGATAGGCCCTGTGCGAGTGGGGTACGTGTATTCCTGGGGTGCGTGGGAAGTTTCACACGCGATAGGCCCTGTGCGAGTGGGGTACGTGTATTCCTGGGGTGCGTGGGAAGTTTCACACGCGATTGGAGTGGGGTACGTGTATTTCAGGGGTGTACGGGAAGTTTTACACGCGAAATGCCCAGTGCGAGTGGGGTACGTGTATTCCTGGGGTGCGTGGGAAGTTTCACAGACGATTGGAGTGGGGTACGTGTATTTCGGGGTGCACGGGAAGTTTCACACACGATAGGCCCTGTGCAAGTGGGGTACGTGTATTCCTGGGGTGCGCGGGAAGTTTCACACGTGATTGGAGTGGGGTACGTGTATTTCGGGGGTGCGCAGGAAGTTTCACACGCAAAATGCCCTGTGCGAGTGGGGTACGTGTATTCCTGGGGTGCGCGGGAAGTTTCACACGCGATTGGAGAGGGGAATGTGTATTTCGGGGGTGCGCGGGAAGTTTCACACGCGATAGGCCCTGTGCGAGTGGGGTACCTGTATTCCTGGGGTGCACGGGAAGTATCACTCGCGAGATGCCCTGTGCGAGTGGGGTACGTGTATTGCTGGGGTGCGCGGAAAGTTTCACACGCGATTTTGCTGTCAGAGCATGGTACGTGATTTTCGGGGGTGCGCGGGGAGTCCTACACGTGAATTGGCAGTGTGGGTCCTTCCAGGTGTTCCCTCTACACCCTCCACGGCCCCTGCAGGCAGCCCACACCACAGGGGACTACCCTGCACCCCTGGTCATGTCCCACAGGCAGCCCATCCACCATGGGCATGCCCCCCAGCCAAGCCACATGTCACCTTGCACTAGTGATCACCAACTCATGTTCCCCAGCACCCCCACCCCCCAGCAGTCAGGGCACCTGCCAGCAGGCCCCCACTCATGTCCCCCAGCACCCCCATCCCCAGCAGTCAGAGGCACCTGCCAGCAGGCCCTCACTCATGTCCCCCAGCACCCCCACACCCCAGCAGTCAGGGGCACCTGCCAGCAGGCCCCGACTCATGTCCCACACATGTCCCCCAGCACCCCCACCCCCCAGCAGTCAGGGGCACCTGCCAGCAGGCCCCCACTCATGTCCCACACATGTCCCCCAGCACCCCCACCCCCCAGCAGTCAGGGGCACCTGCCAGCAGGCCCCCACTCATGTCCCCCAGCACCCCCACCCCCCAGCAGTCAGGGCACCTGCCAGCAGGCCCCCACTCAAGTCCCACACATGTCACCCAGCACCCCCACCCCCAGCAGTCAGGGGCACCTGCCAGCAGGTCCCCACTCATGTCCCACACATGTCCCCCAGCACCCACGTCATGATGATCCCCAATCATGGGCTTCATGGCCACCCACATCACACCCCACGCCACGCCAGCCCAAAGACCCAACCAAGTATTGCATCCACCCACAGAGAAATGCCCATTACATGATACAACCCGAATGGCAAGTATGTACATGAACACATGTCCGTCACACACACACAATGGGTGCAAGTGAATGTGAAAACCCATATTATGACATGCAGGAAACCAATGAGAGAATAGCACACATCGAAGTATGAAAGAAAAATATATTGAACACAACATGAATGTAATAAAAAAACACTCAATAATGGGAATAGGAAATAAAATGCAGCATGTCCGGAAAAAAATAAAAAATATGAATTCAGAATCCAAAGAAATCCAAATGAAAATTTGTCCAAAGTCTCAGTCCAACCAAGCAAATCCAAGGGAAAAAATATATGAAATCCATTGCGCCATGGTGAAATGAAAATAAAAACGAGAAACATCCACTGTTCAACTATATACAAATCACCAATCCAAGGTCCATGAGCCCAACAAATTAAATGAAACCTACAAAAAACACTACCTAATAAAGAACTATATACAAAACTGTGGTGCATTGTCCAAGCGTCCCAAAATAAACAAAAACAGAAAGGAAACCTAACACTATCTAACTATTTACAATGGCAGCGGGCTAGTCCGACGGCTCACTTTTTGATGTCTCGGGCCAGAGCATCATCGAACTCCCGCTCAATGACCTGGAGGCGGTCCTCTTCCATGGCCCCAAGGGTTCGCAGGGACGATGACATGTTCTCCTCCAACTCCCTGCGCATTGCCTCGAGGCACTCGGCCCGCCTCAGGGCCCTCCGCATGGAGTTCTCCGCCCTGACCATTGTGAGCCGTGCCTCTTCCGCCCGCTGCCGCTCCGCATCTATGGTGTGGCCCAATCGCTGCCACACGGAAGACACTTGAAATCCGGGTCCTCCTGCCCTATGGCCGATGCCTGCCCCTCCGATGTTGAAGGCCCCGAGCCATCATTGCTCCCACCATGTTGCTGATGCTGTGCCTGTGCCTGTGCCAAGGCTCTTGTTGCCTGCACATCCTCCGCAGGCTGGGGTGCAGTTGTCGTGGTGGCCACCCCTGATGGACGTCCGACTCCCGACTGTGGCAGGGATGTGTCCTCCACCAGCCTGGCCGCTGGGTCAGGGGCAGCTCCACAGGGTACCCAGGTGATACATGGGTAGGAAGATGGCATGGAGGACGACTGGCGCGTAGGGAGTTCAGGTGAGGAGGGAGTCGCAAGAAGGTCCAGCACACGAAGGAATCCAGCACCGGTGACCCGTCCCAGTAGGTCAACGTGGTCAAAGAGGCATGCGAGACGACGTGCAGTCTCTCCACGAAAAGACTGCAGGTCACCTCGCATGCCCCGTTGACGCAACGCTATCCCAGCCAGGACAGGCTCAACATGGTCCCGGATAGCCACATCTGCAGGGAGAAGAGGGCCAGTTGTTGTGCGCTCATCCCGTCCCTGAAAACAGGTCTAGACATAGGCATCCCTGCTGGTGCCAGATGATGCAGTGACAGGATCAGGGACAGGATTACACACAGGCACATCCACGGCGGCCTGTGCTGCCTCTGTCCCTGCCCCTGCACTGCACCACTAGCACCAGTGGAATCCCCACCTCCAGACCCGTGTGTGTCCCTTCCGCGGCCTCCTCCTCCACCAAACCCCCCACCAACCTGGATGACTCTGTGCCATCTTCCTCCGTTGGGCCCTGTGGGGTCTCAGCTGCCCCTTCTGCTGCCAAGGAGTCCACCTCCGAGCTCTGCCTCTTGGACCTACCCTCGGCTGCTGCAGCCTGGGACGCGGCACCAGACTCCTCACTCCCCGACGAGATGACAATCTGGGAGGGGAGCCGGGCCTTGCGTCTCCGGCTGGTGGTGCAATCCCTGCCGCTGTGCTCCACAGCACCCTCTCCGCCCTCTTCATCAGTTGACGCTGCAGACAGGGAGAGATAAAACACAGACATCAGGGCACTGTACAATGGACTGATACACACATGACAGTTGCACATGAGTGGCAGTGTCAAACTTCAGACATTGCATTTCACTCCACGCCACACATGTCATTTCAACTCACACACATGAGCATTTCCACAGCAATATTGCACCAGGCAGCAACATCCATACACATACAACAGCATGAACAGCTTAAGGCGAGCCTGACATCACATGAAACACAGGGAGTGCACTAGACATGCACACACGCCACCAAACTTACATGCATGTGTACATCTCCTCCAACTGTCTCAGTGATGCGATCAACGTTCATGTCACATTTGGAATTCAGCCTTCTACATATCAGTGTGACGTGCATCCATGTCGCATCACAGTTGCACACTTGTCAAATACACACACATGCACATGTACACAGTGCCGATACATGCAGCAGGAACCACCATCCATGTGTGACACCACAACCATGCCAACGTACATACACAGAAAATCAAACATGTGTGCTCCCACACCTGCATTTGCACAGCACGCTTACCAACACATACACCATCGATGTGTCTCACACATAAGAGGACTTACATGTGGCAGCCTCACGCCCCTGTTAATACACATCCCTACGAAAACACATGTGCAACCTGCACACTACTGGCACACCACCACACGCACAGCGTCCAATCAGTATGCATATACACTTACCGCTCGACTCCAGACGGGTCTGCCTCTCAAGGACCTGGACGTGGAGCGCTGGGCATATGTGTTCCAGGACCCTCATCTGGAGGTCGGACAGGTGGCCCCGGCGCTCCTTGGCATCTGCTGCCTTCAAGAGGCGCCGGGCTTTGTTGAGGGTCCTGGACCTGAAGTCCTCCCAGTGCTTCTTGACATGTTGTAAGTCGCGGCAGGAGTGGGTGGGCAACTGGGTCCTGGGGCTGGGCTGTGGAGCGATGGTATCCCAGTCGGGAGTCTTCAGTTCCAGCAGGGGTGGTCACAGCAACTGCACCCCTGGCTGATGTGCAGGCAGCAAATAGCAGGGCACGTGGGCAGCAGGCAGTCAGGCAGCAGCAGATGGCAGGTGGGAGCGTGCTCGGGCATCTGGGGGGCAGTAATTCGGCCTTCTGGGCAGGAGCGTGGTCTTCCCTGTGTTGTTGAATGGCCAGCTTGATACGGAGTGATTTGGCACGTGAAAATCTTGCACATCAGCGTGCAATTCGAGGAAAGGCCCTTCGCGCGTAAGCGCGTCAGCACACATATGCGGTTTCATTGGACCAAAGGCCCTTAGCGCGTAAGCGCTTCTGTGACGTGACTCGCGCGGGCGTTTCCCTCATGACGTGGGCATAGTGGTTCAGCGCGCATGAAAAAACTGCACGTCCGCGTGTTGATGCATGTAATCTGAGGAAAGGGCCTACGTGCGTAAGTGACGTGACACGCGTTGGCGTTTCCATCAACATGGGTGCATGTTCATCGTACACGTCCAAAAACTGCACATCCGAGTGTCAGCTCGTGTAATAGGAGGAAAGGGCCTTAGCGCGTACACACGTAAGTGACGCTGTACGTGTGGGCCACTTTAAAAGGTACGTGTAGGACCCCATTCCCTTGTACGTGCTTTTCGTGGAGAGCGAGTGGGTGAATTCTGCACTTCTTGTCGGTTCACACGCGATTACTTCACAGCGTTTCAAGTTCGTACTCCCAGTTATCTCTGACAGCGTTCTATATTTTTTTTGGGCCTGTTTTCTCAAACAGCTTTCACTTCTTCTTTTGTCCTGTCTCCTCAGACAGCGTACAGTTCTTCTTTTGGCGGGGGTGTTGCCTACGCGCACAGGCACGTTTTTTTCACGTTCTTTTTCCAGGCAGACAGTGAGTCGCGCACGCATTTACCAACTGTGCTTGCCCCGTGTGTCGTGTACCCCTTCAGAGGTCATTGTAGGCTGCGTGTAACACGCGTACGCTTGTTTTTGTGTTTCTGGGTGCCACAGCGTAGTGCAGGTTCATTTTTCCATGCACGTGGTCTACAAGGAGTTACGTGCACGTTACTTTTTGTATTTGGGGTGCCTGTGTGTTGCGTGACCTGTCATCTTCCCCCAGGGGTCACAGACAGCCTTGCTAGAGCACTAGGGTACAAATTCCATCTAGTACCCTACCCCTTTCACCCCCAATTGCCCAGGACAATTGTTTACTGCAAGTCCCATACGCACAACAACATCAGTGCCATGGTTGGGAGGCGACCTAGCAGTAAGGGAGGCAAAGGTGGCCGACCTCCAAAAGGTGGGCGTGGTGGGCGCGGTAGGGGACATGGCCAGGATTTGCAGGGTGCCCTTAGACCCCCATGTGTGGAGGACCAATCAGGGACACCCATGCCCGCCCCATGGTTGAGGGAAACGTGGCTAGCACCATCCCAGCTCAGCCCTTGTTGGACCAGCCCATTGTGGCACCTGAGCCGGCACAGGATGACTCCCAGGCTGACTTCCAGATCAGCAAGTCTAAGCCATGTGTGTCGGTGCAAGTTGGTGTCACCAGGCCACGTGAATCTGGGGCAGCGATGTCATCTGCTGCCCCAAGTAGGCAGGGTGGAGAGGCTGCAGGGGCAGCTGCAGCTCTATCCACCCCAGCTCTGAGTCTCCCAGCCGGGACAGTGTCGTCCTGGTCCATCAAACTGATGTTGCCCCTGCCAACATCACACTTCAGCCAATGCCTGATCCAAGACCTAGGGTCATTGTGCCTTCACACACTCCCAGTACCCAGTCCACCCGCGCTTCTGCCCCTACTGACCAGAGCAGTGCAAGCCACTCAGGCTCTGCTCCACCTTTGAAGAAAAGGAAGAAGGGTGCTCTGGCACTACAGGCTGAGACCCCAGACACGGCTACACAGTCCGGCACGTCAAGGAAGCCTATCTTTAATGACCCCGAACTTGATGCACTTGTGAGCTATGTGTCGGCACATAGCCGCGAAATGTTGGTGACTGCAGAGTGCAAGACCACACCTGGTCAACGTAGGGCACACTGGAAGACCATCGCGGACCGCATAAGTGCCCTTGGATTTGTGAGGTGCACAGCTGATGATTGCTACAAGTGGTAGAATGACCTGAAATGCAGAGCAAAGAACAAGCTGACCTCAAATCATGCAGCTACTCTGGTGACTGACGGTGGGTCTCCACAAGAGGACAACAAACTCACTGAACAGGAGTCTGTTGCTGGGACCTCTGTCACAGAGGAACAGATCTAAGGTGTGGGAGAACTACCTGATTATGACGCACTGTCTGGTGAGTGCCCATGCGTGTGTGTGTAATCCATGTGTATGTTGTTTGGGTGACGGGTTCTGATTGAGTGCCAGGTCAGGGTGTGTACTCCTGAGTGTTATGGGTCACCCATTTGCTTCCTCCCATACATTCACGTGCCTTGGATTTGGGTATGACTGTATCCCTTCTGCCCACAGTTGCCAATTAGGCCCACATTAGTGCACTTTACTGTCATGATCTCTGCTTCCAAAAGGTCAGGGTTTTCCCAACTCCCTTGGAAGCAGATCCATAACCCAGGTTCCGAGTGCCAACCAGTCCCAATTGGGACCTTTTGGACCCAGTCCTGGCGCCAGTGGCACCAGGCTCATAAATATGCCCAGTCCCAGCGCTGGAAGCGCCGGGCTCATAATGCTTGGGTGGACTTACCTGCAGCAGACCATGCTACTTACTTGCCTGCCAGTTGAGCCTCTGATCCTCTTCTGTTTGGAACTACTTTTCCTGTTGGGTGGGGCAGGAGCCACTCCCTAGATTCAGAACACTGGAACTCTTCTGGAAAGCAGGAACTCTTTTCTTACCTAGGCGTGGCTGTGGAAGGAGACACCTAAGCACTACAGGAGGCTATTTAAACCACACCCGATGGATGAATCTTGCGTTGCGTTATTCTGCATCCTCTGCAGCAGAACGCTCATCGTGTCTTCTGCATCTGATCCTGGGCCTAAGGAAAAAGGCTTACCATCCTGAATCCAGTCTTCAGCAACACCTATAAAAACAAGAAAGAACAGGTTAGCAGTACGGTCTTCAGTGACAGCTCTTCACTTACCTGGTCCATCGGCTGTCACCAATGCCTCGCGCTGCATTCCGGCATCTGAAAGACAAAGGCTTACCTACTCTTCGTGCGCTCCGGAGGTCTTCACACTGCATTCTGGCATCTGAAAGACAAAAGCTTACCAACTCTTCGCACGCTCCGGAGGCCTTCGGCGATGCATCCCGCATCTGAAGGACAAAACAAGGTGCGTTTAAAGACATTGGGGAACTTTAATACTCACGTGCCATTACTCCTTTCCACATCTAACCCAGTGGGTATTCCGGCACCCTGCAGCCGCTCCGAACTTGTACCTGCAAAACAAAAAGACAGTTAGAGCGCATCGTGAAGCAGGCAACAAGCGCTTACTTACGTGCTTCCAGGCGCTTCTATTCATCACACGGGCTCCATCTTCAACTCACTTCAGCCCGTCATCCGCCATCGCCGGAACCCTGCAAAACAAGAAACATCATTACTAAAGACTTTAAAGACATTAGAATTACTCGAAACTTACCGTTCGTGCAGTAAACGACGGACAGCAGTCCTCTGAAGTCAAGAGGCCTGCTCCCCTTATCCAGTGAAGAAACTGGTTACAGCACCCTGCCCCGAGGCAGATGGAGAGCACGGCGTTCACTTACCTAAGGTGAGAGCGTTAACCTTTGGGGTTCTACAGGAGAAGAGAAAGGGAAGAAGAGAGAGACATTCAATAACCCAGTTCCTTAATCCCATATTTTCTATCTGCAGACATCTTACCCTTCGAGTCAGACATACAGTGCACAGAGGTCCAGCCCAAAGAGCCAGCCGTGTGTTACACATCACCTTTGAAGATACGGTATACGCCCAGTCAAGACCGGCGCCTCTACGGGAATCAGGTGAGCGTTACAGAACGCAAAGCCTACCACAAAACTCCCGTCCAGCCGCTATGGAAACCTCAGATACCGACCAGCTAGCCCAGTTACTTGGGGAACTAAGGGCAGAAGTGCATGCAGCCCGTCAGGAAACGAACGCTCTAAGAAGGGAACTGATTATTTCCAAGGAGCGAACAGATGATCTCGCTAGACAATTGCTACAGTCACAAGCCGGACAGACCCCGTTACCCGCATCTGGGGGAAATCTTCCTTCTACATCCTCTATGAATCCAGTGCAGATCAACCTACCTGGGAATGTACCTCTGGCTCCGCCCGAACGATTTTCTGGTGACCCAAAGAGGTTTGCAGTATTTATCAATCAGTGGCGGTTGCATTTCTTATGCCGGCCAGCAGCCTTTCCAACTGATCAAGCTAAAGTAGCTTTCGCGCTTTCGTACCTTAGTGGCAATGCGGCAGACTGGTCGATCCCTCTAGTAAATCAAGATGATCCGGTCCTCCATGATTTTCAAGCTTTTCAGCTCAGTATGGAAAAACTGTTCGCAAGACATTCACAGGGGCAGGCCTTGGACAATGAGCTTCTTTCGTTGCAACAAGGTAATCAAGACCTTTTGGCTTATATTGCGTCTTTCAACAGACTGATAGTGGAAACTCAATGGCCTGAGGACAAAAGGATTACGCTGTTTTATAGAGGTCTACGTGGAGAGCTCAAAGATGTGTTAGCCCAAGTAGTGAATCCCCCACAAGATTGTTCAGACTATATAGACTTAGTCGTTCAAATAGATCACAGACTGCAGAACAGGAAGGCCGATCGTTCCAAGTTCGATGCTCGAGTATTTTCCAAACCGCCAACTCCTTCCAAAGGAGTAGACTCCGGGGAACCCATGCAAATAGGGGGTCTGAAAGGTCCTCTAACACAAAAGGAGCGGGAAAGGAGAAAACAGTTGCAATTATGCCTCTATTGCGGAAACTCAGGGCACTTTCTTCGAGACTGTCCGGTGAAACCTGCCAAGAAGGCAGTAGGAGCTGCAATTACCAAAGTTACAAACTCTGAGCAGGGAAACGACCTCGCCCGACAAGAATAGAGGTCCTCTTGCCGAGCGTGAAAACCAGTTCCGTGACCTCGCATTTCGTGATACCTATGGTCCTCATTAGCCCTGATAATCCGGATCGATTACATGCAATTGAAGCTTACGTCGACAGCGGTGCCATCGGCAATTATGTGGATCATGAAATGGTTTTGAGGATGAATCTAACTCTTTGTCCCAAGGCTGTAAAGGACGTCATTACTATGGTGGATGGTACGGAGATAGCCTCCGGGCCAGTAACGCATACCACTCAAGAGGTGATGCTAGTAAGTCAAGATGGACACCATGAGAAGATCGTATTCGATGTGATCAAGGCCCCTCAGTTTCAGATTATTCTAGGAATACCTTGGTTAGAGAAACACAATCCTCTGATCGATTGGCGAGCAAGAACGGTCCAGTTTCCAGAATGTGTCTATACTTGTCACCCTCCACCTGGTGTTGCACTGGCAGCAATTTCTTCAGAGACTCCCCAGTTACCTCCCGAATACCTAGAATACCAAGATGTTTTCCGGAAGGATCAGGCTAACTCTCTACCTCCTCATAGGTCTTATGACTGCCAGATAGACCTGATACCTGGATCTACTCCTCCTTGTAGTAGAATTTATGCCCTCACCGAGCCTGAGAACCTTCACCTTCGACAATACCTGGATCAATACCTGGCAAATGGGTTTATTCGTCCTTCCAAGTCCCCTGCTTCTTCAGCTTTGTTCTTCGTTCCAAAAAAGGAAGGAGACCTTAGAACTTGTATAGATTATCGCTCCCTGAACCAGATCACCGTTAAGAATAGATATCAGTTACCTTTGATCCCTGAACTCCTGGACCAAGTCAGAAAAGCATGCATATATACAAAGCTGGATCTTAGAGGAGCTTACCACTTGGTACGAGTAAAAGAGGGCGATGAATGGAAGACGGCCTTCCGCACCAAGTATGGGCTATTTGAATATCAGGTCATGCCCTTCGGACTTTGCAATGCCCCGGCCGCCTTTCAATATTTTATGAACTATGTCCTGAGAGAGCTCATAGATGTGTGTGTTGTTGTTTACATTGACGACATCCTCGTTTATTCTTCATCGGAATCTGAACATCGGAAACACGTGAAAATGGTCCTCGAAAGATTGCATCAACACAAACCTTCCGCTAAGTTGGAAAAATGTGTTTTCAACGTGACTGAAGTTGAATTCTTGGGATTCATATTATCACCTGGCTGAGTGCGTATGGATTCAAAGAAGGTCGATGCAGTTCTCAAATGGCCATCACCATCCTCCGTAAAAGGTGTGCAAAGCATGTTAGGCTTCGCCAACTTTTACCGCAGGTTTATCCCCGAATTCTCTCGAATAGTCCAGCCCATCACTGCCTTGTTAAAGAAAAACAAACGTTTTGAATGGTCTACCGAGGCGGAACAAGCTTTCCAGGATTTGAAGACTAAATTTATCTCTGCACCAATCTTAAAACACCCTCGCCCCGAACTCCCCTACATCGTGGAAACTGATGCTTCAAGCCTTGCCATGGGGGCAGTTCTATCACAAAAGGACCCGGTAACCAATCAGTTGCATCCCGTGGCATTTTGGTCCTGCAAATTCTCGCCTCCTGAAATCAATTACACGATTACTGACAAGGAACTTCTGGCTATCAAGTCTGCCTTTAAGGCTTGGTGGCATTATCTGCTGGGGGCCCGACACACCGTTACTGTGATTACGGATCACCGAAACCTGCAATATTTGAAAACCGCAAAAGCCCAATCCTCTAGACAACTCCGTTGGGCATTATTCTTTGCCGAGTTTGACTTCATAATTACCTATCGATCTGGTACAAAGAACGGTAAAGCTGATGCCCTTTCTCGGATGGGAGTGGAAGAACACTTGATCAACCCTAAACCTGTACCAATCATTCCCGAACAAAGAATTCTGGGTGTAATCGCCACAGAATCCATAGAGGAAGTTAAGGATAAAGCCAGGCAACTTGTAACTCCAGCAGACATACAGAATTGGCATCTGCAGGGAAAGGACTTTGCAGTAAAGGACAACTTATTGTATTTCCAAGAACGATTATACCTACCCAGCACAGATTTACAGAAAAAAGTAATCTCTTGTTATCACGATTCTTTAATGGAAGGACATCCCGGTATGGCCAAGACCTCAGAAAAGATCAAGCGCTACTTTTGGTGGCCGTCTTGGAAAAAAGATATCAGAGACTTTATAATGTCCTGTGGAGTATGCGCCCAAAACAAGAGTCAAAAGGAAAGACCAGCAGGCCTCTTACGCCCTATTGACATCCCACCTCGCCCTTGGCATACGCTTTCTAGGGACTTCATCACCGATCTACCTCCATGTTCCGGATACAATACGATTCTAGTAATCGTGGACTTATTCTCCAAGGTGGCGCATTTCATTCCACTCAAAGGCTTGCCAACAGCAGCAACTCTGGCCCGAGAATTTCTCGAAAACATCGTCCGACTGCACGGTTTTCCTTCGGTTCTAATTTCGGATCGAGGTAGTCAATTTATTTCTCATTTATGGCAAAGTTGCTGTCGGTCGGCTCAAATTGATGTGAGACTATCGACCAGTCACCACCCTCAGACCGACGGACAAACCGAGAGGACCAATCAAACTCTGGAACAGTATTTACGCTGCATGCTGCAACAAACTGAAAAAACTTGGAAAGACATCCTTTGGATAGCCGAATATGCCTACAATAACTCTGTCCATTCGGGAACTGGGAAAACCCCGTTTTTTCTTTTGTACGGCAGTCACCCTCGAACCTCGGAGTTGGATCCCCTCCAAGATCTTGAAACACCAGCAGTAGACTACCTGCATTCTACAATCACCCAAGCCTTTAAGGAAGCTGTTTCTCACCTTCAAAGGGCTAAAGAACAATACAAGAAAGGAGCAGATCAACATCGGAAGGAAGCCCCTCAATATCAAGTAGGGGATCAAGTCTGGTTATCCACCAAATATCTACCTCTAAAAGGGCCACGCACATTCAACCCAAGATACCTTGGTCCCTATTCCATCACTACCATAGTAAACCCAGTAGCGGTCAAGTTGGACTTGCCCCCGCACATGAAGATACATCCGGTCTTCCACGTCTCTCTATTAAAACCTGTGCAACCTCAAACCCGACTAACTAAATCTCCAAAACCTATCCTAGTTGATGGAGAACTCGAGTTTGAAGTCAAAAGCATTCTGGACTCCAAGATCTCCAAATCTAAACTATTTTACCTAATTGACTGGAAAGGCTACGGCCCCCAAGAGAGATCCTGGGAACCTGCTGAATATGTCCACGCTCCTCGCCTAATCAAAAGATTTCACCGAACATTTCCTGACAAGCCAAAACCCCCGGAGAAGCCCGGTTTGGGAGGGGCCTTGAGGGGGGGTCATGATCTGTCATGATCTCTGCTTCCAAAAGGTCAGGGTTTTCCCAACTCCCTTGGAAGCAGATCCATAACCCAGGTTCCGAGTGCCAACCAGTCCCAATTGGGACCTTTTGGACCCAGTCCTGGCGCCAGTGGCACCAGGCTCATAAATATGCCCAGACCCAGCGCTGGAAGCGCCGGGCTCATAATGCTTGGGTGGACTTACCTGCAGCAGACCATGCTGCTTACTTGCCTGCCAGTTGAGCCTCTGATCCTCTTCTGTTTGGAACTACTTTTCCTGTTGGGTGGGGCAGGAGCCACTCCCTAGATTCAGAACACTGGAACTCTTCTGGAAAGCAGGAACTCTTTTCTTACCTAGGCGTGGCTGTGGAAGGAGACACCTAAGCACTACAGGAGGCTATTTAAACCACACCCGATGGATGAATCTTGCTTTGCGTTATTCTGCATCCTCTGCAGCCGAACGCTCATCGTGTCTTCTGCATCTGATCCTGGGCCTAAGGAAAAAGGCTTACCATCCTGAATCCAGTCTTCAGCAACACCAATAAAGACAAGAAAGAACAGGTTAGCATTATGGTCTTCAGTGACAGCTCTTCACTTACCTGGTCCATCGGCTGTCACCAAACCCTCGCGCTGCATTCCGGCATCTGAAAGACAAAGGCTTACCTACTCTTCGTGCGCTCCGGAGGTCTTCACACTGCATTCCGGCATCTGAAAGACAAAAGCTTACCAACTCTTTGCACGCTCCGGAGGCCTTCGGCGCTGCATCCCGCATCTGAAAGACAAAACAAGGTGCGTTTAAAGACATTGGGGAACTTTAATACTCACGTGCCATTACTCCTTTCCACATCTAACCCAGTGGGTATTCCGGCACCCTGCAGCCGCTCCGAACTTGTACCTGCAAAATAAAAAGACAGTTAGAGCGCATCGTGAAGCAGGCAACAAGCGCTTAGTTACGTGCTTCCAGGCGCTTCTATTCATCACACGGGCTCCATCTTCAACTCACTTCAGCCCGTCATCCGCCATCGCCGGAACCCTGCAAAACAAGAAACATCATTACTAAAGACTTTAAAGACATTAGAATTACTCGAAACTTACCGTTCGTGCAGTAAACGACGGACAGCAGTCCTCTGAAGTCAAGAGGCCTGCTCCCCTTATCCAGTGAAGAAACTGGTTACAGCACCCTGCCCCGAGGCAGATGGAGAGCACGGCGTTCACTTACCTATGGTGAGAGCGTTAACCTTTGGGGTTCTACAGGAGAAGAGAAAGGGAAGAAGAGAGAGACATTCAATAACCCAGTTCCTTAATCCCATATTTTCTATCTGCAGACATCTTACCCTTCGAGTCAGACATACAGTGCACAGAGGTCCAACCCAAAGAGCCGGCCATGTGTTACACATCACCTTTGAAGATACGGTATACGCCCAGTCAAGACCGACGCCTCTACGGAAATCAGGTGAGCGTTACATTTACCTTGAACTGTCATCTTGCAACTACATTGTTCAGATTTTTTAAGTGTTCATTTCAGGCTGATTGTTTTCACTCTCCCATTTTTGCTATGCATTATTCTGCCCTATTGCAACATATGTGATATGCTTCGGTCATTGTTTACAGCCCACACTGGGCCACTATTTTTACCTGGCTATGTTAATGATTGCACCATTCAGGCCGATGGAGTATTGGGCTGCAGACATCTTTTATTAGGGCCTGTTTGCATATGGAAGATGACAGATGTTTCCTGTAATGTTAAAGTGACTAACCATTGATCAGCCCACAATGACTGTGTTATTGGACACTGGATGTGTTTCAGTGTGTGGCACATGCATATTTTGCAACACTATTCAGCATCAATCTTCGCATCATGTCGATGTGACATGGATGTGTGACAGTACTCATTCACTGACATATTGCTGTAGTTTTGTAATTTACTGTGGCTATGCTACATGACATCTGTGTGGTGGCATGTGTCATGTATGTGTATTGGACATGTCACTCACAGCCTGATGTGTGATGCCAGTGCTACCCAACATGCTGCAAATGTGTTGCATTTCCATCTTGCTCTCCCAAGTGTCTGCCTTTTTGACTCCACTTCCAACTCTTTGACAGTGCATGCATGGCAGGATTATAGTCATGTGAGACATGTGTAAATCATGTACCGGATCTCTGGCTTGTCACGGCCTATGTGTGTGCTATGGTGCTCATTCCTGTTTCCATTTGTTGTCTTTCATGGTTTTGCAGGTGATGACGCACTTGGTGCTGTTGAGGTTGAGGAAATGGTGCAGACCCAGGAGGAATCTCAGGCACGACTGGGCACCAGTGTGGGACGTGGTGCGGTGGTGGGTGAAAACCCAATGTTACTGCAGACCATACTGTCCAGGGGTGCCTCTGGGTGCACCTCCCCGGACCTCTATTCAAGTGCTGAGTCAGATGATGAGACTTATGCACCGTCGCAGGTAAGTGTTTCTGGCAGGGATTCTGTTCTGTCCAACCCACCTGGACTAGGGGTAGAACCCTCTATGAGGATGTCAGTGTTGGTAGTTCCGCCTTTGGCAGTTACGGATGCAGGGTCACACTCCACAGCTTCTGATCCTGTTCCTGGGCCAGCAGATCAGAGGGGGAATGCAGTCCTGCAGCCTCAGGCAGTGGCAGCACAGCAAGGTGCAGATCGCCTTGCCCCAAACAGGTGTGGTGCCCGTCGACGTGGTGGCAGTGCACCACCAGGCAATACTGTATGGGAAAACTCCATGTACGGTATGGCAACCCAACAGGCAGCATCAGTAGAAATGATGGCTCAGGCAATGGAGAGGGTGGCCACTTCCATTATCCCCCCTGAAAGTCAGATGGAGCAAGAACAGCAGGCAACAGACTCCATTTGCCAATCACACAGGGAAGACATGTTGGCGTCCAACAGGGACAGACGGGTGGCACTGGAGACTCTGCGTGAATCCATATCAGTAGAGTCCTAAGGCCACAGGGAAGCCCTGAGGGTAGAACTACATAACATCAGGCAGACTCTGGTTGAACTTGAGGCTTCCAGTAATTTAAGGGCAGAACAGCAGCTGGAGCAGCTCACATGTTCACTCTCAGCTGAGCTGCATGCAACACGTGAGGAGATCCAGGCATCACGCGAGGCCATGCGTGCAGAAATGCAGGCAACCCGTGATGTGCTGCATGGGGATCTCTGCACTTTAATCCTCCAGAATCAGACCTTCCAGACCTGCATGCTTGCTGCCATGGAGGACCATACCAGGGCTTTGCGTGGGCTGCCTCCCATAGTGCCACTGCCTCCTGATGCAGCAGCAGAGGATGAGCAGAGCGACAGCAGTTCTCCCACAATGGCATAGACTTGCAGGCCATGAGCCCACAGAGGTATTTTTTTCTCCGCAACATCCACGCAAGTGGGTGTTGGTGTGCACCCTGTTCTCGAACCTCCTGGGTGGCCTCCCCCACACCTCCTGGCCCCCACATGGGCATTTTTGATTTTTTTTTTTTACAGTGTGTTGCCTTGTATGGCTCCTGTGGGCATCCACTGTATTCCGGCTGGGCACATGCAGGCTTGTCCTGAGTTTGGGTTAGATGCTTGGGTTCGTGAAACACACACCCCTCCTGCTTCCCTTTTCCATGGGCTTGCAAAGGGTGTGACCAAGTGACAGTGAATTACACAGTGACGTTGGGCTCCCATGAGCTGTGTGGGCAGTCTGTAGTCAATACTATGTAGACATCCCTAGTGGATATTGTTGTTGTATTGTACACTGCATGGTGTATTGATATGTGCTTGTGCATCCATGTCTTCCTCCTAATCTGCAGGTTCCATCCTCATGTCTTCACAAGGCCGTCTACTTTGCAGATGCAGTTCATGTTGTATGCAATACACTGAGACATTTGCGTGGCAGCAACACTCTACAGTTGTAAGGGGTCGATGTGCTGGCGTATTCAGGTTGTAAGACTACCACTACTTGAACTTAGTACTGTCATGTATTTGCATTTTTCCATGGTGTGTTGCAGCATTGTGTTGGTGGTAAGTATTTGGTAAAATGTGCTGTTAGTTTTACATTACTGGGAGCATATTGTGTGTGGGCAGTTTCCATTAGGGACAGTGCACTTTGTGACACTTGTGTCAGGTCTTGTGCATTGCTTTGTTTGCTTTCACATTGCATGACATGCCATGATGTGTTTGGTGGTGGAGTTGGGGAGGGGTTGGGTGACATGGCGCTGTTCTCATGTTGTATTTAACAAGGGGGTAATGGATTTAGCAGCATAGATGTATGTCTTTTGATGACACAGCATTGGTGGTGTTTGGGTAGGTAGGGATGCACACAATGTAACACTTCCAGGTGACCAATCTCAGGATGGTATGGTTGTGACAGTTGAGTGTCCCTTATGTCATCATCATTGATTGTCAGCTGGTATGTGCCAGGGCTGTGTGCACTCCACAGGGGGGTGATTTTAGGTGAAGTAATTAGCCACCAGCTGCGTACAGGCTGCCTCACCACGTGCCCTTTCCCCTCCCATGCGCAGCGGGCGTGCATGTGGTTGGGGATGTGGGGGCACCACCATGTCCACCGGCATGCCCCGGCGTGTTGCAACATTTTGCAGGACACATGCTGCCACTATGATCCTGCACACTACTGGGGGAGCATATAACAGCTGCCCACCAGAGCGGTCAAGGGAGCGAAAGCGTGACTTGAGCACTCCGAATGTGCGCTCCACTATGCCCCGGGTTGCAGTATGCGCTGTGTTGCATCTTACCTCGGGTGGCGTGGTGGGGTTCCGAATTGGCGTTATCATGTGGGTGCTCAGAGGGTAGGCACTGTCCCCTGGGTAGGTGGTGATGGGTATCATTAGTGGGGTTGTGACATTACTCAGTATCTGACATGCATGCATGTGCAGTGGCATTTATACTCACCAAGCAGCCATGTATCGCCATGCCGCCCAGCTTCTAGGTCCCGGTTTAGGGTTCACATTCTGTAAATGAAACTGTCGTGGGTGGACCCTGGATAGTTGGCATATACTGAGGTGATGATTCCCTTGGCATCACATACTACCTGCACGTTGATGGAATGCCAGTGCTTGCGGTTTCTATAGATGTGCTCAGATCGTAGAGCCACATGGGTGCAATCAATGGCACCTAGCACTTTGGGGAATTGTGCCACCCCATAGAAATTCTGGACGGCAGCCTGCCTTTCTGCAGGTGTTCTGGGCAGGTATATGTGCCTGTGGACTGATGGGCGTGCAGTCATGATGGCCAACACCTGGTGTAGGCATCGTGACTGCGTGGCCTGTGACACCCCCCCACTATAGCACTTATAGCTGAAAAGATCCAGTGGCCAAGAAGTGCAGTACATTGAGGACCTTCTCCAGGGGGCTGAGTGCTTGGGAGCACAGGGTGGGTGATGTGAGGTCATCCTCCCACTCACTCACCAGGTCGATTATTATGTGAGGTGGAAACCTGTACCTCCCATACACCTGGTCATCAGGTATCCCAAAAAGGCTGGTTCTGGGTGTAAAAATTCTGGGCCTGACTATCCTCCTCCTCCTGCGGTATCCCACGACCACTGCTGCTAGGAACAGTATATTCATCTTGGTGTCTGAGCTTTTTTGTTGTTTGCGCGCACTTTTATGCTGCGCAGGCCCACGTACGCCTGCTTCCTACTGGCGTATGTGTTTCCGGATAAGCGCGTCTTTTTTGGCACACGCATTAGCCCCGTTCGATTCCATGAATACGTGTTGTAGACGCGCGTGTGGGCGTTCCGCGCATTTTCCTCCTGTACTTCCCCCGTGACGCCCACATTTTCACTCGTTGTTCCCCATTCCGCGTGTTACGTCCCGTGTTCCGCTTACTTTTGTTGTGTGCGCTGCGCTATGTGCGCTTTCGCTGTGCGCTTAGCGCACGCTGTTTGGAAACGTGTGCGCCAGCGTGCGCCACGCAGAATTTTATCGCACATCCAGGGATTTACACGCGCACGGACTTCCATGAATCGCTGCGACCTCGTCAGACTGTCAGGCAGCTCTGCTACAATGAACAAAGGAGGCCAGTTGGGCTGGGCATAACAGGGTGGTGCGGTTTGCTCAAGCCTCCCTCTGGAGGGGGAACTGACAACAACTTAAAAAAAGACATCATAAAAGTTCTTTGTTGGCAGCCAAGCTTGGCAGAGATTTGTAGTACTGCACACATCCAGGGCAAATCTACCTCATCGACAATGAAGAACATTATACTTTAAGACATTTTTCGCCGCTCTCTGAATAAGCAGCAATGTGATATTATGACAGTTTTCATGTGATTTTCAAACAAACAAAATGAGACCCAGGGCATCTTGCTGGCACCTGGGGAACTAGAATGGCAGGGAAAATGCATTTCTGGGTGAAGCATAAATGGCACAGACCTTAATCTTGATGGACATATGCCAAATACGAGTATGCATATGTGTAGCAATTGTAAATATTATATTTTTCCTTAAAATTACAAAATTGTTCCCAAAAGCGATGCTATCGCGCACAGAGTTGGTGATAGGTCTTTTCAATTCCTTGTGAAATATGGGATCTGCCTATCTGATTTTTATGAGGGTGACTAGTGTAAATATGAAGTTTTTGTTTCATAACAAATTTTTGTAAAAAGAAATAGGCTGGGGAGACAAAGGAAGTCACACACACAGAATGATGTCAGGTCCTCTGAACCAATCAGCCCGCAGGGAGGTGGGGACAACAGTAGCCTGGCCTATCCCGGTAGAGGGGCAAGTCCATAGTACTTCCACCTAGATTGTAAAATTCTCTGATGTCACTTTGTCTACATAAGCAGGAGACAGGGAAACACTAGGGACAAGCAACTGAAAATCAGACCCCAAGATCCAGGAAGGCAGAGATACATCCCACTATCCAGATCCAGGCAGAACCACCTATTCAGATTCAGGCATACCCAATAATCCAGGGAGAAAGAAGGAAAGGTGGCTGATCCCCTTTAGGGGATCCCAGTGACCAGACCATTTGCCCAGCTGACCCATCCCGCTGTCCACAGTGACCAAACCTTGCCCAGCTGTTCCTATCCAGGAGAGCCCAGTTGACCCAGTAACCAGATCTCTTGACCCTCTCCCCATGACCAGATCCTTGGCCCTGCTGTCCAGAGACCTTGCTGGCTGTCCAAATTACCAAACTCGAGCTTGCCTTGTAAGTATACTATCACACAGTACCCAAAAAGTGCATATCCCACTTCACCTTGCATCCTGTTCAAATCCCATTAAAATCCCATAAAAACCCTAGTCATATTTCAAATTGCCTGTATCCTCTGTTTACCCTGTATCTGTGTTAGTCTGTATCTGTTAGCATATTCCTTTTATAATTATTTCAGTTATTTGTGTAAGTCCTTAGTATCATTTGAATTAAATAAATTAGTTCCTCTATAAAGAGATTCGCTGTGAGCTGGTTTCAATTCAAATCCAACCACTTCATGACAAGTGCCTTTCTTTAACAACTATAGTCTATAAAATATGTTCTCAGTAGAACTAATCATTGTGCTAACAAAACTGATTTTGCCCGTGTATTTTGATTTTCTTTAAATATCCGACTTGCATTTCCTATTTTAAAAAAAAAACATACTATCATTGCATAAAGAGTTATCCCTTCCCCTCAGTATCCTATATGTCCTGTGCCTTTGTTTCCCATCCCAAAAAACGATTTCCAATGTTGACTGCTAAGCCCAATTTCTTAGCTGTTTGTCAATTTAAAGCCTCTGTGAAATAAGATTGCTGCTGCATTGTTTTCTTTACCAAAATCGATGTTCTCACCTGTGTTCACGTTGCTCTAGTGCCCTGTTTATTAGCCTGTAAACTTCCTTGTCTCTTTAGTGCAGCCACACACATTTCTGTTCTAGCTATCATACCGCAAGTGTAAACTGATCTATAAGTAACCAGTAGAATCTGTGTATGCCATTTTGTTCATTTTGAAGGTTTTCAATTCGTTTTTTACCTCCCATTCTGGGGCGGTGGGCTGAATTTTCAATCCGATTTTTCCCTCTTCTTTCTGACTCCTTGCCACTGCTTTCCATCCACACAGAATTTAGTCAGCAGGTGTTTGAGGAAAGTGTTGCAGGGGGAGTGCATAACCTATGTGTCATCTGTGATTGTGAAGAAAAGTGATTTTGTGTCTATTTCTATTCTTATGTTGAAAGTTGATTTAACTGTATTATAAAACTTTGCAATTGACGCTGCTGCCCTAAATTTTGTCTTGCTCTGATTTTGCGTGGAATTCTAAAAAAAAAAAATATTTCATTGTTACACACCGGCCCGGTTCATGGTCCATTGCGATACGGGGTATTTGTTAAGGTGGGTGTGAGACGGGTTGGGTGCCTTCTCATAAAAAGAACCCAGGGTTCAAATAAAAATAAAAAGGCATTTTTATTGTGCGCCACCTTCATGATCAGTGGAAGAAGTCCCTGGCTGGAGTGTGCCGTGCCATAAAATCTGTTACATTATTCCCTTGTCAGTAAATTATATTGTCATTTCTGGTTTTGGCATTAAGTCATGTCCTAATATATTAATTGGTGTCTGTCGGGAATAAAATAGTGGCATAGACACGTCATGCTCTCCTATTGAAATTGGTAATTCATCAGTAAAAGGAACCAAACTCATTGGCCCTCATTACGACCCTGGCGGAAATCGAAAAACGATGGCGGAAATGCAATACCGCCATCGAATAGCGCTCGGTGCGACTATGACCCGTCACCGCAAAGTACGAAGCCATTAGCGACACCGTAGTGAACGCCAACGCTAACTGCACCAAGCACGCGCGCGCGCGCCATGCCAAACCGCAAACACCACCATGGTGCAACGGTACGCCAATTCCGACCCTAGCGGACATGTACCTAACGCCATCAGGCATGGCGGAATGTACCATTCCGCCATGGCGAGAAGTACGGCATCGCGAATCAAACGTAAACGGCCCCACTGAGTGCCTGTACACCGCTCCCTGCCCACAAAGTACAACTCCCTGTAGGTGCAATGAAGTCACAATGCAACCATTGAAATGTACAAAGCACCCATGCATGCCAACGAACAAAAGCAACACAAGAGGGGCCAATGGGAGCTGCAGGTCACAGATGGCACGAATACAGAAGCCATCCCAATGGACATGACCACAGTCCCCCACCAAGAAACGCACGCAAACACAGGCACCTGTGCCCAGCAACATTCCGAAAATCACATCATTCCACCAGTCCACCTGGCTGACCGGCATCTGTTACACAAAACCCAATCCCCCGCCCCTGAGCATGACAACATTCAAACTGTCATATAGGCAGCCCCCATCCCTGACCTCACGGGCTCAGTAGGCAAACGCGCCCAGTACAGTACCACGCAACTAAACCCCGAAGCTGGAACCCAATGCAGATCTACTCACAATACATCGCCCCACAAATAGGCACATGCCACATCACTTGCAAAGAAAAAAGCTACACGGGCCAAATCAGAATTGAATTTAATGCACATCAAAGTCACCAAGCCCATACAGCCATCAGGCCATGAACTACAAAACACAAATCACCATTGTGGGCTGCATCCGCAAGAAATGACCAGCCACTACCTGAGTGTCGCCCTGTTCCCCCATGGTACACAGAGCCACATTCACGTACGAAAAGGCAACATGGAAGCGCACAGAACCGCATGGCCGACCCAATGGGGAGGCACTAGTCCAGCTGAAAGGCCGAAATGTTGCTCCGAGCCACCAGTACTGCGTAAGGGCATGTGGGCCACTGGCGATCGTCCCATAAGATCGTAATGCTGCTCCACCGATTAACACGAAGCAGCAGGTGTCGGGAGTAAAATCCATCTGCAGGAGTGGCATACAGATGGCAGTGGCAAAAGGGGAGGAGATACCTGTCAACCAAAAGAAAAGAAAAAGAACAGAATGGCCATCAGAACTACATTCCAACAACTCACTTCAATGATCACACGAAATCCACAGCCATATGCATGCTAGCCCACTCAAAAGGATCATCACCACCCCAAAGCCACTTGCGACTCATAACCATCTATACCTAGGTGTAAACACCATCACGAACGAGTGTACCTGTGCATGCGTCTGCCAAAACAGAATCCATCAGATGGGAATGTTAACGTGCATGGACACAAGTGTCTGAGGGCGCGTCGAGACAGGGAGGGCTCAACAAGGCCAGATAGACGATGGTCCCACTATGGCAGCCCTGCATCACATAGCGTAGGGGAGGCGGATAGATCCCAAGAAGCCCTGTACATGGCAAACTCTGTATCAAATCACCTGCCCATGCATCCATTCATCATTCCCTCATCCCGGGATCAAAACGCCTGAATAATTACTCACATGACATTAGAAACATCCATTGAGTCTGTGCGTAATGCAGCCTGCTAAATCCACAGTGCCCCAGCCCGTAAATCCAGTGATGTGAAGTAACATGTATTTGGGAATGGCCGGCCTCATCGCCCACGTAGCCATTGCGCATCCCAAACTATTCATATCAATCATTGCTCCCTCGCCATGGGCCTTGTCTCAAGGACATAGAACAATAGAACGTTATATTTGCAGTCAGACCTGTGGGCATCTCCTCGCCGCTAGCTGGAAACCGAAAGCGCCGCCCTTCGAATTCCTCATTTGCAACATCACGTCGAGAAGGCATCTGTGGCCGTTTGAGATCACTAATTATTCCATCGAGTGCGGCTGTGTGTGAAAATGGCAACTGCCTTCACCCACAAATGGGAAGCCACGCCCGTCGTTGCAACTCGGTACAGTGATGCATGAGGGCCCACCGTTACTCGAGTACTACGTTCCACTGACCCTTCACAAGTCCGTTCGCGACTGCACAGATAGTATGGGAAACAATGGGACCACAGCAGAATGAACATATCAACCAATCTTACACGCCCATCGGGTACAAATACATGATTGCAATAGCAAGATACCATTACCCGATTTGCAGCGTTGTGCGCGGGACGTGCTCGGCCAAAGGGGAGAGCAGTTTGCACAGGTGGAATCAATCACCACAGGTGGAGGCCATACAGCCTGGAAACACATAAATTGCACACCCAGTCTCCTCCCACAACCACAGCGAAATGCTACCGGCAGGACTCGCGATGTTGGCCCTGGGGGACCTGATAGCACTGCAAGTGCTCCGACTCCAAGAAGAAGACGAACAACAACTACAACCAGCCGCACGGAGGAGACGCAGGAGGAGGAGGAGGCCAAGGCAGGGCCAGCAAGGCCCAGCAGCACAGCCACTACCACCACGCAGGCAGCCCGCAATCCCACGCCTCCGAGCACATCCGTTCAACCTCACTGATGAGCAGATCCACACCCTCTACCGTCTGGACCGGGACACCATAGCCGCCATTGTGGACATGACACAGGCTGACCTAGTCAGCATGATAGATAGCCCAACCGCCATCCCACCCCTACTGAAGGTGGTGTCTGTACTCCACTTCCTGGCCACAGGCACCTACCAGCACACAGTCGGACAGTTGCATGGCATTTCTCAGCCACTGTTCTCACGGACACTATTCCAAGTGCTCGATGCCCTCCTGCAGCACGCAGACGACTACATCTCTCTACCACGCTCGGAGCAGGAAATAACCAACACAAAAGTGGGATTCCATGCACTTGCCGGCATACCGGGTTGCATTGGTGCCATCGACTGCACCCATGTTGAATTGGTCGTCCCACATGCCATGGAGGCCCAGTACCGCAACCGAAAACAATTTCATTCCCTGAATGTACAAATGGTGTGTGACTCCAACAGGATCTTTACGCATTGTTGTGCCCGATTCCCTGGATCAACCCATGATTCCATGGTCTTGAGGAACTCTACAATACCACGCTACATGGAGCGACACGCAGGGAACAGATCCTGGCTACTCGGTGAGTCTCATTACATGCATGATGATGTGGGGTATGTGATTTGGCAATGTACTGGCAGGAAGGGGGGGGGGTGTGCGTACGTATCAATGGCATTCCACATCCTACGTTTCTCGTCCACATACAGGTGATGCTGGATATCCACTGAAGAGATGGCTCCTCACACCAGTCCGGAACCCACGGGACCAGCATGAGGAGGACTACAACCATGCCCACTCACGTACCCGTGTAGTCATTGAGCAGGCATTCGGCCTACTGAAGGGCCGTTTCCGCTGCCTCAGCAGGTCTGGCGGGGCACTCCTGTACCGCCATGAGAAGGTTGCAAAGATGGTGATGGCATGTGTCATGCTCCACAACATGTGCGTACGTAGAAATGTGCCCATGCCCCCTGACGCAGAACTGCAAGCACCTGATGATGGTCATGATGAGGGTGGGGATGTGGCAGCACCTCATGGAGTCTGCGAGGCACCGGAGGCCCGTGACATTCGTCAGCATCTCATTGATGTATGCTTCTAGCACTCATGCCTGGTGGCTGATACATGGACACGGGACACGTGGCACTGTGTGTGTCTGGAACATGCACAATATGGACTGTACGCCTATGATGGCCTAGTACACAAAGATCAATGTCCACACATCTCATTGGTTGATCGTGCACTGTTTATGGCATATGTGATATTATGTTGAACACCCTATCGACCCGCCACCCAAGTGAGCCCAACACACCCCCTCCACCCTCCTACCTCCCCCCCGAACACCAGTGTACAAAGATGCTCATTGTCAGTGGGCTGTCGCTATTGCAAGCCCCCTCTGCGGGTATCAGGGGCACCCCTGCCTGTGGAGCGCAGGTTCCTTCCAGATCTACGTTGGGGGCTGCCCTGGACGGAACTTGCAACGGATGATGTGTCTGCCTGCTCACGTCCATGCATGTCCCTAAGGGTTTGCGAGAGCTCAGTGAGCACACGGCGCACTGCGGCAAGTTCGGCACATACGTCTTTGGACGTCGCATGCAGTTCCCCCCTCAGGCTCTCGGTGCTTCTCTCAATTTGTGACCTTAGCGTCTCTGTGCCTCTCTCCATTTCTGCCCTAAGTGTCTCAGTTGATGTTTCTATGTCTGCCTTGGTGCCCCCACATTCATCGGCATGGTCCTTGAGGAGTGTGGCCAGTTGCTGCTGTTGTTCGATCAACTGGTCGAGGGACTGTTGCCTCTGCTGGGCCATGGCCATTTGCGGGGGTGTCGCAGAGGGGCTGTTGACCTCATGTTGCCTTGCCACAGGGCTTGGGGGGGATGGCCAGTCGTCGTCTTGTGGGTGCCCCTGCGTGGTATCCTCATGTTGTACGGGATGGGACAGACAGGGGGATTGGGACAGGTCATGGATGGATCTGACTTCGGCATCCCCGTTTTCTGTGTCGGAGCATGCTGCCATCAATGGGGTGTCGCATATGGTGCTGCTGCCACCTGAGGCAGTGCCTTCTGTGGCATCCATTGGGGGGACCTGTGGTGGTGGTGTTGTGGGCATGCTGGCTGCTGGGGTGCCTGTTGATGTTCCCTCCTCTGTGCTGGCACCTGATTTGTGCTGCTGCCGTGTCTTGATGCGTGCAGCTGAGGTGGAGGGTCTCTGGCCGTTGGTCTTGGCCCTCTTTGCAGGTGTGCTGGTAGGGGTGTCCTGTGGCTCGTCGTTTGGATCGGACCCTGTGGTGGAGTAAAGGAGGGCGAGGGTTATTGATGGGTCTGTGGGAATTGGAATGGCATTGTATCACATGCATTGGGGTGGTACCTGAGGGTGATTTGGGTCGGGGCCTTGGAGGTGCTTTGATTTGTGTGTGGAGTGAGGGTGCAGTTGTTTGGCAGCCTGCAGTTAGGGTGTGCCTGCTGCACGTGTAGTGCGTGTTTTAGGGGTTTTTATTTATTTATGTATTTATTGTGGGTTTTAACGTGCGCTATCAGGCCGATGTGTGTGGACGTTCTCCTGGACATGTGTTTCTGTTGCACTATGTGGACGCATGGTACTTCACATGGATGGACTGTGTGGATTTGGCATTGTTTTATCTGGCC
The DNA here is from genome assembly GCF_040938575.1 of Ambystoma mexicanum. NCBI lineage: Eukaryota > Metazoa > Chordata > Amphibia > Caudata > Ambystomatidae > Ambystoma > Ambystoma mexicanum. The sequence continues at coordinate 533,341,676 of NC_090930.1, forward strand.
CACCTACCTGAATCTTCGGATGTCTGCACTCCTTTCTCCATCCCTCCGACTCCCTCTATGCTCTCCATTCCGATGGTGGAGGCACAGATTTCTTCCCAGGGGGTCAACTTGATGGGTGATTCAGGACCTCCCCCGGTGGCTGTGGCAATGTTGCGGTTGGCAGAGAGTATGCTGCGGACGCGTATCCGCAGGTCGTCCCATCGCTTGCGGCATTGCTGTGGGGTGCGGGGTGCGGTCCCCACCGCACTTACCCGCTGTGCCACCAGAGCCCATATGGCCTTCTTGTTTGCAAGTGCCGTCCTGGTCATTTGCGTGGAGAAGACGACGGCAGCATTCTCCTGGAGGGTCTCTGTTAGCACGGTGAGTTCCTCACGGGAGAAGTGGACCTGCCGCTTGCGGTCGCACGCTTTCTTCGCTACTTTTCCCATTTTTCTTGGTTTCGCTAGGGTGGTTGACGGGTTGGGGTGTGTTTCAGGGTAGTGATTTTAGTGGTTGTGTGGTTTTAGTGTATTTATAGGTGTACGCCGGGATGTTTCCCGTTCCGGGCCCATGTTTTAACTTCCGTTTCCGTATATTTCCGGCCACCGTACTTTCCGGTAGGCGCACACTGCGGTGACCGCTAAGAGGGGTGGCGGTATTGCACCTGGGGCGCCGTACGGCGGCGGTGTGGGCCGTTTTGGGGTCATTTCCGCCATCGCGGACTTTGCACTTCCGCCATGCCGTGGTGCTCGTGCCCGATGGGTCGGAATGGGCCGCACTTTGCTCCTTCGTGCAATGGCGGAAACGCTATTTACGCTGTGGCGGTCCGGTCAGTCGCTTTCCGCCAGGGTCGTAATGAGGGCCATTGCCTCAGAGAATCTCTGCACATTCATAGAGATGCTAGACATTGGATACTTTCCCTCCCGAACACAGCAACGAGTCACTCCCATGTCCACAAGAAACAAAAATGTCTTGCCTCCTATAATTACCCTGACCCTCAGTTCCTCTTGAGAGTCTGGCGTCACTAATAATACTGAATACATCAGGTCGAACTGTGGGCTTTCCTGTTGTAGATATAAATGCATACCTGTACCCGTAAAATGATTTTCTCCCACCACTTTCACACTCCCTATCCTGGGTGTAGGTGTTTGTTGGGCTCTGTATTCGCATTGCATTGTGGTATCGTCACCTGTTGTTTCGGTGTGTACTTTTGGGTCTGTACTTGTTGTGCTTGCATAGGCACCTGTTCTGGTTGGCCTTGTGGCGACTGTGATTGCAGCAGAATTTGCTGTGTTTGCGGCGCATGTGTCTGATACCTTGTGTGATCTTGAGTATAATACTCTGGTGGTTCTGTACTATATGGTATGAAATAGCTCATTCCCCCTCTTGGAGCTTGCCAGTTCTGCTGCATGCCACCTCTACTTATTCACATGCTCTTGCTATGTATCCCATTCTCCCACAATTCCAGCACTGTTGCAGCTGTCCTCCATTAAATCCTCCTCCCCCTTGAGATTTTTTAAATCCTCCTCCTCGTCATGTAGGTCCATTCCCTGTACCACATGACCAAAAATTGCACCCCCGATATACTGGGTACCCTACATTGATTGGCTATGTAGGCTGTAAATCTTGTGTAACCACTCTTTCACCACTCGTCAGTACTGCTCCATCCATGGAAAATTTTGATAATTTTTTCTGAACTAACTTTGCTTCTTCAAGCTTCCTGTTCTTCTTTTTCTTCTCTTGTAACAATCGATAATGATGTGCAATAGTCAACTGTATTTCTGGCCATTGCTTCACTTCCATCCCTACCTGTTATTTCATTTGCCTTTGTACTAGCTAGGGCAGTCCCTGACATAAAATAGGATAATGCTACAATTTTATCCGGTTTATAGTGATATTACCAAAAACATTTCACCGAAAATCAATTTCTGCGAAAAAAAAACATGTCGAATGTAAATATGTCGACATTACATACTTATAATTGCCATGATCATTTATTTGAAAAAAAAAAATTGAAAAAAAATTTGATAACCCAATGCCAAAATATCAATGTTAACTTGTGTAAAAACTAACGTTGTCATGGGGGGGTTCCCCCCAACCCCCTACTACACCTAATCATCGCACCCTCCACAACAATCACACAAATAATACGCATTGTGAGTGACGAAAAGCACATAAAATAAGGATACTAAGCGTTAAATGAGTGAGTAAAAGCCAAGAGTAAAGTACCTTAAAGGAACATTGATGAACAGATGACGGTTGCGATCAAACTGTCATTACATGACAGAAACGGAGGTCAGAGAAAATGAACAAAAGTACACTGCAGCTACGTAACATATATACAGGTAATATTTAATAAAAATATAGAAATGATTGACATGTGTAATAAAAGTAATCTATAAGTAGTACATAGCAAAAAAAAATGTTTTCGTTATTGTAGATATAAAATGAGCAACAAAATTGAATATGTGAAGTCACAGAGAGGAGGAGAACAGTTAATATATGAGGGCTATGTATATAACAGAGAATTAGTAAGAAAAGACAAAGGCCCTCATTACGACCCTGGCGGAAAGCAACTGACCTGTCCGCCATAGCGTAAATAGCGTTTCCGCCATGGCACGACAGAGTAAAGTGCGGCTAATTCTGACCCATCGGGCACGAGCACTACGCCTTGGCGGAAGTGCAAAGTCCGCGATGGCGGAAATGTCCCCAAAACGCCCCTCACCGCCGTCGTACGGCGACCTAGGTGCAATTCCGCCACCGTACATAGCGGTCACCGTAAAGAGCGGCAATCGGAAAATACGGTGACCGTAAATATACGGAAACGGAAGCAAAAACATGGTCCCGGAACGGGAAACAGCACGCCGTACACCTATAAAATCAGAACATTCACACAACCATTAAAAACACTACCCTGAGAGACATCCCAACCCGTCATCCACCCTAGTGAAACCAAAACAATGGGAAAAGTAGCGAACAAAGCGTGCGACCGCAAGCGGCAGGTCCACTTCTCACGTGAGGAACTCACGGTGCTCACAGAGACCCTCCAGGAGAATGCTGCCGTCATCTTCTCGACGCAAATGACCAGGACGGCACTTGCGAACAAGAAGGCCATATGGGCCCTGGTGGCACAGCGGGTAAGTGCGGTGGGGGCCGCACCCCGCAACCCACAGCAATGCAGAAAGCGATGGGACGACTTGCGGATACGCGTACGGAGCATACTATCCGCCAACCGTAACATTGCCACAGCTACCGGGGGAGGATCGGAATCACCCATCAAGCTGACCCCCTGGGAAGAAATCTGTGCCTCCACCATTGGAATGGAGACCATAGAGGGAGTCGGAGGGATGGAGAAAGGAGTGCAGACATCCAAAGAATCAGGTAGGTGGGCCAAATAAAACCATGCGAAAACCACAATGTCCAATCATGTGAAGTACCATGTGTCCACATAGTGCAACAGAAACACATGTCCAGGAGAACGTCCACTTACATTGGCCTGATAGCGGACATTAAAAGTCACATTAAATAAATAAATAATTAAAATTCCTAAAAACACCCTCTACACGTGCAGCAGGCACCCCCTAACTGCAGGCTGCAATACAACTGCACCCTCAATCCACACAAAAATGAAACCACCTCCAAGGCCCTGACCCAAATCACCCTCAGGTACCACCCCAATGCATGTGATACATTGCCATTCCAATTTCCACACACCCATTAATAACGCTCGCCCTCCTTTACTCCACCACAGGGTCCGATTCTAACGACGAGCTCCAGGACACCCCTACAAGCACACCTGCAAAGAGGGCCAAGACCAACCGCCAAAGACCCTCCACCTCAGCTGCACGCATCAAGACACGGCAGCAGCACAAATCAAGTGGCAGCACACAGGAGGGGACTTCAACAGGCACCCCAGCAGCCAGCATGGCCACAACACCACCACCACCACAGGCCCCCCCAATGGATGCCACAGAAGGCACTGCTTCTGGTGGCAGCAGCACCATAGGTGACACTGCATTAATGGCAGCATGCTCCGACACAGAAAACGGTGATGTCGATGTAAGATCCATCCATGACCTGTCTCAATCCCCCTGTTTGTTTCATCCCGTACAACATGAGGATACCACGCAGGGGCACTCACAAGACGACGACTGGCCATCCCCCACAAGCCCTGTGTCAAGGCAACATGAGGTGATCAGCCCCTCTGTGACACCACCACAAATGGCCATGGCCCAGCAGAGGCAACAGTCCCTCGACCAGGTGATCGTGCAACAGCAGCAACTGGCCACGCTCCTCAAGGACCATGCTGATGAATGTGGGGGTACCAAGGCAGCCATAGAAACATGTACAGAGACACTAAGGGCAGAAATGGAGAGAAGCACCGAGAGCCTGAGAGTACAAATGGAGAGAAGCACCGAGAGCCTGAGAGTACAAATGGAGAGAAGCACCGAGAGCCTGAGGGGGGAACTGCATGCGACGTCCAAAGACGTATGTGCTGAACTTGCCGCTGTGCGCCGTGTGCTCACTGAGCTCTCACAAACCCTTAGGGACATGCATGGACGTGAGCAGGCAGAGACATCATCCGTTGCAAGTTCCGTCCAGGGCAGCCCCCAACGTAGATCTGGGAGGAACCTGCGCTCCACAGGCAGGGGTGCCCCTGATACCCGGAGAGGGGGCTTGCAATAGCGTCTGCCCACTGACAATGAGCATCCTTGGACACTGGTGTTCGGGGGGGAGGTAGGAGGGTGGAGGGGGTGTGTTGGGCTTACTTGGGTGGCGGGTCGATGGGGTGTGTAACACAATTTCACATTTGCTATAAACATTTCACAATCATCCAATGAGATGTGTGGACATTGATCTTTGTGTACGAGGCCATCATAGGCGTACAGTTCATATTGTGCATGTTCCAGACACACACAGTGCCACAACTCCCGTGTCCATGTATCAACCACCAGGCGTGAGTGCTAGAAGCATGAATCTATGATATTCTGACGAATTTCACGGCCCTCCTGTGCCTCGCGGACTCCTTGAGGTTCTGCCACATCCCCACCCACATCATAACCATATTCTGGTGCTTGCAGTTCTGCGTCAGGGGGCATGGGCACATTTCTACGTATGCACATGTTGTGTAGCATGACACATGCCATGACCATCTTAGCAACCTTCTCATGGCGGTACAGGAGTGCCCCGCCAGACCTGCTGAGGCAGCGGAAACGACCCTTCAGTAGGCCGAATGCCTGTTCTATGACTACACGGGTACGTGAGTGGGCATGGTTGTAGTCCTCCTCATGCTGGTCCTGTGGGTTCCGGAGTGGTGTGAGGAGCCATCTCTTCAGTGGATACCCGGCATCACCTGTATGTGGACAATAAAGGAGGATGTTTGAGGAATGACATTGCTACGTAAGCACCCCCCCCCTTCCTGGCAGGTCATTGCCGCATCACATACCCCACATTATCATGCATGAAATGAGACTCACCGAGTAGCCAGGATCTGTTCCCTGCATGTCGCTCCATGTAGCGTGGTATTGTTGAGTTCCGTAAGACCATGGAATCATGGGTTGATCCAGGAAATCGGGCACAACAATGTGTAATGATCCTGTTTGAGTCACACACCATTTGTACATTAAGAGAATGATATTGTTTTCGGTTGCGGTACTGGGCCTCCATGGCATGTGGGACAACCAATTCCACATGGGTGCAGTCGATGGCACCAATGCAACCCGGTATGCCGGCAAGTGCATGGAATCCCACTTTTGTGTTCGTAATTTCCTGCTCCGAGCGTGGTAGAGAGATGTAGTCGTCTGCGTGCTTCAGGAGGGCATCGAGCACTTGCAATAGTGTCCGTGACAACAGTGGCTGTGAAATGCCATGCAACTGTCCGACTGTGTGCTGGTAGGTGCCTGTGGCCAGGAAGTGGAGTACAGACACCACCTTCAGTAAGGGTGGGATGGCGGTTGGGCTATCTATCATGCTGACAAGGTCAGCGTGTGTCATGTCCACAATGGCGGTTATGGTGTCCCGGTCCAAACGGTAGAGGGTGTGGATCTGCTCATCAGTGAGGTTGAACGGATGTGCTCGGAGGCGTGGGATTGCGGGCTGCCTGCGTGGTGGTAGTGGCTGTGCTGGTGGGCCTTGCTGGCCCTGCCTTGCCCTCCTCCTCCTCCTGCGTCTCCTCTGTGCGGCCGGTTGTTGTAGTAGTTGGTGTTCGTCTTCTTCTTGAAGTTGGAGTACTTGCAGTGCTATCAGGTCCCCCAGGGCCAACATCGCAAGTCCTGCCGGTAGCATTTTGGAGTGGGTGTGGTTGTGGGAGGGGGTTGGGTGTGCAATTTATGTGTATCCAAGCTGTATAGCCTCCACCTGTGGTGATTCATTCCACCTGTGCAAGCTGCAATCCCCTTTGGGCGAGCACGTCCCGCACACAACGCTGCAAATCGACGCATGGCATTTTGCTATTACAATCATGTATTTCATCCCGATGGCAGTGAGATTTTGCTTCATATGTTAATTCTGCTATGCTCCCATTGTTTCACATACTATCTTTGCAGTCGGGAACATACTTGTGAAGGGTCCGTGGAATGTAGTACTCGATTAACGGTGGACCCTCATGCAGCGCTGTACCGCGGTTCACCGACGGGCGGGGCGTCCCATTTGTGAGTGTAGCCAGTTGCCATTTTCACACACTGCCGCACTAAATGGATGGATTTGTGATTTCAAGCGGTCACAGATGCCTTTTCGACATGATGTTGCAAATGAGGAATTCGAAGGACAGCGCTTTCGGTTTCCAGCTAGCGGCGAGGAGACGCCCACAGGTCTGACTGCAGATAGAAAGTTCTATTGTTTAATGTCCTTGGGACAGGGGCCATGCCGTGAATGCAATGATTGATATGAATAGTATGGGATGCGCAATAGCGTAGTGGAGGATAAGGCAGGACGTTCCCAAATACATGTTACTTCACAACACTAGAATTCCGGCTGCATTAAGCACAGATTCAATGGAAATTTCTAATGTTATGTGAGTAAATCATCAGGCGTTTTTATACCGGGATGAGGGAATGATGTATGGATGCAAGGACAGATGATTTAATGGAGAATCTGCCATGTACATGGCTTTTTGGAATCTATCAACTTCCTCTGCGCTATGTGATGCAGGGCTGCCATAGTGGGGCCATCGTCTATCTGCCCTTGTTGAACCCTCCCTGTCTCGACGCGCCTTCAAACACTTGTGTCTATGCACGTTACTAATCCCATCTAATGGATTCTGTTTTAACAGACGCATGCACACAAACACTCGTTTGTAATAGTGTTTTCAACTCGATTTATATGGTTATGATTCGCAAGTGATTATTGGGTGCGAATAATCCTTTTGAGTGGGCTAGCATGCATATGGCTGTGGATTTAGTGTGATCTTTGAAGTGAGTAATGCAAATGGAGTTCAGATGCCCATACTATTCTTTTTCGTTTCATTTGGGTGACAGGTATCTCCTCCCCTTTTGCCGCTGCCATCTGTATGCCACTCCTGCAGATGGCTTTTACTCCCGACACCTGCTGCTTCGTGTTAATCAGTGGAGCACCATTACGATCTTATGGGACGATCGCCAATGGCCCACATGCCCTTACGCAGTACTAGTGGCTAGGAGCAACATTTCGAGCTTTCAGCTGGACTAGTGCCTACCTAATGGGACGGCCCTGCGGTTCTAGGCGCTTCCATGTTGCCTTTTTGAACGTGGATGTAGCCCCTGTGTACCATGGAGGAACAGGGCGTCACACAAGAAGAAGCTGGTCATTTATTGCGGATGCAGCCCACAATTATGAGATGTGATTTGGAGTTCATGACCTAATAGCTGTATGGCCCGGGTGATTTTGTTGTGTATTAAATTTTGATTATGATATTGACCTTGTAGCGTTATTCTTTGCAAGTAATGTAGCATATTCCTATTTGTGGAGCGATGTATTGTGAGGAGATCTGCTTTGGGTTCGGCCTTCTGAGCATAGTTGCGTGGTACTGTACTGGGCGCGTTTGCCTACGAAGGCCAGTAAGGTCAGGGATAGAGGCTGCCATTATGACTGTTTTAATGATGTCATGGTCATGGGAGGGGGATTGGCTTTTGTGTAACAGATGCCGGTCAGCCAGGTGGATTGGTGGAATGATGTGATTTTCAGAATATGGCTGGTCACAGGTGCCTGTGTTTGCGTGCGTTTCTTGGAGGGAGACTGAGGTCATGTCCATTGGAATGGCTTCTGTATTCGTGCCATCTGTGCCCTGCTGCTCCCATTGGCACCTCTTGAGATGTGCCTGGCTGCTCAGTCACTCTGCCAACTTGTGTGGTCCATGCTTATGCTGCTGGTTGGTTTGTTTACTGGCAGGAGTACAGGGCTGGTGCAGTCTCACTCAGGATACTGCTTTGTATGTTGCCTTGCACTGGTGTCAAGCGATGGGGGGCCTGTTTTTGTTTGTCTCAGTTTTCAGTTCATGTTGCTGTACTTGGAGCTTCACATGCCTGTGCTGTATCAGTACGGCAATGGTGCCATGGCTAATATGGATGGCCACTCACAAGGCACTTGGAGCCCCTACATTCATTTGTTCGTTGGCATGCATGGGTGACTTGTACATTTCACTGGTTGCATTGTTTGGCTTCATTGCACCTACGAGGAGTTGTGCAATGTGGCCAGGGAGTGGTGTACAGGCACTCAGTCAGGCCTTTTACGGTTGGTTTGCGATGCCGTACTTATCACCATGGCGGAATGGTACTTTCCGCCATTCTTGATGGCGTTAGGTACATGTCCGCTAGGGTCAGAATTCCCGTACCGTTGCGCCATGGTGGTAATTACGGTTTCGCAGTGCGCGCGTGCGCGTACTTGGTGCAGTTAGCGTTGGCGTTCACTACGGTGTCGCTAATGGCATCGTACTTTACGGGGACGGGTCATAATCGCAACGGGCGGTATTCGATGGCGGTATTGCATTTCCACCATCGTTTTTCGATTTCCGCCAGGGTCGTAATGAGGGCCAAAATGTATTGGAAGTGCACAGAATACCACAAAACTAAGTGTGCAGGGAGAGTGATTACTGAAAATACAATGATAAAAATAAAAGGTGAACATAACCATTTACCGGACAGAACGACAGTACTAGTAAAAAGAACAATGAATGAACTAAAAAGAAAGGCTATGGAAAACCCGAGTGAGGTCAGTGGGTCTGTAATAGCTTGCACATGTGCCAAAATACCATTGCATGTAGGAGAATAAATGCCAGCAGAAAAACATATGCAACGTTCCTTGAACCGTAAAAAACAACAAAAAGAAAATCTACCAATAGCAGCAAGAGGATACAAGGAAATATGCATACCAGAGATGTTTAGAACAACTGACAAAGGTGAAGATTTTCACTACATGACAATACAAAAGAGGAACAAATACTAATTTTCACAACAAACAGTAATTTAAGACAACTTGGAAATTGTGATATTTGGCAAAGCGACGCCACATTTAAAGTTTGTCCACAACCATTTCAACAATTTTACAGTGTACATGGATCAATTAATCAAAGTATAATTCCGTTAATTTTTGTTTTAATGTCAAAGAAGACAGAGGAAACATACAGAATAATATTTGAAAAAATTAAAGAAGCCATTCCTGAAAAAATGCCTACCATAATAGTAATGGACTACAAACTAGCCCAGATAAGAGCATTCTAATGAGTATATAAAAACACATGGATAAAGGGTTGTATTTTCCACTTTACACAAGCGATATGGAGAAAACTACAAAAACTAGGCCTACACACAAAGTACATAGAGGATAGCAATTTTCAGCATAATATAAAAAAATGTTTGCTTTAGCTTTTGTGAAAGAAGAAAAAGTGATTACATTTTATGAATATTTAATAGACACAGAATACTACAAAACAAAATGAAGAGCATACAACAGATTTCATAGATTACATGGAAAGCACATGGTTGGGGCAATTAACAAGGAATGGTACGAGAAGGAGACCAAAAGATCAAATATCATGGTGAAACTGTTACGATGCAGTAATTAAAGGTAGAGCTCAAATAAACAATACGGAAGGGTGGCACAACAGAGTAAACAGAACATTTAATATCAACAACCAGACACTATGGCATTTCTTAAGAGACTTAAGTACAGACAATAAGCACAAGAATTTAGATTATCCCAAACAATTGCACTTGAAAATACACGATTAAAAAAGAAAAAATATAGAGACTATGAACAACTAATTCAAAGTATAGTAAACCATTTTGAAACACAAGATGCATATGACTTTTTAGAAGCAATAGCATATAATCTAAAATGTTAATATACTCACCCTTTCGAAAATCCACGTTAATCCATGAAACATCCAAAGTAATCAAAAATCAAAAGAAACGATGGCAAAGTTAGTTTCCAACGTCAATAAAATTAATCAAAGAAGTGTCCAAAATGCAGAAAAATGCATTAAAAACCATTCCACGAGGAGAATCCATAGTCCAGGCCAGAAAAAAAAGTTTAAATTAAAAGCAAAAAATGAATTAAAATCCATTCCAGGAACAAAATCAATAATCCATTCCAGGGTAAAAAAGTGTAATCCGGAGTCCATAAAAAAAGAAACCAAGCGAAAAAATATGAAAAAATAACAATCCAAGGATAAAATCCATAATCCATTCCAGTAATCCAATGATGCAATCCCAAAACCGCGGGGAAAACAAAAAAAAATCGATAAAAAGAAAAATCCAGAGAAATGGGAAGAGCAGCAGCGAATACACCCGATGGTAACGAACGGACTTCCAAAATGGCGCTTACGCACACATAACGCATACGTAAGGTTACACAATGAACTAAGTTTTCAAAAATAAAATTATTAATATACATTACAACATGTTATGTTATACAATTGCACCATCTAGCGGTGAAAAAAAATAACAGTTCAATTCAACACATTTTTTACTTTACTTTTCAATAAATTATTTAATTAATATTCCCATACATTGTATTTCGAATGATTATTTTATTTTAGAAGAAAATGTTTTCGAAATAATGTTTTTTTTAAAAAATATTTTTGAAATATTAACTTTCGAAAATATTACATTCGAAAATATAACTGGACACCATTTCATCCCTTGGTTCTCTTGTCTCCAAACACCAACGTTCTTGGATCTCCTGAATATAAGCAATAGGATCTTAGTTCTCACCAATTTTCTGTGTCATAATCACGCCCATATCTGACATATCAGGATACTATACTCTAAGAGTCCTCCATGCGTCTATTCTACAATTATTAAATGGTGCTCCATCGTGTGCCACGATTTGTGCTGTCACATTCGCATATCCCGCTTGTCTCCAAATGTTATCAGCTCTCTCCCCGAAGATAGCGGCTAACAGGCCTTTTACATCACCCACCGCTAATGTCTTTTCCGTTGTCATTCTTTCTAACTCATGAATCCACTTAACCTCTCCTGCAGTCAAACTAGGTAGTTTACTTTTTAAATTATCTTTATTCATCTGTGGCCACAGTATTTATTGTGGTTGTCCTCACCCTTTCTTTAATAACGGGAATTGTGTGATCCCTGTTCTAGAGTCGTATCCACTTATGCTTCTTGTATTCCAGGTGGTGCTAGTTTTGCCTGCTCGTCTTCGCCTTGGAAATGACCTCAATATACTAATATAAGGCAGAGACATTTCCCCTACACTATGCAACCGTCCTGATATGACATTATATGATATGATAGGTCATTTATAACGTGCTTAATTCCCAGAGGTTTCTAAGCGTGGACCCGGGGATCAAACCTGTGGTGCTCCATGTCGCCTTGCTTCCTAGGCAAGCATTTTGCCAATGAACTATCCTCCCGAGACCTTGTGGTCATTCAGGATATGGTATAGGTTCTGGTGTTTTTGCTTCTGGTTCTCCTAAATCTGACCACTTTACCCCTTTCGCTACGTCTAGATCTATCGAAGAGCCACATGTGCCCTCTTCTTGTGCTCTCTTGTTTTCTTCCCTTTCTTCATTCGACATCATTATAAACCATGGTATAGCTGTTATCCCATTCCTCATCAAGATCTGGTCTGTTTAGGGACAACATTCTATGTTTATCCATCATTACGTCATCCGATCTACCTCTTGTTTCTCTCGGTGGAGATCCTTTGATACTCTCTCTGGTTTCATAACCATATTCTTTCCTCATCCGTCTATATAATTCCCCAATCCTTTTCCCTATGACTTCTGCCTCATGCTCATCAGCCCAGGTTGGTACTCTAGGTATCTTGTCCAAGGGCTGTTGCAATCTTGTAACATCTTCCCATCATTCTCGTTTTTCAGCTGATATGACACATCTGTTAACAATGTGATCTCTTTCATCCTCTATTCGTTCTCTGCTCCTTCTCATTTACTTTTGCTCTTCCCTTCTTCTCATTTCCCTCTTCTCTCCTTCCTCTCACCTTCTCTGCAGCCTTCTTTCTTTCAATCTCTGTTTTGTTTTTTTATTTCCTCACATTTCTTCTTTTCCCCATCTTTTTCCTATCTCTCTTTTAGCTGCTCTTCATACCTTCTTTGTTCTTCCTTTCGCTTCCTCTCTTTTTTCCTTCTCAGCTTTGCATGTCCTTTCTTGTTCATTTTCCTTTCTTTCCTTTTCCCCTCTTTCTTCTCTTTCTTTAACTTCATCGATACCCTTTCTATCCAATTTAAGTAATATTTGTCCTCCCATCCACTCATTCTGTACAACTGTCACTTCATTGGCTTTATCTTTCCCTCCTTTTTGTCTCTTGGTCTCTTCTTCTATCTCTTTCAGTCTGCCCCTTCTGTCATTAAGCTCCTCATATTTACTACGTCAGGGCATATATTCGCGTTCTATAGACTTACTTTCTTCTGTAATATCTTCACTACTATAAGGGGGGGTGCATATATCGAATTAATATAGCGCACTGCTGCTTTTAACTCCTTTCGAGGATAGAATCCCTGTTTCTCAGTGGTTGCACTATCGTCTTCAGAAGGAGAAAGAGGAGCTGAGGGCGCTGTGCCCTCTCCTTCATGCTGATTAAGCATTCAATCCTTCTTGGGTTGGTCTTCTCTCTCGTTCGGATACATTTTCCATAGCTCTAAATAGCTAACCTTTTGTGTAACTTCTTCCCTGTGTACACATCATATAAGTATGTTGTCATGTGTTGCAATACTGTTCTTGATAGGGAACCCTCTTGAGGCCAACGCATGAACATTTTGTTAGCTGTACCTCTTATCTATTCAGCATGATATCCTAATCTTAGGTGTGTACCTCGATAATATTTTGCACTAGTGATGACAAGTCGTTTTAACTGTCAATACTTACCAGACCTTTTATTCTGCTATTACTTTAATTAATTATTTCACAACTATCAATTCGGGCAAGCACCATCAATCACCGCCCATTTCACAAATGGGTCCAATTACTTTCCTCAGCCTCTGCAGGATTGGTTGCTCCATATTACATGTGCTTTCTGCATCTTTGATTGTTTAACATCTGGCACTGACAATTATTCACTCCTTTACTTAATCTAAGAGAAATATGTCTTACGTACATGGCTTATCCTCTTTGACACATTTTGTGCCTTGCAGTTGCTTCTTGCTGCAGCACCCTTGATTCTGAGCCAAGAAAATATCTTTTGTTCTTGCAAAAATCTGTATTCCAGTGCCTGGCAGCGCTGCAACTTTGGCTTCCCTTCTCGAGGCTTCTCGCTTACTATTATACGTGGCCGACGTCCATTTTATCTACATGGCTGCTTTATTCGGGTTATATTTCCTACTTTAGGATGCTTCTATATTGTCATATCTACCTTGCATTTCTGTGTACATACATCTAATGAATCTCTTGTTGCTTATCTTCTAACTGTATATGGTTTTCTTCATATTCCCATATATATTTACTTTGTCACTTTGGTCACATCTTCATTCTCTGCATATCCATACATCAGGTTTAGTGCACCTATGTATCTTCTCTTCTTCATGACATCACTTCACACCTATCAGACTTAACTTATAGTTCTTCTATGTCCAGTGGTGTCTGCAGACTTATGTCTAACACATCAGTTTGGGGATACATTCGGTAAGGTTGTCTCCGGTGATAACGTCTCTCATACCTTCAATGTGGCATTGGGATGATACCAGGTGCCATGCAGTATTCTCTTGCTGTTCTTCCAATATGACGGAGGTGAGAGGGTGGGGTCCATAGATGATGTATACATCTGCCTCTCTATAGTTCCAGAGAGATATGGGGGAAGATGTGCTAGGGCTGTACTGTGATTTGGGATGGGAGGGGCAGAGCTGAGGCCAATACATTTATCTACAATGGCAGGGAGTTGTTTGAGCGGGCCACAGTTTCTGGTATAAAAAGGGAGCCCATTGTATTATCAAACCAGAGTTGACCTCGCTATTTACACTTTGATCAGGCTTTGATGGAGAGATACACATCACATACTGGTCAAGAATATTTACTTGTTACAGAAATGTATTATGGTAACAATGTACCTGGTAGTCAATCACCTCCTAAGTTTCACAATGACGATATAGCAAGTCACGTGTTTAGGGGAATGTGTTTTAGATAATGTGTGACCAACATGGTAATGGACTATCGGAGATAATTCGATTTGAATATAGGTGTGAGCTAATGGGGAGTATGGGATCATGTTATAAACTTTATAATGCATAGTTTTGTTAATGTACAGTTTTCCGCTATAAAAGCTGTAACTTCTTTGGGTGGTGCGAGCACCATGTTAGTTTGTTTGTATGGGACTGTCTGATATTTTTTGCATGTAATAAAATGTTCTTTTGCTTGCAAACGGTGCATTGAATATTTGGCCTATTTGCGATTGTTTTTATTGTTTGGGTTTTGGGTAATTTACCTATAGTCACCCAACAGCACTGAGCCAGACTTCTAGGCACATTCCTGCAGACGAGCTGGTGTCAAGATGTTCTTGTCATATTGATCCAGTAAAGAGTCAGCATTGAATCCACTTCAAGTTCGGGATTTCTGTGGATTGAGTCTCTGCTTGAGAAGGTTCGAGGCGATGGGTCTCAATAGGTCAAGTAGGTGGTCGAGTGGCATGAAATGGTGCATGCGCTGGATCGACTCAGCATTCGGGGTGGGTGAGTCAGTGACTTCCAGCAGGTCCAGTCTGCTTTCAAGATGAATAGAGATGATGCTTCTGTTAGGTCGATTCAAATCTCGGGATGTGGCAAGTCGGGTTCTTCCACAGAGGCGAGCCTGCAGTCAAGTCATAGTATAAAGACAGCTTGAAGAAGCAGAGCATCAGTTGGATATGCTTAGCGTGCCAAAAGCAGCACCTCGGTCCTGTAGCGACTTGAAGTGAGTTGAGCACAGTTGAGCCAGCTCAGAGATGTCTTGAGGTGGAAAAACAGGATTCCAAGCTGTGGAGAGGGCTTGGTTCACAGCAGTGTCACCCCCAATGTTCTCTGGGGATTGTTAGGGTACAGAGCTTTACTCTGAGTTCTAGTGAATCCTTCGTGTCTTGAAGTTCAAAGATGAATCAAGTAAAGATAGGGTTTCCTGTCCTTATAAAGGCACAGTTCTACAGTGAATTGATCCAAATAAAGCTGGTTGCTTTGTGTCCAATCCAGGCATCTGTAACAAGTGTCCTTTACCTGCTGACATCATATCCAGAGTGCTTTGTCTGCAGGAAGTGGAGGGGGCAGGGAATTGAAGGCCTCTCCTTTACTCTGAGCTACTCTAGCTCTATCCCCTTCCTATGTCTTAAAAGGAATACAGTGATCAGCACCCTAGTGTGAGAGTGTCTATCTTATCTCAGGACTGCTATGATGCACTGGTTGCCAGCAGACTTCGCAAGCAATGGTTCTTGTGCTTTGGAAGTAGGAGGAGGGTGTTGGTCTTCATCAGTGGAATCAAGGAAGCAGCTGGCTTGGCATTGTCCGACATAGCTGTTGTGGAGATAATCAGGCCAGAAGGCTTATAAACATCAGTCCTGTCATGACTGAAGCACTGCTCACCAAGTTGAGATAATACCAGATCCAGATGGTGTGGCTGTATAATTGTGTGACACCAGTAGACACCGTGCCATTACCAGACAGAACTTATGTTTACAGTTGTAAGTGAGTATATCTAGTTTACATATTCAATGTATGGGATGTGTCACCTGATCTAACACCCTACTACCATGATAATTCAACCCCAAAATTATGGGATATGAAACATGCTGCTTTTGATCTGAATAATCTGTTTGATAAAACAAAATGAAAATCAAAGGTGGTCCCTAGCTTTATCCTGGGGAAATTACCCACAACATTCTTTACAAGTACAGGCACCTTTCCTATAGAAGAAAACATAACCTGCCTACTATTGTATATCTAATAAATAAGATTCACAATACACACATACATCCATTCATATATAGCAAATTGGAATAATTATTCTAGACAGGGATTGGAAACCCTCCCGAGACAGTTGTGGGAGACTTAACAGGGAGGACTTCAGAGCCTGTCCTAAACCAAGATGGTATGGAGGCAGTCGGTAGGGCCCTCAATTCTGATCCTCTCCTCATGTGCCAGTTTGTTTATGTACAGTACCCACAGGAATCACACAGTGCCTAACACTCCAAATGGCTAAGATGTTTCTTTGTCTTTCAGAAAGACATAGGAGAAAAGTACCTGTAAGAAAGAGAATTACCCCAATGCCCCACACAAAGGCATTGTTACACCCTGCCGGAGACAAAGAGTCACAGGAGAGAAGATCAGAGGCCTGGCACGCCGTCTTGGAGTCCTGTATGAGTGCATGTCAACACTGCAGGAGCATAATCAACCTGCAAAGCTGCGTACTGTACGCTAGCCTTGGCCCAGCCAGGAAGGAGACCGCTGCCAGATCCATGGACCACCACGTATATTCCAGAAAGCCCCACAAGTTGAAATTATGACTTTCCTTAGATGTGGCCAGGCCAGACCCCCTAACACAAACTGGTACATTTCACAAGATGAAACGCAATCATTGTTATTTGACAGCCCCATCTGAGATTGGCCAGGTACAGCAAACAAACCAGGGGACAGGGAGAGGGTTAAAAGAGACCCAAAGAAACAGGAATTTATGGGTTGTTCGGGTAATGTCAGAGGAGGTGGATGTGGATGACGAAGAGACCAGCAGGAGGAAGGAAGGTGGAGTAGAGTGTAGAGGTGATATTTGGAGCAGGTGAGGCATTGGCTAGTGAGTTCATGAGGTACTGTGTTGTGACTGCCCTTGAAACAATGGTGAATGTGCTTAGGAGGGGGATGTAGGGAGTAAATGGTGCTTGTATGAGTGAAAGGAGGGTGTTTGAGCAGAATGTGGGTGGAGTAGTAGTGTGGAGAAGGAGCAGTAGTGTGGATAAGGGAGTAGTAGTGTGGATGAGGGAGTAGTAGTGTGAAGGAAGGAGTAGTAGTGTGAAGAAGGGTGTATTAGTGTGGGAGTGGGCATAGTAGTGTGGAGGTGTGGAGGAGGGAGTAAGGGTAGAGGAGGGAGTAGTAGTGCTGAGGAGAGGGTAATGATTTGAGTGAGGGAGAAGAGGTGTAGCCTCAAAGGCTAAAAGGATAAAACCATTAAGCCTGCGGTCCACCAAAACACATGGTCTCGGATGATATTATTGCTGCCAGACAGAGGAAAAGAGCATGTGAAAGAGCTTGGCGCAAGAACCCCAAAACTACCTTGTCACAGTATAAACTAGCAGTGAAGGAATTAAAAGGTGAAATTGTATCTTCCAAATCCACCTACTACAATAACAGGATCAATAATGCCTGCTCTAACGTCAGCAAACTGTTCAAGATCCTGACTGATTTCCAAGACTCTTCCCCCACTGACCAAGACCTCATAAAGGATTCTGCCTGGTGCCAGAAATCCATCCTCTCAGGAAAACAATATCCATTTGACCAGTCCACAGGTTACTAGCCCCGACACTAATAAAGTCCCATGCTTTAATTTCTCCCATTACTCGAAGAACAAGGCATCATAATCATTTGTAATTTTAAACCCACTTTATGTCCGGGCGATAGGTGTCCTGTGGATGTCATTAAGGACTCATTAGAATGTTTGGCCCGTGTATGACTAAACTCATTAACCTCTCTTTCGACAAGGGTGTGGTCCCTTCCTCTCTTAAGGAAGTGTGGATTAAACCATTGCTTAAAAAAGTCAATCTCGATCCTCATGTTACTGACAACTATCGACTGATCACTAATTTGCCATTTGTCCTAAAGATCATGGAGAAACTTGCCTATCTTCAACTACAGAAGCACATCGAAGACCACAAGATCCTCAGCTTACGCCAATAGGGTTTCAGAGTTCAGCATGAGACGGAAACCGCCAAGCTGGACCTTAAATCCACCTTGGCTGGCATGGTGGATAAAGGCCACCCCGGGCTGCTAATGTTTCTGGACCACTTTGCGGCCTTTAATCTGGTGAACCACTCCCTACTGGTGACAAGACTGGGGGAGGTTGCACACTGTTCCGATCTAGTATCCCAGTGGATCTCTTAATTTCTTAGCCCTCGAACAGTCTGGGTTTCCATTGGTGGGGAAAATTCCAACCCCGTCTTTCAAACATACAGTGTTCCTCAGGGCTCCTGATTGTCACCTCCATTATTTAACATATATATCCGGCCTCTCCTTGACATGTTTGGTGCCCTGGGTGTCCATTATACAAATTATGCCGATGACACCCAGGTTGTCTTCGAGCTCAGTGAGAGGTACGAGCAGGACCTGACTGCCATTAATACAATTTACAATGCCACCCAGGCCTGGATGGCAAGCAACTCTCTTGCATTAAACTGTAAAAAAAAAAGCTCCTGATTTTGGCATCCAGAGCTCGTCTTGATAAATTGGCCCCTGCATATGCCAAATTTTGCATCGCCGGTAATATCATCTCTGTGTCAAAAAAAAGTGAAGATCTTGGGGGTTGTCCTTGATGAGGAATTATCCATGAAACCACACGTTGCCTACCTTCCAATCATCCTGTGGCCTTATCACCAAGCGAATAAACTATATTCATCCTTTTCTCACTGTCGACAACTGTGCGCTGCTTGCATCTGCACTAGTTAATTCCAGACTTGACTACTGCTACAGCCTCCTGGCCGGCACTACATACCTTAACATACAACCCCTGCAG
Organism: Ambystoma mexicanum; assembly: GCF_040938575.1. Taxonomy (NCBI): domain Eukaryota; kingdom Metazoa; phylum Chordata; class Amphibia; order Caudata; family Ambystomatidae; genus Ambystoma; species Ambystoma mexicanum. Next base: position 533,360,773 of record NC_090930.1, read on the forward strand.
ATTGCTTAGAACAATGCAGTTTGGGCCATTCAGGGCCTGCCGAAATGTGCACATGCTTCAGAGGCAAGGAGGGTCCTGCACTGGTTGCCTGTTCAACACAGGATTACTCATATGGTCCTGACACTGGCCTTCAAATGTCACTCTAATACCTATCCTATTTATCTTATTGATAGAGTGAAGCCCCAAGTAGGCTGAAGGAATCTTCGCTCCTCCACCTATCCCACACTCATACAGCCCAGACACAAACTGGTGCACTTCGGAGGAACATCCTTCAATACTCAGGCTTCGCAGCAGTGGAACCTACTCCCCGGGCATAGTCGGCTGGCGGATAATCTGGTGCGTGTTAAAAAGGAAATAAAAAGCCCACTTGTTCACCCTGATTCCAGGCTGAATGTAGGCTGCCTCTCGCCCCTCCTGATCCCTGACTCCCCGTCCTTGTCTTGTTTTATGTGCGCTCTGAGGCCCATGGGCAGGTGGTGCGCTATAAAAATAAAAAAATAAAACATAAGGGTAAAGGCAAGACTTAGAATGAGTGAAAGACATCAGAGGGACTGAAGGAGAAGTGGGAAATAGGAAGAGGAGGAGGGCAGGGCTGAAAGGAGAGTAGGAAGAGGAGATCATCATGAAGTGAGAGGAAAAGTAAGTGAATAACTGGGTTTGATGGCAAAGAGACTGAATCAGTGTCTGAAAGTCACAATGCAAATAACCCTTGATAAAGCGATAACAACTTGGCAGTGTCAGGGCAGTCTAGTAAAACCCTAAGGGAGTTTAGACAAATAAGGCATTCTGCCTTATGGTCTTCACTTCAAGTACAAGTTACAATACAACTTAGACAGTGGGGTGAAACCTGTAGTATATACTATCCTGGGGAGTAGGGAGGCCTGAGTTAGGAGGATGCTTAAACTGGACCATGAATCTACAACCTTCAGCTCTCCTGATGTTTTGTACTACAACTCCTAAGCTGGCTAGGATTGATGGCAGTTTTAGTACAACACATCTGGTGAGCTAAAGGTTGCTGACCCCAGGACTAGAGAGAAAGGGATAGTCATATGGCTCTGAAAACCGAAATAAAAAACACTGGACCATCTATGAGACTGTGAGTATTTCTTGGGCCACCTGTGACAAGTGGTGTCATTTGGGATCCAACAGACCCAGATGCAGAGGTCACCCACTGCAATCCAAAAGGCTTGGGTTAGTTATACTGACAAACATTACCTGAATCCCTACAAGGGTAAACCTCTGAACAGTGGGCGTGATTTGTTTGGTGACAATGCCACCATCCCTCCAAGAGGCCAAACCATGGTTTGTGCCAGTTTACAAATGGAAATATGTGAGGCAACCTAAGGAAGAGTTGCCCCAAAATCTGGGTTGGTCCACAAGTATTCATCGAGGTCAGAGCAGGAGTTATTGACCATGATTACCAGAGAGAAGTAAAGGTAATCATGTTGAAACTCTGGAACTTCTTATATTGTGAAACCTGGCCAACCCATAGCACAACTCATAAGTGAGAAGATTCTGGTCCCAGATATCAAGGGGTTAGAGACGTTGGAAGCCACTGAAAGAGCCAAAGCAGGGATTGGTGAAATGACAGAGGCAACTGAAGAATAGACCCAGGTGTGAGGGGTTCAGGGACCAGCCTCAATAGAAATGGCTGATTCCCAGAGAATGGACCCTCTTCTAGAGCAGGTTCAGAAGAACTTGGTATCAGAAGCTGAGAGCCAAGCTCTGAAAACATCACAAAAGAATGGACTCCTGATTGGCATTCATTATCAAGTCAATGTCAGTCCAAGAGGGGAAGCCACCAAATATCACAATCTATTGGTGCCGAAGCAATTCTGGAAGGTAGTGTTAGAATTGGCACACTCTAGCCTGATGGCAGGGCATCTCGGACTGGAGAAAACACAGAAGACCTTGCTCAGTCTGTTCTACTGGCCTGGGGAATATGCCAAGATCAAACAGTTCTGCACATGCTCTCTTCTCTGCCAAAGAACATCGCCAGATGATGTTCCTCAAGCACCTCTAATGTCTTTGCCAATCATTGAGGTCTCATTCTTAAGGATCAGTATGGACATAGCCGGCCCCTTGGAACTTTCCAAGTCAGAGAATTAATATATCCTGGTGATGGTTGACTATGTGACACTATGTGCTGATACCTTCCCTTTAAAGAAGCAACACCACAAAAGACATCTTGAAGATTCTCATATCTTTCTTTGTGCAAGTGGGTTTTCCAGCTGAAATCCTCACAGGTTTCATGTTGAAACTAATGAGCCAAATGAAGGTGCTGATAAATATCAATCAAATGCTGAAGCACATCCCAAGAAGCTAGTTCGTAGTTGAAAACTGATGAAATTTTGATTACTTAATTCCATGGGCTATGTTAGAAATCCAGAAAATGCTGCAATCATACACAAACTTCTTTCCATTTGAGTTGGTATATAGCAGAAGTCCTGTGATGTAATGAGCATCATCCATGAGGAATGGGAGGGGCCCAACAGCCAGCAGGCTAGTGACCATCTTATTGTAAGAAACCGCAGTCCATGAAGAAGATGTGCAAAATGGTTAGAAACCTTCGGCAAGATGCCCAGGTCAAGAAAGAAATGGTGTACAATAAAGAAGCCAGACTACGCCCCTTTCAAGTGGAGACAAAGTAATAGCCTCACCCCTAACATACAAGGTCTAACAAGCTGACCGACTGAAGCCTTCTCAGCTGTACCATATGAATAAACCAAAGAGCTGTGAAGAGAAGAGCAACCCACAGTTTCTCCTGTGATATGTAAACAACATGAGGGAAGCACCCATGGCGATCGAAGTCCAGGAGTAACCTCGCCAGAGTTGCTATCCACAACCACACACCAAATACGTGCCAAGCTGATTGATGGCTATGCAAATGTGTTCTCCGCAAAATCCAGATGAGTACAGAGGGTATTTCACAAGATTCAAGAACCACCTAGATAAGTTGTATGGTGCAGGCCAGTTAGGTTTCCTGAGGCCAGGAAACAAATATTCTATGAGGAGCTGAAAACGTTGCTTAACCTGGGAGTCATTAAGTCATACAGTGGGTGGTCATCACCAGTGACCCCTGTCCCAAAACCTGTGAACACATGGTGATTTTCATTGACTTCGGCAGCTAAATGAAATCTCCACGTTCAATGCTTATCTGGTGCCTTCATGTGAGATATATTTTGATTAGAATATTGAATTGGCAATCAATGAGTATCGCCAATCTCATGCCCCCAAATTACACAGCCGTACCCCACATTCCTGGCAAGAAACAGGCAGTGTGGTCAAAACTTGAATTTATTTAAATAAAGATTAGAGTAAAATCAAATAAATGTGGTCGCCAGCTTTATGCAGGGGGGCTTACCACAATGTTGCCAACCATAAACAGCAGGTTTACAAAAGCAAAATTGACCTTCCTACATTAATCTCTCTATTTCTCACACATAAGCACTAATTTCTATGATCAATTCTATGTATATTAAGTTCTGACTAATACTAGGCATTCTAATTACATTTCTAATTCTTGTCGGTTAATAGCTCTTGGGAAGAAGACATGGTATCGCGCAGTATACACAGACACAATGCATTCAAGTTTCTAAAAACCTTTAATTACGAATTGGATTCGGATAGTAGAATTCCTAAAATGGCCTTAACTCTAAAATGGCAGTCATCTCGACCATTAAACACTAACAAATACGTCCAAGTCAGCCTGGTCAAAAGTAAAAAGGCCTATACTAAGAAAACATAACTTTGACCTCCTTCTCAAGAAAACAAATGTGTTAAGGGAATACAAAAAGGAAAATAGTGTGTCAAAAAGAAATGATAAAATGGCTTCAGCACCAACTCCCTTCCCCGGGTTCAACCCCACGGGGTCTAGAGAGTCTCTTAATAAACAAAGGATAGGTGGATGGCACAGTTCTATCAGTCTTGCACACTTTGGCTTACTGGTACAGTTCAAGAGATCAATCTTAGGCTTTCAATTTCTGGTAGTTCAATCAGTTCTTAGGCTTCACGTGCCTTGTCATCAATCCTCAGTTCATATGCTCTCAATTTCTTACAGTTCTGCACAGGCTTCCCTCTGCCGGGCTCGAGCCTGTCTGGTTTCACTTTATCACAAATTTCTTACAGTTCTGCACAGGCTTCATTCTGCCGGCTCAAGAATGTCTTGTTCTTCAAGGGGTTCCCTTCCCCACGTTTTATCTAAGATCTTTCACTTTCGAAGACTTTTAAAACTGCAGTGAATTTACATATACCTATGCATGACCACTTCGACCTCTCTTTCCATACTCCTTCAATTCACAATCTTCTCTTGCAGCACCAATGCCTCCTGGTACTTATAGTTCTTATACTCTTTCACTTGCTTTCTTGGCCTTTTCCAAAGTTCTTTATATTTTACTTTTGCCCTCTTGGCAAGTTCTACTTTTTCCCCCTTGGCATGTTTCATATTTCACATATTTCATTTTCCTCTTATTTAACATTCTTTCATTTGATCTCCACTTGTAATATCTTTCAAAAATTCATAACATTTCACAGAGACTTTCTAATGTGTGACTTCCTCTCGCAGGACCACTCTGCTACTCTGTATCCTTTTCTTTTAACAATTGCTCTCTTCATTTGTGTTTTATCGGCACATGTGCATCCTTCAACTTTTAAATCTCAGTCACTTTCCCTTTGACATCAACCAGACTTTTGTTGTGCTTGATAACTCACCAGTTGTGTTAATTGAATGTCTTTCACATTTTTCTCGCAGCTGAAGGTTGTTACCAATGCCTCCTCTGCCCCCCCCCCCCCCCCACAACTTTGCATTTCAACCGGGAGGGTTGCAGGCTGTTTTCTGGCACAGTTAAGGTTTCTTTCCTCCGCTTGTTCTGCTTTTCGAAAACTCACAACTTCCCGAAAGCTTGGAAATCTTACCTGCCTTTTTCTCGATCCTATCAATTGTTGTTCAGCACGTTTTCCTTCCAACTCCCACAGCCTGTTTCACATCCGCCTCAGAATCGGAAAAGTTGTTCCTTCTCGTAGCCAGCCTGGCTCAAAGTGTGTCTGTGCGGGCCACCTTTTATTTTCACTGGGAGACTTAATAAATGCCAGATGTACATTATTAGAGCTGCGTGCCTGACTCTGCCTGGCCTCATTACAGGGACAGGGCCAATGCAAGTCAGGGGAGGTAATCCTTATGACCTCATTGCTCATCTTGCTTGGTGCAGTACTATTGTCAAGACAAAGTGGGGAGGAATTATGAGAGTTGTAGTTTCCCATAAAACCAAGAGGGATAGGGGTTAGATGGGTTGTGGAAAAGGGGAGATACCATGTCTCACCATTGGGTGTTTCTCCCCCCTCCCTGAGGAATCCCTACGCAGGTGATCCTACTTCGCTTGTCCACCCCCAGGGTTGGGATCCAAAAGTGATGGCCTTTCCCTGGCCACCTGAGTAAGGGTACCCAGGGTCTAGTTTGTGAAACACCCTCTGGTTTTTCACATACCCTTCCCTTATGCAATGTGGACAAATCTCTTTCACAGGGGCACCGTGAAAGGAAATCCACATTGCACTGATCTTTGCCTTTCCGATATGCCAATATGAAACAGTATGGCTTTAATTCCAGAAACGATTGCATAACACGGGGTTAGATTCTTTTCGCTGACTTATCCAGACCAGGGAGAATGATCAGTAACTAGAATTAATTTTCTTCCAAGGAGGTAATATTTAAAGTAAAGGATGGCCCACTTGATGACTACCGTTTCTAACTCTAACACTTAATAGTTTCTCTCTCTGAAATAGCTTGCGACTATCAAATAATATAGGGAGTTCTAAGCCGTCATGTACTTAAGATAATATGGCCCCTAACCCAGTCAGAGAGACGTCAGTCTGAAGCATAATGTTTTTTGAGATGTCCACACCTCTTTCAGTATGGGATTTATGTGTTTTAACTTATTATAACAGATTTCATCCTCATCAGTCCAACTGATCTTTGTTGGTTCAGCGTTTTTTAGCTGGTCAGTCAACCGCAATGTTTTTTCTGAGAAATTAGGGATAAATCTGCAATAGTATCCAATTAAACCCAAAAATGCTCTAATGTCTCATTTGGTCTTGGTGTTGGTGCGTTTAGAACGGCTCTTACTTTTTCTTGCTGATGCGGTATACTACGATTTCCTACAAAAAAGCCTAGATATTTTACAGCCGATTGAGCTAATCCACATTTATTTATGTTTGCTCTCTGTCCGGCTTTTCGTAGGGCTCTCATAATGGTATAGAGATAATAAAGATGGTCTTCCTATGTTGGGCTATAAATAATCCTATCATCAATATATGCCCCGCTAAAATCAGAATAGTGCTGTAAAATCTCATCCATTAGTCTTTGGAAATTCGCAGGTGCACTGTGTAAAGCAAAGGGTAGCCCCTTAAATTGGAAAAATCCTATCAGTGTCAAAAAGGCTGTTTTTCCTTGTCTGGGCCATGTAAAGGAACCTGCCAGTGTCCCTTAGTTAAATTTAATGTTGACAAGAATACTGCATTTCCTAGCTTGTCTATCAGGTCATCTATACGAGGCATGGGATATGCATCAAAGGCTGAGATAGCGCTGACCAGTGGCGGCTGGTGAACTTTTAAAGTGGTAGGGTGCAAATGTATGTTTGATGAAGACAGTGGCGAGCGAACGAGCAAAGCGACCATGCCGAAGCAGCAGAGGAGGATCTGGGGGGGTTCTCACCCCCAGGAGAAATATTTTTAAATGAGGAGTGGAAATAGTTCATTTCCCAGCACAATTTACATGAAAAGTTGTAGAAAAATACATAAAATACAAGCAGTTCTCAGAGGAGTACCCACACAATATTCTACTACCAGAGATGCCAGGTTACTGATAGTACACAGGGTCATTTTACAAAGAAGGACATGTATGTGCCCATATCCTACAAGGGCACAGATATGCTTCCATCATTAAGGCAAGTAAGTGCTGGGTAAAGAGTGCCACTGCCATCCCTTAAACATGTTCCTACTTATATAATTTTACTGCAGGAGTTATACGTGTCTTAAATAATGTGACAGAAGATTTCATAACGCAGGTGAATCTTCCTGGATTTGGTAGTTAAAAATAGAATCAGAATTTGCTTAAATACTCAATGAGTTTATAATTGGATATGTAATGTGCCAATTGCCTTGAATTTTGTCAGACTGTTGTATTGTTTTTCTTTTTGTAGATGCAACCATTTGCTCCAGGCTTCTTTGACTGATAGCCAGGGATTACAATAATAAGGAACTCAGAGTTATTACACTACTGTTTAAAGCATAGAGAATCCCAGTTAGTTTCACACCCATAACTAGGAGTTACTTTTTGGCCTAACCATAGAGATAGTCTATTTATATAAAGTACATAGTTATGGAGAGCATGGTTAGCTTGAAACCATCAGTTACTAAGAGCTGCTTTTGACTCCCCAGGCCAACTGGCGCCATGTAAACATACATATGTGATATTAACTCTGTATCTTTGCTGATATGAATAAGGGCGGTTAATTAACACATTCAAGCGACATTCAAAGCAGTATGGAACATATATCCTGGTCATCTCATGTGCAAAACAGATTGGTGTGCTCACCAAAAAATCAATTTCTACCCCTGGTACAGAAGCATTACCATCCACTCATGTCTTACCTTGAGTTGATTCAATTCTGTCAAGAGTATCAAGTAAGTCTAGATGTAAACAGGCCGTTCATTCAAGTGCAGCGCTCTATGCAACCAAATACAGAAGACCATTAATTTGTATATCACTGAAAATATTTCAAACAAACAAAAAGCATATTGTCATTCAGAGCAGTCCTATTGCTACTCCTATATAAGAATTAGCAAACAGAGTTTATGATGTCACATAGGTATAGTTGTTTGGCACTAGGAGCTAAATATAATTGTTAGTAGCAGTTCTGGTTAAGGCTAAACAGCCCTTCTAGGCTGCAATCAAGAGCTAAGTGGCTCTGAGCAATTTAAAACCCATATACTTTGTTCCATTGAAGTGGACATTCAGAAAGCAGGTAATTTCAATCCCTTGTGCAATAGGTTTTCTATCAGTATGCAACTGTGTCGCTAATCAACAAATGACCCAAGTGCAAGTGTTTACCTTGTAAGGGCCGAAGATCTGGGTGGCCAACTTTACTAAATGGTTTTGCAGGACACTTTAGACACGGTAGCCTTTTAGAAGCGACCTGCAGCATGTGTGCATGTTTCCATACGGTATCATTAGCACCCCATATATATCAGCTTTGTTTGGTAACATTAGTGGCAGATGGCACTTTATCAAATGCACATATCAAAGAAAATAATAAAATTGTAGGACCAGAGGAACGTGACAAAGCACTTTGGGACTTATTTGAAGTTGGGCAGTAAACATAAAACAAGTAGCATTTCTGAGTTATTTACCCCATGTGGTTTTCTAAGAATTCCATATGTGATAAAAACTGCATACAGAAAAATACTGTGTGTTCAAATACCTAATAAAACACTTCCAACGTTTACCTCAACCCAAAAGGTCGAGGTCAAAATTGTAAAAACATCCCAGATGTAAGCATTGGCAGTAGACAGGACTCCTGGGGTCTAGACTCAGTTACCTCCACTAGTGGAAGCTTGGACCTAGTGGTCCTTGTACTCCCCTCCCTACTTCATACCCACAGGTCAGGATCCAGTATCACTCACACAGACTTACTTATTGTTCCAGGAATCCTCCTATCTTCTATTCTGTAATAAACACCTTCACATTTACACGTGAGTCCTGCAAAGAAAGCTGACTTTTTTTTAGCATCTTTACCTACTGAAACTAGAGGCAGAACCTATAGTGAATCATATACTCCAACAGTACAGACTGCCAATGTGCATGTTGTGAGAAACCTGAGGGTATTCTCCCAAGCTGACCTTGAGAATACCTTATTCAGGTTGCATGGGAAAGGCTGGCGCTCTCAGATCCCAACCCGGGCGGTGGATGAGCTAGGGAGGGTCACCTGTGTAGGGGAGCCCGGGGTTGTACTTGGGGAAATACCCAAAGGGAGACGTGGTATTATACCGGGGAAGAAGGAGAGGACGAAATCCCTGAAAGCTTTGTAGGCTGCACCACATCTGCCTCCCTTCCTCACAATGAATCTCTCTTGCCCAAACCCTGTGACCACTCTATATCTGGTAAACCCCGTAGGAACTCAACCCCAGTTGCACTCAGAGGCCACATCTCACATAATCCTTGTTTTTCTCTTCCCTACCCGAACACTCCTAGTTATTCTTCTCCCAATCCCACTCCTTATTTCCAGAACTCTCAGTTTGCCTTGACAACACACTACCATTCCCACAATCTCCCCTGTTCAAGTCACCATAAAAACTCTAGCAATTTCTGTTCATTCCACAACCCCAACAAATCTCACTCGTACAAGTTCTATAAACCTGTATAACACCTTTTCTCCATCCTACTGCTTAGGATACTCAGAAACTCCACCACCCTCCTTTTCCAACACAAACACTTTCTCATACTGTGACAAACAACGGACTAGTGTCAAATCCGTTTACTTGACATGTCCCTACCCAAGGGTCAGGCAGAGTCAGCCAATTGACAATAACCACGCACACCTGACAACCCTTTACCCTCCCCACAGGGATAAAAGGCAGAGCACAAAAGCAAGGGCGAACGCATGAGGAGACACTTACACCCAACTAGCAGTTCAAATGGAGAAGAAAGACGGTGAGCCTGGAAGAATGACGAAGGGGAAATTGCCTTTTCCCTTTTCACCTCAGACCCGCAAAGCCTCCAAAAGGGAAATCATAATACTGGGAGCTACAGCTAGCGGGTGAAGCAGAAGATGTCAATGGTACACGGGGGCCTCCCACTTTGATAATGTAGGCAGAGAGGCAAGCTGGCTACCGTGGTACTATCCTTGACTCCAGACAACAAAGAAGCCAACAGGTTCAGCACAGCCGGTGAGTCGGAGGAAGCTGATAGTAAACCGAACTGTGTTGAGCCCAAGGTTGCAAGTGGCAACATTTTTAATGAAAGGAATCCAAAAGAAAAAGAACTTGTGTATGTGTTTGAATTTTAAAGAAAGCCCAGTTGAGGTCTAGGTGCAGAGGGTTCTGGCACCACGTGGGCGCTCATTCGAAAGACTCTGACCAGGACCTGTTTCTAAACTACAAGAACCAGAAGGCCCTAGGAAAGAGTGGCGTGAGGCATCAGAGTGGTCCTATAAGGGTTAAGTGAAATGCCTTATACAATCGAAGGTCTCTGACCCGTGGCCAGAGGAAAGCTAGGGGAAGGGAACCCCGCTTAACAAGATTGTGAACTATGTAACAAGGCAAGTGTGAACCTGACAGAGTGATGCCGAAATAGATCTAGCAGAAGGAAAACCCAACTTTCTGATGAAAATGAGCAACTCATGAACTGTGATCGAAAAACATGAACCGTATTAAATAAAATTCGTAGTGAACCCGACGGAGGGAGGCCCAAACTGTGAGGTTGATCCGAACCTGACAGATACTAAGGGAAAAGGCAAGAAGGATCCAAGTTCAACAGAGGGAGATCCTAGGGGTGAGAGACAATTGCCCAAGGTGCAAGACCACAAAGAGAACGTTTGTGTGTTTGATTATTTTTGCATCAAGAATAATACACCTGTGAACATTGTGTCGACAAGAGTAAACCCGGTCAAGGGTTCACCGCAGTGGGGAATTTAAAAAGACATTTAAATCATATAAGCAATATTTAGTTGCAAGAAGGATCCGAGCCCGGTGGTGGATGATTCAAGGGGTGAAGAGTACCGAAGATACCTTTTGTTTGTTTGTTTGTTTGTTTATCATTGTAAAGCAGCAGACCTCCTAAGGCAAGAGACTTTGTCAGGAAAGAGACTTAGCCTCTGGAGGTTTTGATATCGTTGAAACAGAACTGTGAACCACGTGCAGACGAGGCCCAGGAGTGTGCAGTGCTCGAGAGTCTTGACGTGTGCTTCAAACATGGGGAATGGAGACCCATCCATACCATCCTGACTTATCATTTTGTGAACACTTCTTTATTTTCCAGTGAACATTATCCCACACTCTTTTTGTAATTTAGTAGTAAGGATTGGCAATAGTTTTTTTTTTAGTATGGGCCCTTTTTATTTTGACAAGATGCCACTGCGGCTGCCTTATTATTATTTGATGGTCTTAGCTTGCTCCCATCTTAGATTTAGGTTTAGATTAGGTGTTTATCTCACACATTATAAAGTTCAATAAATACCCTTGAACTGTGATCACTTGTGTCTGTCTTTACTGTTGCCAAAATGAGTTCCTTACATAGTCCAACAAGTTACAGAGTCTTAAATGCCCACAGAGGAGAGTATTGCAAGTTCAGACTTCAGCGTACTAAGCTCCACAGACTCACAGTACACAGCCTTGCATGAACAGTGACAGAGTTCAGAGCCTAATGTGCATTTAATGTACTAATGAATGCATTTACTATAAGCAAGATGTGGTCATATAGTGTTTCATGTGGGTTTCTTCCCAATCCTAAAGACCATAATAATAGCTGTTAAACTGCAACTCAATAATACAATGTTTAGCACTCTCTAAAAGAATGAGTAACCCCTGCTGTGATTGGCATACCTGTCTACAAGTTGCACAGAGATTTCTGAAGCAAGTGCTTAACCTGCGGAGCCATGAGAAACCTCTATATAAAAGCAAAGCTGCACTCCGAGTGTATACTGCAACCAAATCTGTGGGAACAAAAACTACATGGATGAGGAATACACCCCAGTGAGCGTGTGACTCACGGGCGACCCTACACTGTCCAAGCCGCTTTTGGCTGGGGTTCGCTCTGGTGTGTTCCTCATCCATTTAGTTAATTCTCGTGAGCAGTTGGATGTTCACTCAGCAGCAGACCCGGCTGAACATGTGTAGGGGCCCATTTTGACATGATGGTGGTTGCCCCCTTGCTTAGAGTGGAAAGCAGTCTGAGGCACACCTAGAGGGCAGACTTATAATGGAGATAATCTATTTAATAAAGAGAAAGTTAAATTGCTGCCAATTATCACGAGACAGCGAGCCAGCAGGAAGCTCATGAAACATGATGTATGTTTCATCAGCTCCCTGCACTCCTGCTGTCTCATGATAATTGGCAGCTATTTAATCTTCTCTTTATTAACGTATGCAGCAGCGAATGAGGAATTGATAACTATTCAGTCATTGAATGGCTGCTGAATAGTTATGAATCCTTCTTTTGCTGCAGCTCTCTCCTCTGCGCAGACACGGGACAAATAACTTTGTTATTTGTCCCGTGTCTGTGCAAAGCAGCCTGCTCTCTGAATACTGTTCTGGGTGCATTTCAGTGCAGTGCCCAGGCCAGTGTGAGAAGGGTGCATAATGCTGTATGCTTTATGAAATAATGACTATGGCTTTAAAACCCAAGGGGGATTTGTTAGCCTCATATTAATCTGCATGATGCTATGGTGACTTTACATGCAGGATGGGGAGAATAAACTGAAGCCATACTCTTATTGCTCACCTTATTTCTATGTCGATTTATACCGTGTATAATTAGTTTACTATGAAAGGCTTGTTCATTATGTAATGCGGTTTGCTTCCAAGGCATTGTTATACATGAAGTATTATTTAAGCACATGAAATGCAAAGCAAAACCTTAATAAATACGTATAACAACTAAACCAGGGAAGATGTGCTCAGTTGTCCCAGTTTGACCATTTAACCAAAGTGTGTGATCCTGGGAAAATGATTTAATCACACTGTCTCATCTGCAGTTCCATAAGGGATCCACTTCATACCTTATGTTAATATATCATGCTGCATGATATATTAACATAAGCCATGAAGTGAATCTCATGCTACTATAAATTTAAAAACAATGCTGAATGGTGACTATAGTGTTGCTAAATATATATTATTAATGCAATTCCGTTTTGCACCACAAAGTTATTTGCCACTTGGTTTACTTCTGGCAACTTTTTCTAAAGTCACTTCCATGTTGTCTCCAACCCATTCCAAGCAGCATCAACAGTCTTTGATACTTGGAGCCTCCAAGTAGCAAAGACTGATGATGCTCCTTTCAATGGCCTTTTCCGTGAAGACACTTTTGTTGGTGCAATCCTTATGCACATTAGGAGATTTGCATGTATTTTTCCCCACACAGCCTGGATGAGTTTCCTGCATCTGTAATGGGCCCACAGCTAAAAAAATAAATAATTTTGTATGTTCAATGTTGCAAGCAGTCTCCTTTAAGTCTGAAAACATCCACTTCTTGCAGATCCTGTAGGTCCTAGAAAGTGTGAAAATGGAAGATGGTGTGCAATGAAAGACTCAATATCATAGCATAACAGGATATAGCAGAGTGTGGGGCAGTACTCTAGATGGGCCAAGCAACTTCAGTGGCTGGGAACAACAGGGGCGAAAATGTAATGTTAGTTCTACCACAGTTAGTCTACTATACTAGAATCTCTGGTGCACTGGCTGACTGGTGAAACTGCCTGTCAAATCAAGTGATACGAGACTGGGGGAGGGCCAGTGCAGCAATAATGCAATTCTATGTGACAGTATTGGAGCCACTAGCAGAGGATCACCAGTGTACACCAATTTGTCCTTACACGTATCAAAACAGTTGTATTGTAAGGGTGTAAACGTAATCACTTATAAGCATTCCAATTTTTGTAGCTAAAGTCAGAGTGTGATTTCATTATTTGCCCTAGATCACACACACTACACAGCAAAGCAGGGGTTTTGAACCCACTCTCAGTTTTGGGCGTCAAGGCCTACAATAATACTGTCCTATAGCGTTTACTTGCAAAATAAAGAAATTGAATAGGAAAGAATTATGACTACATGTAAATCCTTATAGCAGCATGTGGAGCCAAATACATATCAGTGTACCTTTATTTTCCACATCCTGAATGGAAAACTACAAGATGCAAAAGGCAAAATATCCATTTACCCACTTTATTTTCAGCGCTTTAAGACACACAATAATAGAAGTTGTGTAATAAACTCACTTGGGTTTGGAGATTCTTCACAAACCTCCGTATGGTTTTAAGAACATTCAACTAATGACATCAAAGCAAACTTCACTTTTTTGCATAACTAGCTATTAGGCATTATGGGTATGAATACATTTTCAAAGGGTACTTGATTGTGTTGCTCGCTTTAACTGTCACAGATTTGCAAGGTGTCTGGTGGTCTTTCAGTTGGAAATTCACCATTATGCATAAGAGAGGCTATGCTGCTGATGACAAAAGAAACGTGTTGTCGAGTTCATTACGCACTGGTTGCAGAGCCAGGGACGTAGCCTGTGTGTCCAGGTGGGTTGTGACTCGGGAAAACAAGCAATTCGTTCAAATCAAAATGCACATTTTAATTTGCATCACATTTTATCAGAAAGAAGGGAGAGTTTTCTGATAAAATGTGATGCAAATTAAATTGTGCATTTTGATTTGAACGGATATTCATTCAGTAGCAATGGTCAAAACTACTGTCCGCATGGTGAAGTTACTTCACCATGCGGACAGTAGTTCTGAGTCCTCCGTCCTGGCCTTTTCGGTCCGTTCATTGAGTTACTAACTCAATGTACGGACCTAAGAAGCCACTCAATGGACGGACAGAATAGACCAGGACGGACGACTCAGAAAGTGTCAGAAAGCGATCACACAGGAGTTTTAAGCTCGATCTGAGCTTGTCAGCACTGCAGCAGCAGGCCTCACTCTTTTAAGTTATTTTTTCTTTTTTTTGGTTGAGTGTCACCCGACCAAAAAAAAGAAAAAATAACTTAATAAGAGCCGAGGAATGTGGAGAAAAAACATTCCTGACTGAAGTCTGATGGCTGCTGCGCCACCTTCCTGGTCCAGCGCCAGGCCCAGATGAGATCCTCCAGTGCCTGCAACATGTGGCACACTGTGGACTACTGAAAGAGCTCCACCCCACATGCTGGAACTGAAACCAAACACAGCCCAGGCTCTGTTTGGTTTCGTTTTCCAAAGGGGGTCCAACAACAACCCTCTTTAGGAAACAAAACCAAATAGAACCTGCACTGTGTTTGGTTTCGTTTCTTTCTGTAAAGTCCCAGCATGTGGGTGGGGCTCAGTGACATCACTGGCTCGTAGCCCTGAGCTCTCAGCCTCTGAGCATAGACCCTCCTCTGAAGAGGAGGGTCTATGCTCAGAGGCTGGATCAGCTCCCACCCCCTGTCCTATCTCTTGCAGAGACTGGGGTGGTGTCAGACTTGCAGACCCCACCCTGGTCTGTTTGAGGCAAAGGACAGGCGCTGGGTGAAGAAAAGGATGCCTTGGGGGGTTCCTATATTATTTCCCCCAGGAATCCTTTTCAGCCACGTTTATTGGCTTTCCCTGCTAGGCCGGGATCGTTGATTTCAGCGCTCCCCGCTGCACATTCACTGCTGCCCCCACCATGCCCATGAGTAACAGGATTTTGCTGTTACTCGTGGACATGGTGGAAGGGTGGCATTATTGGTGGCTATCCGCCTCTCCCGTCTCTATGGGCCAGCCGCCACTGGTGTTGACTTGACTAAAATCTATGCAAAAGCCCCAGGTTTGGTCTGGTTTGGTCACCAGTAGAATGGGAGGTCATCAAGGACTAGAAGAAGGCTCAATGACATTAGCTCTGAGTATACTTCCCACTTTATCAATAATTATCTTTTTCCTTGCCTCTGAAAGTCTATAAGACTGTAAATGAACTACTTTTCACGGTGAGGTCCGTATGTAATGGTATGTTCCGCATACCCTCCCTGGTGCATCACAAAATGCATTTGCTGATGCATTTTGTGACGCACCACGGAGGGTATACGGAAACAAGATCATTCAAACTTTCTTGTTTTTCAAAGGGGAGATGTTGGAGTATTAATTCTACGTTATCCATTTCTTGAGGTGCCAAACAAGAACATATTGGAGTGTGGTAGAATGCTGGATTTTCCTTGCACTCTTTTAGGAGGTTGACGTGTTAGATATGTGTCTTCTGGTGCCTGTCTGATTATTGCATGTTCCTACCCGTTCCAATACATCAAAAGTTCTGTGCCATTTCGAGATTAATTTATTCTCCTAAATTGGCAAGAGAACCAGAACTTTTTGACACACTGAAAATGTTCTTAGATTTATTTTCTTATCATATGAAAGCTTCTGTTGGCTTTGAGCTTTCTCCATGCGGGTATGGACTAAAGATCTGACTAGGTTCATGTGTTCTTGTAACGGATTTGTGGTTTGAGACAGCGGCATTGGGGTATCCTCCTTTTCTTCCCAGATTTCCCTGAGCATGTCCAAGACATCCCTTGGCTCTCTGCCATACAATAGCTGAAAGGGTAAAAATACAGTCAATGCTTCAGGGGTTTTTCTTACAGCAAACAAGGACCATGGAATCATGGGATCCCAATCCTTCCTGCCTTCACCAACTAACTTTGTTAGAATGGTCTTCAGAGTCTTATTAAATCGTTCTACCAATCCATCTATATGAGGATGATTAACTGAGGTTCTTAATGTAGTGATGTCTAATAACTCTTTAACTTCTCCCATGAGCTAACTCATAAAATGTGTTCTTTGATCTGTAAGTATTTCTTTCGGGAACCCGACCTGGGAAAAAAATGTTAGCAGGTGTTTTAATATCTGTTAGGTCATAGTATTCCTCATGGGGAAGGACTCAGGATACTAGGTAGCATAATCAACAATCACTAAGACAAATGTATTTCCCAGTTTAGAGCTTTCAAGGGGCCCAATGGTGTCCATCCCTATTCGGCAGAATGGGACCTCTGATATAGGTAATGGATTTAACAGGGCCGGGGGAGGAATATTTTTGCTGGTCTTTTGACATATCTCACATATCTGTATGAAGGTTTTAATATCGGCATATATTCCTGGCCAAATGAACTTTTCACTAATATGGGTGTAGAGGAGCAGCCGAATGCCTCTGCAGGGAGTCCCGCCCCTTTTATGCCTATATGTTCGAAACCAGAATGCCATTAATGGTACCTATACCGTGAAAAGCCTTTGACATAAGGTATCTATTGAGAAAACCCTACATGATGTATCCCAGAAGAGATGACGGTCTCCTGAGAGAGAGCCCCGAAGAAGTGCGAAGATGTGAACAAGAGAGGCTGGTGACGTCACAAGAGATGAGAGTGACACACTGAAAGGAATGACCGAAGAAGAGAAGGAATAAAGGAATAGAACGTATAGAATCTGATGGCGAAGTAAGGAATCGAGAAGACGTTCATGTGTGAAATAAAGATTCATAAAGTAATCATAAGGCTGGCTATACGTAGTGAATAGACTGCAGGCGATGCCGCCAATATATATATACGTGTATAGACTCTGGACATTCAATGCTATAATTTTAGTAAGCTCAAACCATGGAGAAAGGAGGATCGATAGCTGTGTGTGTGTCAAAACAAAGAATAAACTGAGGCTCCAAGATGGATCAAAGGAAGACTGCTTGGCTTGGTGTCAAAAGGGCTGAGGCAGCCAAGAACTGGTTATCTATTCTCAAAGGCAGTAAAGCGTAAGAAGCAAAATTGTTCCTTGTAAAGTTGCAATGAGAGAACACCATGAGAGCCAAGTTACTTCATTTAAGACAATTAAATGCTATAAAATGGGCAGATTCACGGTCTCTGATCGCGTGGGTCCAAGATGGAAATAGATGTGGGCATGCAAGCCTGGACCTTGATAAGAACGTGCTCCAACACCCTCATTTTCCCAGAGACGAAAAGCAACTAAGAGGCTGATTTCAAAGACAATCTGAATGGCAGACGGCTTGAGTGATGAGAGATGATGGGCTAATTGGGTGGAAAGGTACGGCCAAGCCCACCCACCAGCTTACGTGCTCCTAGAGAATCGAATGTTCTAAAAGAGTACAAGTGTGCCAACCAATTGTAGGAGGCCATATAATGAAGGTCCTAATAGTTTGATAGCCAATGGTGTACCGTTTAGCTAATAACTGTTGAAGATGACTTGCATTAAGGGAGGGCATCAGTTACCCACTGACTGTAGAGACCCAATCACAATCTTATCTCATATAGAAAGTATACTTAAATATTCCCCTTGAACCAACCAAAATATCACATAGGTTTTTGTAGTTTGCCACGTAGTATGACATCACGTATGACAAGTTTTCGCTAAAAAAGTAATGTTTTTATGAAATGTATTGAGATCATGCTGTGCAAAGTCTTTTGATGTCTGTTGTACTCCCTGTTTTAGATAATTGATATTAAAACAGATGTTTTTGCCAACTTCCTGAGTCGGTCTTCTAGTTTGGTATGAGAGTTATTCTTCATCCCATCCATCATACTATGTGTTACCTTAATCAAAAGTACCATAAGGGTTCACTTGGTAGCATTTCGGATGGTTGAATAGAAAGACTCATTGCTCATATTTGTTGTTTTCATGAAGGTATATTGTGTAAACACTGGTAAGTAATGACAGTCAATTGAGACTCGTCACAATGGGAGATATTACTCCCCTGATGCATTTATGTAAGGCATTGCCAAAACATATACCCAAGCTCAAACAGTACAGTGCAGAATGAGTGAAAAGCACAGCATATAAAATGTTCATGCCATGGCCACAAGGGGGATCATTGTCGAAAGCAGTATTGCAACATATGACCACATACTTGCGCGCTGCATACACTGGAAAGAAATTGGAGAAAAGGTGAAAAGAGAAGGTGAGCTAACGCCGTTCTCTCCCTTGATCTGTGGCATTATTGTGCCGTTCAGATCGAGTGAGTTGTCGTTGGAAAGGGGAGACTCTTCCTTTTCCAACAACACCTTATTTGAAGCATTGCTGGGCATGGATCGGGTGCAGATCGCTTGATCCACACCCAGCAATGCCACTAGACCACCAGGGATCTGTTTGTGTAGTGGGGGGAGAGGGGGATGCTTACTATGTAAGTGGCCCTCTCCCCATCTTCAAAGCAGGGGAAGCACGTTTTGCTGCCCCTAGGCACGGGGCAAAGAAAAGGGCCACTAGACCACCAGGCATTTCAGATAATGAAAGGCGGTGGCCCTTTCCCCCACCTTAAGTGGATGGGGGCACTTCATGAAGCTTCTGCCCCTAGGAAGGGGTTCATGAGATGCCCCCCATCCATTTGGGTGGGGTAGAGCGGGCCACCAGAAATCTTTGAGCAGCCCCCCCAAGCTAGGGGCACTACATTTTGCCCCCCTGGGGGCGGATGGGCACAATAATGTGCCCATCTGCCCCTAGGAAAGGGGCAACAAAAAATAAGGGTGTTTTGGGTGGGGGGAAACTAAACAACCAGTGAATATATGGAATGAAGAGGGGGGTGGCCCTCTCCCCCACCCTAAATTAATGGGGGGCACCTCATGTAGCCATCCCTGGGGGAGGATTTCTGGCCCTATCTGCACCCAGGGAGGGCTACATGAGATGCCCCCACATCCATTGGGGGTCGGGGGAGAGGGCCACCAGAAATCTTGGCACAGCCCCCCCCCCAAGCATGTGGCAATATGTTTTACCCACCCTGGGGGCACATGGGCACAGTAATGTGGCCATCTGTCCCTAGAGTAGGGTCAAAACAAACAAAATATCAAAAACAAAAAAGTTGTTGGTGGGGGTTGTGGGGCACCCTAAAACACCAGTGACTTATGTAATGAAAAGGGGAGTGGGCCCCCACCCCCAAATTGATGGGGGGGGGCTCTCGTGTAGCCCTCCTTGAGTGCAGATTGTTAGTACAATCTTGCAATCTGCCCCTAGGAAGGGGTAAATCTGTTTTTACTGGGTAGTGAGGGTCAGTAGACCACCAGGGATGGCTTGAAAAGGGGGACGTGATCAGAGAGCAGTAGTTATGATTTGTTTTTGCTGGGGTGACCATAGGTAATGAATGTTTCTAGTTTTGTTTACAGCTTTTTCTACGCGAGCAGCTGTAATGTTATGTGAGTACTGTTTTTTATTATTCTACGTTCAGGGCCAGTTGTCAGTGGGGTGGGTGGTACTGGGGCTGGATTGTTGGTGTGGGCAGGAGTGGGCCATCTGGGGAGGTATTTGGGTGAGCTAGGACACAAATGCAGGGTCAGGCCACAAATTGCCCCCATGCCAGCATAACATTGACGTTTCCCTGGGAGCGGCTGTCTCCCATGTGGGTTGACCATCTGCAAGCCCAGGCTGCACCTCTGGCTGTACTGCGTTACAGATGTCACCTCTGGGGGGAATGGGGATCCTGCTGGGACTCCCCGGAACTGCCGCTGGGCTTGGGGATGGTCGACCCACATGGGAGACAAGGCACCCAAGGCTGGAGGCATCACCTCTGACCATCCTGGAGTACTGGCTATCCTGCGTTACAGCTTTTTCCTCTGGGAAAGGACAGGGGCCCTTCTGGGGCTCCCTGGAACTGTTGCTGCAATGGTTAACCTACATGGGAGACAGCCGCCCAAGTCTGGGGACATAACCCCCCAACTATCCTGGAGATCTGGAGGACCTGCGGTAGAGCTTCTCCCTCTGAGAAAAGATGGGGACCTTGCCGGGGCTCCCTGGAACTACCGCTGTGATTGGAGACGGTAGAACCACATGAGAGACGCATGCCCAGGGCCGGGGATATCCCCTCCAACCGTCCTGGAGTTCTGGCTGGGCTGCGTTACAGCTTTTCCCTTCGGGGAGGTATTGGCACACTTCCAGGACTCCCTGGTCGGGAAAAGCTGTGACACAAGTCAGCAAGAACTCCAGAACGTTTGGAGGTCATGTCCCCGGCCGTGAGCATCAATTTCCCATGTGGGTTTACCATCCCCAAGCATAGCGGCAGCGCCAGGGAGCCCCTGGCAGGGTCCCGTTCCCTCCCCAGGGGGAAATTCTGTAATGCAGCCCATCCAGCGCTCGAGGATGGGTGGGGGTGATGTCCCTGGCCTTGGGCGGCCGTCTCCCATGTGGGTTGACCATAACCAAGTGCAGCAGCAGCCCCAGGGAGCACCGGCAGGGTCCCCAACCTTTCCCGCAGGAAATTCTGTAATGCAGCCGAGCCAGAGATCCAGGATTTGTTGGGGATGATGCCCCTGTCCTTGGTTGGCTGTCTCCCATGTGGGTCGACCATCCCCAAGACCAGTGGTAGTTCCGGCAGGGTCCTCATTCCTCCCCAGAGGGAAAGGCTGTAACGCAGCCCGGCAAGAGCTCCAGGCCTTGGCCGGCTGTCTCCCATATGTTTTGAGTGTCCCCAAACCCAGCAGCAGTTCCAGATAGCCTCAGCAGGGTACCTGACATTTCTCAGAGGGTGAAGCTGTAACGCAGGCCAGCCACGGCTCCCGGAAAGTCTGGGCCTTGGGTGGCTGCCTGCCATGTGGGTTGACCATCCCAAGTGCTGTGGCAGTCCCAGGGAGCCTCAGCAGGGTCCCTGTCCTTTCCCAGAGGGGTAAGCTGTAACGCATCCCAGTCAGACTTCCAGGATGGTCGGGGTGATGTCCCTGGCCTTGGGCACCCATCTCCCATGTGGGTCAATCATCCACAAGCCCAGCCTGGAGCTCTGATGCGTTGCAGCCTTTGCCTCCGGGGAACAATGTGGACCCTGCCGGAACTGCAACTTAACTTGGGGATGGTCAATGTTCGACCCACAAGGCCAGGGACATCACTCCTAACAGAGAATTTCCCTCTGGGAAGGGACAGGGACCCTGCCGGGGCTCCCTGGGACTGCCGCTGCACTTACGGATGGTCAACCACATGGGAGAGAGCCACCCAAGGCCAGGGACATCACCCCCGACCATCCTGTAGTGCTGCCTGAGCTGCGTTACAGACTTTCCCTCGGGGTAGGGAAGGGGACCCTGGTAGGGCTCCCTGGGACTGCCGTTGGACTTGTGGGTGGTCGACACTTTTTCTTTTCCACCCAGGTAGGTGCACCCACACATGGGTACGGTTTTCATCTGGACACCTGTGGGAATGTGGTAAGGTAGGAGATGTGTTGTTGACGGCATGTTTCAGTAGTTTCCAGGTGGAAAATCTCTGAAAATTGAGTTTTTTTCTCTAAATTTGGGACTTTGCCAGGGCTTGTGGGTAATACACTTTGGGGCGATTCATTCAAGTCAGACCTCTGTGGATTCCCACAGGTGTCTTCTTTTCGGAAATGCATGGGGTTCCCTGTTTTCCTTGGTGGCTGCAACACCCCAGGCCCAAATCTGTAGTGCTTTAGCCTTTTCTCTTTGTGCCCAGGTAGGTGCACCCACACATGTGAGGTACCGTTTTCATCAGCACACCTGTGGGAACGCGGGAAGCTAGGACATGTGGTGTTGGCAGCGTGTTTCAGGGGGGTGGCGGTAGA
This sequence comes from Ambystoma mexicanum, assembly GCF_040938575.1. Lineage (NCBI taxonomy): Eukaryota > Metazoa > Chordata > Amphibia > Caudata > Ambystomatidae > Ambystoma > Ambystoma mexicanum. The sequence goes on from NC_090930.1 coordinate 533,383,012, forward strand.
AAAATGGTGTTTTTTTACCATATTTTGGACATTGCAGGGGCTTGTGGGTAATAAATTCTGTGGCGATTCACGCAAGTCTCGCCTCTGTTGATACCCAGGAGTGCCTTCTTTTTGGAAATGCATGGGGTTTCCTGTTTTCCTTGGTGGCTTCGACACACTAGGCCCAAATCTGTAGGTTGTCCAGAAGAGCAAAATTCCTCAAAATCTGCACTGCCAAAAGAATTTGGGTTACCAGTGGCTTAACCTTTTTTCTTTGCGCCTAGGTAGGTGCACCCACACATGTGAGTTACCATTTTTGTCAGGACACCGGTGGGAACATGTGAAGCTAGGATATGTTGTGTTGGCAGCGTGTTTCGGTGATTTGGTGGTGGAAAATGTCTGAAAATGTTGTTTTTTCACCATATTTTGGACTTTGCAGGGGCTCGTGGGTAATAAATTCTGGGGCGATTCACACAAGTCAGACCTCTGTTGATACCCACCGGTGTCTTCTTTTCGGAAATGCATGGGGTTCCCTGTTTTCCTTGGTGGCTTCAACACCCTAGGCCTAAATCTGTACGTTGTCCACAAGAGCAAAATTCCTCAGAATCTGCTCTACCAAAAGAATTTGGGTTACCAGTGGTTTAGCCTTTCCTCTTTGCACCTAGGTAGGTGCACCCACACATGTGAGTTACCATTTTCATCAGGACACCGGTGGGAACATGGGAAGGTAGGCCATGTGTTGTTGGCATCATTTTTCGGTGAGTTGGTAGGGGGAAATGTCTGAACATTTTGTTTATTCGCCACATTTCTGACTTTGCCAGAGATTTTGGGTAATAAATTCTGGGGCGATTCGCGTATGTCAGACCTCTGTGGATTCCCATGGGTGTCTTCTTTTCAGAAATGCATGGGGTTCCCTGTTTTCCTTGGTGGCTCCGACACCCTAGGCCCAAATCTGTAGGTTGTCCACAAGAGCAAAATCCTGCAAAATCTGCTCTGCTGAAAGACTTGGGCTTACCAGTGGTTTATCCTTTTCCTTTTGCACCCAGGTAGGTACACCCACACATGTGATGTACTGTTTTCATCAGGACACCTGTGGGAATGTGGGAAGATAGGACATGTGTTGTTGGCAGCATGTTTCGGTAGGTTGGCATGGGAAAATGTTTGAAAATGGTGTTCTTTTTGCCAAATTTTGGATTTTGCAGGGGATTGTGGGTAATAAATTCTGGGGCAATTCGCGCAAGTTATACCTCTGTGGATTCCCAGTGATGTCTTCTTTTTGGAAATGCATGGGGTTTGCTGGTTTACTTGGTGGCTTTGACACGTTAGGCCCAAATCCGTAGGTTGTCTTCCCAAACCTTTTGGGGGATTGCAGTGGTTTAGCCTTTTTCCCCTTGAGCCCATGTAGGTGCACCCACACATGTGAGGTAGAGTTTTCATTGGGACACCTGTGGGAACATGGGAAGGTAGGACATGTGTTGTTGGTAGCGTGTTTCAGTGGATTGCCAGGGGGAAATGTCTGAAAATTGTGTTTTTTTCGTCAAGTTTTGGAATTTGCAGGGGATTGTGGGTAATAAATTATGGGGTGATTCGCACTAGTTAGACCTATTTGGATTCCCACGGATGTCTTATTTTTGGAAATGCATGGGGTTTGCTGTTTTCCTTGATGGCTTCGACACCGTAGGCCCGAATCTGTAGGTTATCCACAAGAGCAAAATCCCTCCAAATCTGCTGTGCTGAAAGACTTGGGTTTACCAATGGTTTAGCCTTCTCCTTTGCGCCCAGGTTGGTACACCCACACATGTGAGGTAACATTTTTGTCAGGACACCTGTGGGAACGTGGGAAGGAAGGACATGTGTTGTTGGCAGCGTGTTCCGGTGGGTTGGCAGGTGGAAATGTCTGAAAATTGTGGGGTTTTTTGCCAAATTTTGGACTTTGCCAGGGATTGTGGGTAATATATTCTGGGCTGATTTGCGCAAGTCATACCTCTGTGGATTCTCATGGATGTCTTCTATTCGGAAGTGCATGGGGTTTGCTGTTTTCCCTGGTGGCTTTGACACCCTAGGCCCAAATCTGTAGGTTGTCTCCCCAAACCCTTTGGAGGATTGCAGTGGTTCAGCCTTTTGCCTTTGTGCTCAGGTAGGTGCACCCACACATGTGAGGTGCTGTTTTCTTCGGGACACCTGTGGGAGCATGGCAAGGTAGGACATGTGTTGTTGGCAGTGTGTTTCGGTGGGTTGGTAGGGGGAAATGTCTGAACATTTTGTTTATTCGCCACATTTCTGACTTTGCCAGAGATTTTGGGTAATAAATTCTGGGGCGATTCGCGTATGTCAGACCTCTGTGGATTCCCATGGGTGACTTCTTTTCAGAAATGCATGGGGTTCCCTGTTTTCCTTGGTGGCTCCGACACCCTAGGCCCAAATCTGTAGGTTGTCCACAAGTGCAAAATCCTGCAAAATCAGCTCTGCCGAAAGACTTGGGCTTACCAGTGGTTTCTCCTTTTCCTTTTGCACCCAGGTAGGTACACCCAACCATGTGATGTACTGTTTTCATCAGGACACCTGTGGGAATGTGGGAAGGTAGGACATGTGTTGTTGGCAGCATGTTTCGGTAGGTTGGCATGGGAAAATGTTTGAAAATGGTGTCCTTTTTGCCAAATTTTGGATTTTGCAGGGGATTGTGGGTAATAAATTCTGGGGCAATTCGCGCAAGTTATACCTCTGTGGATTTCCATGGGTGTCTTCTTTTCAGAAATGCATGGGGTTCCCTGTTTTCCTTGGTGGTTCTGACACCCTAGGACCAAATCTGTAGGCTGCCCAGAAGAGCCAAATCCTGCAAAATCTGCTCTGCCGAAAAACTTGGGGTTACCAGTGTTTAGCTTTTTTCCTTTGTGCCCAGGTAGGTGCACCCACACATGTGAGGTATCCTTTTTTTTAAGACACCTGTGGGAACGCGGGAAAGTAGGCCATGTGTTGTTGGCAACGTGTTTTGGTGGGTTGACAGGGGGAAAGGTCTGAAAATTGTGGGGTTTTTCACCAAATTTTGGACTTTGCCAGGGATTGTGGGTAATAAAGTCTTGTGCGATTTGCGCAAGTCAGCCCTCTGTGGACACACCAAGCATAATATATGCAATTAAATGCCCCTGCGGATTGTATTACGTGGGCCAATCCAAGAGAAAAGCAAAATTACATTGGAACGAGCACCGTTCTTGCATACGCAATAGGAACGCAAACTCCTTGGTGGCGAGACATTGGATAGACAAATGACAATTTGGCACAGATCCGATTCTTAATATTGGAGGTGATCCACAGAAATGAGCCCCATGAGAATCTACAAAAAAGGCTAGATAAAAGAGAATGTTTTTGGATCGAACGCTTGGGGACCCTTGCCCCTAAAGGAGTTAATGAAGAGATCAATTGGTCATGTTATCTTTAATGTCTACTAGAAAACGGTATATAGCTCATACTTGCTTACTTTTTGAGCATGAAATTTAACATCAAAACATTAACCTTTAAGTTACTGTCACAATTTGCAACAGTATAATACTCTCTATGGGTATTTATACATATATTTTGTGAATACTGTCTGAGATACAGCCCTAGGATCGCATATACCACAGCCCAGTTTACATTAATAGTTAAATAATGGTTTTGGTCTTTCTACACAAAAGTGAATAGTGTTTGAACTGCATGAACGATGTTGTAATGACCGCTGTATTACATATACCGTTTATCATTGTCTGCTATGTATGCATGACCACAATCCACCATTTTAAACACCATAGATTCTACTGTAGCAACGGTGCAGTAATTAAGTATAGAGGAACTCAATTTTTCTGCTATGTAAACAATACCATAATCCACCACTTGAAACATCATAGATACATTTGCAACAAGCGTATACATACATTTCGTATATGGATACATAATCCACTTTGGATGTGAAGTGCTTAACATTTAGGAATATGACCCAGTTTGTTGGGTTACAGCAAAGAACTTACACGCAGTGATCCTCTTTTTCTGTTCCCCGGTTACTATGGGGATACGGGACGCGAGGCGCTGCAACATCAGCACGCACGCTGACACGTTGTGATGCCTCAGCGGGATCACTATAGGAACAGGTAAACAAGCAAGTAACTATTACGGCGGACTTGCAACCCGTAAGCTTGCATCTTCGAACAACAGGACACCGTATTTTTCGGTAAGTTAAAACGTATATGCTTACACAAGTCTCACGTGAGAAGGAGACCATTAGGGGCTCACGGCTACATTTATCATCATTTTTCCAGTACAGAATTACTCGCGGAGTCGAGCGATTTCACAAGAACGACTGAACTTAAGGTAAAACGTAGTTTAACATGCCTAGACATATTTTTTACTTCCGTTGCACGTTTTTTCAAACTGATTAAATGTGTTTTTAAGTTTCTTCCCTTCTTTTTCACAGAGAGGAGACTGTGGACTGTAAGGTACCAATGCAACTAATAAGAAACTTATATGATGTTGTACATGTTTAGCAGAGTTTGGTTATAGAACATGACGCCATGTTTATTTCTCTGTGCCCATCTTTCCTCTTTCATTCACAAATGGATATACATGGTATGTACCTTTTATATTGATGTATTGATCTTCCTATATGTTTTGTAACACATTTGGAAATGCACGTAACTGTCGATTTTCTGTGATTTCTTTACATACAAAGATGTGGTTTAGGCCCTAGACTCCGAAATGCATAGGCAAAATAACCACTACCTCGTTCAGTCTCAATAGATGGTTCTAAAATGCATATGTTTGTTCAAACAGAACACAAACAAACTCACAAGATAAATTGAATACAAAATAAAATTGTGAAGCAACAATTTACAAAAAGTTGGAAGAATGTTTATTGGAATGAATGAAGATGTATGGTAAATTAGATTTGAGAAACTAAAAGCTCAGGTTTGAGCCACAGTGAGAGCACCGGACTTGGCTGTGTTTCTAATCCAGCGTTTCTCTTTGGACTAGTTTGCAACGTATGGGTCCAGGTGTCAAAAGGACCACCACACAGCCTGGTCGCTCCATGAAAGAAAAGTTATAATCACATCAAAAGAATTGAGTATAATGTCAATCTTTGAGTTGTGCCCACCTTTCACAATTTTTTAAGACCTCTATGGATTCCCATGGGTGTCTTCTTTTCGGAAATGCATGGGTTTCCTGTTTTCCTTGGTGGCTGCGACACCCCAGGCCCAAATATGAAGGTTGTCCACAACAGCAAAATCTGCTCTGCTGCTGAAAGAGTTGGGGTTACCAGTGGTTTGGCCTTTTCCCTTTGCCCCCAGGTAGGTGCACTCACACATGTGAGGTACCGTTTTTGTCAGGACACATGTGGGAACGTGGGAAGGTAGGACATGTGTTGTTGCCGGCATGTTTACATGGGTTGGCGGTGGGAAATGTCTGAAAATGTTGGTTTTTTGTCAAATTTTGGGGCGATTCGCGCAAGTTAGACCTCCCAACTTGAGGTTACCAGTGGTTTAGCCTTTTCCCTTTGTGCCCCGATAGATGCACCCACACATGTGAGGTACTTTTGTCATTGGGACACCTATGGGAATGCAGCAAGGTAGTACATTTGTTGTTTTCGCTTGGTTTTCATATGGTTTCATACATTTGCTGCTGAACTTTGTCACACAGCCCTTTCGTTTCCCAAATGTGACCTACATTTAGTTGCTGCTTTCAAAAAACAAGGAATGCTTGCCATTCCTCACCACATTTGTTTTCCTTATTTACAAATGCTAAGTACGGCTGTTTAGGTCATAAGCATAAAAATCCTGTGTACCATTGCTTAGATTTTGGCTTGTGGTATTGCTCGTTTTGTGAAACATTATGAAAAATGTGTGATTTCCTAACTGGAGGAGTCGGGGGAATCTAGCAGATCATTGCTTTTGTCAAAATGTACAGAAGCCATTGCCTAACTGGGCCATCCATGTCCACCACATACCTTTTTTTGTCAATTTCTAATTTTTCCCCAAACTATGGAAATGTACCCTACATAGTTGTTGCTTGACCTGCACAAATCACCCCTTCCTAAACTTGGAATTCTGTCTTCTTTTCAGAAATGTATGCCTTTCTGTCTTCCCACTCAGCTTTCCTACCCTCCTCTTCCATACCGTCAACGCATGTCCTATTGGAAAAAAAGGGCAAAATCGCCTACCTCTCACAAAACGGATGGTAACCATATAAAAAATGTTTTGGTTTCCACTCAACCTGTTCTTGAAAGCCTGGAAAATGGCGAATTCCGTACAGCAAACCATTTGTTCTAAGCTCTAAAGAGAAAATAAACACAGGCTTCATTGTACATCATTTTATTGGCATTTTCAAACCCAAAATGTTCTTCATTTTTGGTTATTTTCTCTCACCCCATCTAGCAAACTATGATTACATGTGGGAAAAAAAGGAGCCAAATTTGGCCAAGATATCTCATGTGATAAAACAGTTACAAGGGATTGGATGGCGACATACCGAAATAACCAAAAAAGGCCTTGGCACTGGGGGGGCGGGGGTGACCCTTGGCAGTAAAGGGGTTATAGACAAGAGAGAAGTCAGAAACACATAATCTAGTGGTAAGTAATGAACAGCCTGGAATAAACAAAAGCAGGAATCAGAAGGGAAAAGAACAATATGCTAAATTGTCAAGGGAAGAATCAAGAAGAAATATAGAGATGCAAAGAAAGAGGTCAATTACAAATCAAGGGAACCATGCTGAATCCGGAAGGATGGGCGGAAGGTCTGATTGTGTGAAAAGCATCAGCACTAACAGGATATTATGAGCCAGTTATAGGCACTAACGAGAATGGATGCAAACATCGCTGTCTGAAAATTGGGAAGTTGCTGACATGGGTTGATGATGAAGGAGGACCATTGCAGATAGTATGTACCTCTGACCAGCACAGCTCTGTGTTTCAGAAACAATGGCACAAGGAAAGTTGGAGTAAATCACCAGTGTGGCTGAATTTTTGACATACCAGGGATGACGGTTATTATGGATCACTACTGAGCCTGTGGGTCCAGAGCTTACATGAAGCTGCCCAAGGATTGGGAAGGGATGTGTTCCATAGTGCTTATTCATGTTCCAGCATTAGTGATTCCCCAGAGCGACCTGAATATTGGAGAATTCCCAAAAGCAGATGCCCATTTGAGAAGTAGGAGATCACTTGAACTCCTCAATTGAACAGAGAGGGCGAATTATTTCTCGGCTAAATCAATAGAAGCCTTCGATGCTATCCCGTATGAGCATAGGCTATTCAGTAAGACTGCCTCGATCTTCACAGGCTATTTTCATGCGAGGGATCCAGACGATGGCCAATGCAAAATGGTTACAGATTACCAGATGGGAGATACTGCAAACGATCAACACTACTATAAAGGGATTCAATGTGATCAAGGAGGAATTGAGGGCCATAAAGCTGATGACCCTCCAAAACTGATATGTCCTTGATATGATTACAGCGATGAATGGAGGTGTTTGTGCCAACATCGGAGAATCATGGTGCACGTTCATACCTTCTCAGGATGATGAGAATGGGACCTTGACAGAGGTCATAACATAGCTAACGACGTTGCATAAGAAGATGGAAGATGAAACCGAAGATATTGCAGATGACAGATGGTTCGCATCTATTTTCTCATGGGTTCCACAATGGATGGCAAATATCTTTGCATTCCTGGGAGCAATACTGGTGATGGTAATGTTCAGAATCTGTGTGATCAAGATAATAATCACACAGTGCAAGAAGCTAGCAAAGAAGGCTGTACAAATGAAGATCATGATCGATGTTGAATCAGGGTTTGGACCCAAGGAATTGACGGATGAAGAAATCAGAAAATATATAGAGGCCTGCACCTTAGCACCAGAGTGAACAACATTCTTGCATCCAAGCAACCACAGGAATTTTGTGGGACGATGGATTTACTGTAATCCAAATGGACAATGCAGCCTCATGACCTGGAGCATTGACGAACATGTAAAATTAGCAGGATCCCTTAAGAGAGTAGTGAAAATCTGGACTCCTAAGAAGCACTTCTTCAAGAAAGAATACCAAAATGTGGAGACTGGTAAAGGAGTGGTCGATAAATTAACCAGAGGGGGGAATGTAGAGGGTAGCCAAATTTATCTGAAACTAGAAACCGGAAATTGCGACGTGCCATACCACGAAAAGCCTTTCAGATAAATTATCCATTGAGAAAACCCTGCAAGATGTATCCCCAAAAAAATGATGGTCTCCTGAGAGAGAGCCCCGATGAAGTATGAAGATGTGATCAAGAGAAGCTGGTGACGTCACAAGAGATGAGAGTGACGCACTGTGAAGGATGACCAAAGCATCTGATGGTGAAGTAAGGAATTGAGAAGACGTTCATGTGTGAAATGAAGATTGTACACGTGAAGAACCACTGCAGAAAATGCAAGTCATTTTTATAACTGTACAGATGCCGTAACACAAGTAGACTAAGTAATCATAAGGCTGGCTACACGTAGTGAAAAGACTGCAAGTGGTGCCACCAACAGTCACTCTGAATTTATTTGCAAAGTTTGGTGAGGTTTGGTCCGGGGGGGCAAAGTTATAAGGGGGGTCCCAAAACTTCTTTTTTTCCCATAGACTGAATGGGGAAAAAACTTTGCTCACGCCTACAGCCCAAACCGCTGGATAGATTTTCACCAAATTTAGACCAGGAAATTTGGTGAAAATCTGTCCAGTAGTTTTTTTTTTAAATGACCAAAAAGTAGGTCACAAAAAATGTGTGATATCTATGTTTGGTCCGCAGACACACTTCCCTATTCGCTCCACGGACAGGGTCCTGATTGGTTGGGCGATGCGTGTCATGTCCGCGGATGTTGGACGTGTGCGCTGATTGGGTGGTTGAGAGCGTGTGGTGCATCAGATTTCCTGGGCATGCCTGCCATCTTGTATTCGCGGACATCCACGGACAGCGCAGTGAAACTTGGTGGAAAAATATTATTTAGTGAATTGTGTTGGCGTGTAAGGAGGAGACAGAGAAAAAGCATTACGTCAAGCAGAAGCTAGAACCATTTGTGTACTTAATAGTAGTATAACTGGACTAAACTATGACAATGAAATGGTGTCATTCTTTTGAATAATATATCCTAAAGGTACAAAACTATTGTGTGTGCACAATGTGAACTTAGACAAAACTATCCCATGCTGCAATTAATATATGTCAAGATGACTAGATTCAAGCAACCTTACACACCACAATGTGGTATAATTATAGATCGTACCAAAAATACATTAATGATCGATTCATTTACACAATGTTATAATATAGTTTGCAAGAGGTACTAGCATTCGAGAATTAAGCGCAACGGCGCATGCCGCAACCTGGTTTTAGGCTTTGAGATTATAAGATTTGCACAACCCTAATATGGGCCGTAACACCCCATTAACTATTATTTCAAAACATATATGGGAATCTAAAATATAACTAAACATTATCGGTAAATATGTAAATAGTACCTAGAGTTTTGAATAGAATCAAAGGGAAGAACTTCCCTAAAAGATGGCCGCCTTATTTGCACTAATCGCACCAGTTAACACAAAGAAAGGACTTAAGCAGCTACCGTTGCCCGAGCAACATCTGAATGCTCTTTAGTACTACCCTCGCTGAAACGCAAGCTGCAACATTGAGCCAACACGAGGGACGCCGAAGGGCGCAACACACAGGTAAGAGACCGTAGATGTAATCAGATCAACTTAGATCACGTAGAGCGAAACTAGGAATCTGAATTATAAACGCACCGCGCTCGGCACAATGACTATACATATATAGCCATAGTGACATGCAATGGCACATGTGTGAAATGTGTTGTACTTGAATCAAAGAGGAAAGATAAGGGCTTTAAAACGAGTGATTCCCGGAAACGTAAATAAAGGGTACAAAGGATGGGCACATCCACATCGGATATTCAATAAAACGAACAGCATAAACAAACAATGAACTGAAGTAACAGTACCATGAAAGATATGGGAATAGATTAAAAGTAATGATGGGAATATATTATGTGCATATGATATTAATGGAACCCAATTGGGAAAAGAAGACGTTTTCTAATTAAAAAAGAATACAAGATGAATGTAGAATCTAATCGAACAATCCGGCAACATCAAATATGAGAAATTGAATGCAATATTCGATACTTACTCGCAGGGATCGGACCCTTTAAATTGGTACACATACAACAGCGATTATTATTGTGACAACGCAGCAAAGGTAACGTGGAACACTAACTTTATACACTTCCATATGAGAATAATATGGTTGACTGTTCTTTTAGTATTTACATTGTGGTAAGCTGACCTTGATTATTTGTTTTTTGTCTTTTGTTCCTTGTGCTATCTTTCTCAAAAACTCTCCAAATTACCTGACAATCCGAACCTTCACCAACCACGAATCTCTGTGTTTTATTATTTTGGTGTCTTATTATTTTGGTGCTTTTTGACTTTGATTTTGTGAATTCTGCAATCTCCAGTGCTTGCTTTTTGTGGTATTTTTTTCCTTTCAATTTTTGTGAATACTATTATTTTTACTTATTTATCCCAATGTTGTACATATGATTACTTATGATAGTAACACTAGCCCTGATTTGAGAAAGGCCCCCAGTGGCCGAAACACGTGTCATCACTATAGGGCATGGAATAAAAACTTGAGTAACGCAATCACAAGAGTCTGGCGCAGTTCCTATACTCTGAGTTTGTGGATTAAATGTTATTTGCAAGGTGGTTGAGCTGACTCCTTCCCACCTAACTCAGTTTAGACGCGACAGAATATATGGACTTGTTTGAATATAAAATCAATAGGATCAATAAAATCAAGTGTCGCCTGACAGACTAGCCTCTCAAAAGAGTTCAAGTGGTTATGTTCTAAGAACACATAATGTGTCCTAGGATGTTCGTAAAAATAAATGAAATGGGGGTGTTCTGAGGATGGTATACCTGTCCGTATTGTTCTCAACCAAGCTGAAACTGTCCTAAGAACACAAGTGGTGTCCTGAAATGTTCGTAAATAAACAAAATGGGTGTGTCCTGAGGACGCTATGATTGTCCGTATTGTTTGCAGGCAAGTTGGAACTGTTCTAAGAATACAGGCGGTGTCCTGAAATGTTTGTAAATAAATGAAATGGGGCTGTCCTGAGGACGCTGTCTGTATTGTTCGTAGGGAAGTTGAAATTGTTCTAAGAACATGTGTCATGGGATGTTCGTAAATAAACAAAATGGGGGTGTCCTGAGGACGCTATACCTGTCCGTACTGTTCGTAGGCAAGATGAAATTGTTCTAAGAACACATCAAGTGTCCTGGGATGTTCGTAAATAAACAAAATGGGAGTGTTCTGAGGACGCTAGACCTGTCCGTATTGTTCGCAAGCAAGCTGAGACTGTCCTAAGAACACACGCAGTGTCCTGAACTGTTCGTAAATAAACTAAATGGGTGTGTCATGAGGACGCTATGCCTGTCCCTATTGTTCGCATGCAAGTTGAAACTGTTCTAAGAACACACGCAGTGTTCTGAAATGTTCGTAAATAAACGAAATGGGGATGTCCTTAGGACGCTATAATTGTCCGTACTGTTCGCAGGCAAGTTGAAAATGTTCTAAGAAAACTCATAAAGTTTGCGGACATTAAAAGTGCCCATATGGCATAGTTAAAATGTTTGACTCTATGGGTGTGATATGCTGCGGTGGTTGTGGTCAGGGCATAGAGTCTTGGGTGCATAGCCGTACGGCCATGCACCCAAGACTCTATGCCCTGGCCACACACCGCAGCATATCACACTCATAGTGGCTTATAACTTTGGGACCCAAGAACAAATTTATAAGCAATGAAGTTATAAACCAGTATGAGTGTGATATGCTGTAGTGGTTGTGGGCAGAATGTTTAAGTACAGATTAGTTAATACATTTTGGTTTTATGAAGATTAAATAAGCGTTTGTAAGATTTGCTGGTAATCTCTGCTTTAGAGTAATGGTACTATCATTACATTCGAACCATCCACATTTTCTTTTTATATATGCAGTATAGTGATCTGCATTTGTTGTGGCTCCTGTGTGGTAGATTATACCTATTGTTGTGAAGGTTTTCTTACCAAGTGATACTTGACCATGTGTGAATTCAGTCAGCTTGCAGTTGTTTTTGGTACCATCTGCATTGTAACATAGAAGCATTAGTATTACGTATTTACTATGTGTTTGTATTAGTAAGGTGGAGCGATTATCCGAATTGCAGGTAGTACATAATCTACCATGGTTTGCATTTTGTACAAGTTGCTGAAATGGAACGGATTCACAATTAGGCATTGATATATACACGAAACATTCATTAGGGATTTGTTCTTGTGTCACATTGTTGCAGAGAGTGCATGTATGTTTCCACATGTATTAAATCTGGAAGATTTCATTTATAGGTATGTTTTTGTTTTCCAGTACTTGTAGTAAGTACATTAGAAATTCTTGTGGATCTTCCTGTGAGTTTATAGTGAATTTCACCATTCCAGCACAGTAGTCCAATTCTTGTCTTATTCCATGAACACTATACGTGTTGTCAGGATTGTTTGTTGCGTTCCTATGAAGTACTAACATTTGCAAACACAATTGGTCTGTACTGTGTAAGTAAATGTTGTCAACAATTGGTGGTAATTGAAAAAGAATATTCATTGCTACATTTGCGTAGCAACTTACACCAGTTATATTTGAAAGTTTAAATGGACCAGGTAGTTCCGTATCTGAGTGCTTTTTTTGGAGTTTGTCTTCCTTCTTTGAAGAAGTACCTGGTTCACTTTCCCTAATAGGTTATTTTTTGCTTGTGGTACTTGATGAACTGTTAGTTTCTTTTACGCTCTTTGGAGGATTTGCAGTGACATCCTGTTGCATTTCAGTTTCATTTAGTTTTCTTTTACAATGTTTTACTTTTTGTGGAACAGGATATGTTTTTAGATGGGAGTGTATAGTGAATGAAGTCTATTGTATTCTAAAATGCAAGGAATATCAGCGTTTACTTTACTTGCATCAAAGTTGATTAGAAATAGACTGTCAAGTGTACGTAAGCGTGATAGTGCTACATAGCTCATGTCTTCTTTAAAGACTGTGTTATCAATGTCTATCAATGCTTTGTCTAGGGTAAGACCTTGTGATTTATGAATGGTGACTGCGTATGCAAGAGTTAGAGAAAATTGTTCTGTGCTTACATACATGTCTTTGAAGAGAAGGAATCGAGCTTTTGAGCGTCCTATCCTTTTCACTTCTGAATGTTTGTCAAAGAGAATACTGACAAACTGAATGTTGTTGTCACGTGGGTATGTTTGAAAGCCAACAACTGTACCCAGTGCTCCATTAACTAGTACTTGATCCACGTCAAGGTTACGTTTAAGCATTACTCTACAATTTAAGGATAATTTGAATATTTTTTCCAATCCAGCTGTGTTGGAGATTGAATTCTCTAAACTATTTAGTCTTGTTGTGGCTTGCTCACACATGGGTAGTGTCATACCATGTACGTCTAGTTTGTCTGTGGCGCTAATTTCAATTATTGGTTGCATTTCTTTTTTTAACATTGTTTCATTGAATTTGAAACAGCTTGCAAGAGTTGGCATTAAGGCCACACAATTGACATTTTTGTGCGCTAATTGTTCCATAACATCCGTAGCACATGCATTATTGCCATAAAGTGCATGAATGTGCCGGGTTTTCAATATTCCTTGTGCTTCTTGAGATAGTACACCAACTCTAATACATTTTAAGATGTTGGCATAAGTGAGATCTGCAGATTGTTGCATGTTTTCTGTTAATTCTCTGTATTGGAAATGTTGCCAAAGGTGACATTTCCTATGCTGCCAACAGTTTTACGGCAGAGTTTGTGTCCTAAGGTTTTAAAAATTGGCTCACCTTTCAGTGGTGTTAATTGAAGAAGATCTCCGAAAACAATAATGTGTTTTCCTCTAAAGAGCTCTTCATAGTTTGTTTTGAGTACTTCTTGTAATCTGAGGTGAATCAAAGCCAACATTAGGTTGGAGACCATGCTCACTTCATCTATTAGTAGCATTTTCATTTGTTTTAATACTCTGCGCCGTTCCATTGCAGCTTCTGTAGAAAGTTTGTAATAGTCTAATTTGTTTTGGTGTTCTACTGGCAGGAGTAGTAATCGGTGTAAAGTGACACCGCCTATGTTGTAGGCAGCTAAACCTGTGGGGGCAGTGACAACAGCTGACAGTTTGTTGTTTGTCACTTGTTGAAGGAATTTGCTGATGATTTTGATTAAGAATGTTTTGCCAGAACCAGCTTCACCACTAACGTACAGTAGTATAGGTTTGTAATTTTGGCAGGTGCATTCTTTATTTTCATGTTGTACACCATGTGCAATTTCTTTTGTTACTTTTTGAAAAATGCTACGCTGCTTATTGTTTAGTTTTGATTGTAGTATAGTTAAGTCTTCTTTATCTTCATAATTACACATAGCGTTTTCTACTTTCGTCATAGCTAATTCTGCCTCATTTGCTATTAGTGGCTGTCCCAGTGGTTCGTGACTTCCTGTTACAGAGGGTTGACTACTGTCAGGAGTGTCCTTATCTAGTTGGGCCTGGAGTTCTTCTTCATGTTGCTGTTCATTGTGCAACATTGTTTTGTAGTGTGTAAAGTTTACATCAGTTATAGTGCTTTCATTTGCTTTGAAAGCATCTTCGTAGGAGTCATAGTTATCTAGTATTTCTTCTTCTTTTCTTCATGGTTGAAAGAGTTGTAGCAGGGACATGTAATATAGTTCTTTATGTTGAGGAGTCTTTAATGACAATTTGATATGATTAATTAAATTTGGTTTGTTGAGTTTTACTAAGCTGCCTTCACAATTTGACACTCTGTAACTACCTTTTTTTCATCGGGTTTTATATTATTTTCGTTTTGGGCTATGTGGTATAGACACATGGTTTCCAAAGTTCTACTTCTATTTGGGTAGTATGTGTCCAGCAAATTGTTTTTTAAAATGTCTTGGCTGTTGGGATCATGTTTGGCTATTTTTTCTATGTCATCGTATAATTTCAGAACTCTTTATCTAGATTTAGCAGGACCAAGACGTAGCCATACTATATTTTCAGATTTCCCATACAAAGCAGTACCGGTTAAACAATCTGCTGCTTCATAGGAGCCACATTCTATATGGGAAAGCATTTTTTGCCCAAACTGTAACATATCGTGCAACTGCACTGGAATTGTCTGCAATGTACTGCACATCTATGTTTGCATTCCATAAGAGGGCAATGATTGCATTGTAATCATTGATATATTTTTCTTCTTCTGTTCTTTTTATGTAATATGTATTTTTAGGTGATTTACCTTTAACACTATGTCTAACTGAAGACATGAAGTTGTTCAGTTGACCTGTTTTTGTAACTGGTCTAGGGAAACCAAAGCGGCATTTGGTGTAGTATTTCCCTTTGTTTTTGTATTTGCAACGACAATATTTGCCACATTTGTGTCTTTGAAATTGTAAACTTTGTGCATGAAGATCACTATTTGTTGCTTCCGATGGAATTTCACAAGTGACATATTTTTCGATAAACTGTAACAAAGTGGCATCATTGTCTTGACCAAGTTTAGGAGCATCTTTAATCCATAAAAGCATTTGGATATGTGGTGCACCTCTGGCTTGGTATACTTTTCTCCAAAAGAAGTGTTGCACTTCTCTGAGGGGAGGAACAGTTTTATTACATATAAAGTGTAGCCTAGCAATGAAGCAATGATGAAAATATCTTGAAACATTAACAGGATCTAGAGAACAAAGTTCTCCAGGTGTTAGTATATCTATGTTTGTTTTTTTTTTGTTTGATATGCGTAGGAAATCGTGGGCCAAGGTTTCTTATCATACAACATACATCTCCATGATGTCGGAAGCAGTACTTTTTAGTACCTTGCATGTTTGCTAATAGATTTGTAATACTTGATTGTAAAAGCTCATCTTTTTCTTGCACATTTTGTAATAATTGTGTAGCCAGGTTGCACTAAGATGACCAACGATAGCTCGAATACGGATTACACACCGCGAGCACGCTGAGTCGGCAAAAGTAGGTCATCGTGACCACCGGTAGATCGAGACAGTGAAGGCTTAGAATTAAGCCGGGAAGTGAAGTTCCCTGTGCATGATCCTCCCAATAAGACAAACTTTGGAATCTCCTGAACCGAAATCACACGGCTGGAGACAATAAATAGGCAGTAGGAACAGTCGTGTTGGATAGAGTGGGAGAAAACGTTGTTCCACTGACGGCAGACTCAACACACAAGCCGCCTATCATTTTGGTAGAACAAGACAAATTTAGAGATATTGGAACTATGGCTGGTAGCACGTAACGTTATGCGTGACAACTGGAAGAATACAAGAAAGATTTAAGTGCCCTGAAGACAGAACCAGCACAATATATACTAGGGGTGAATTCATGCATATGTTTGTGTTGAAATTGAGATTAATGCTGGTTCTAGAAACACATGTTTAGAGTGTTGGCACAGCCTCGTTGCCCGTAAAAATCAGGAGGGGCATCAATCTTATCACTGAGGGTTAAGATATATACCCTACAGTGTGGCATAGAAGGGGTCTGGTATAAGGGCACAGCCTCGTTGCCCGTAAAAACCAGGAGGGGCATCAATCTTATCACTGAGGGTTAAGATATATACCCTACAGTGTGGCATAGAAGGGGTCTGGTATAAGAACTAGTGTTCCAGGTAGATAATACACATACAAGCATAGGAATGAATTCTAGATGGTGTCTTTGTTAAACATTTTTTAGAATATGATTGTTAAGTGTAATGTTTTTTGAAAAATTAAAATATGTATATTTTTGATAAATCACATGGTTAATTGCTCCTTTTTGAGTAGGGGGTGAACATGACATTATGCGTTTGAATCTGTGAATACTCACTCTTAGCAAAGAGGATAGGAAGCTGGTTTGTGGGAATTTGTAGTTTTGATAATTGTGTAGCTGACATATTTTGAAAGTGGGTTCCTGATTTTAATGTGTGTGCAACTCCATGACATAGAGTTGCTAGTTCACTTTCAAAGAGTAGGTGGAATATGTATTCCACATTTTGTCTAAATCTGGGATCTTCAGAATACATCCGTAACGAGCTGTATTCTGATGCTGTTATTTTAATAGGTCTATCATCGTACCTTCCTCCTTTGCCAGTAGGAAAGAGGAGAGGAAAAGCATGTGCTTCTATACTTTTTTCCCATATGCTGATTGGTGATTGTATAATGGTCTAAAGTATTGGATACTGTAGCAGGATCTAGAAGCTCAAATTGACCAGTTTCTGGTGACTCTTGAATTATTTCAGTGGTTTCATTAAAGTTTTCTTCAATATGAATTTCTTTGTAGTAGTCATTATTGTCTTTTAGATATTGCAAGGCTTGTCTAACTTAACGTAAGTCTACTAGTTGTTGCCAGTTTTTTTTGTCTTTTGTAGGTACACCATTTACTAAGTTGGACATTGCACTCCCAGAGTGTGCACATTTTGTTTTAGATCTAATGGTAAATACACTACCTTGCAACGAATGCCTTTCACCAATTCAGAGGGAGGTAATTTAGCTGTTTTTGGTTGAAGGCGTGTTATTGCTTGAAAGGGGTGCACTGTTTGAATTATGATGCTCTCATATAAATTGAGTTGTTGTAGAGGTTTTGGTAGTGGGAATAATTCCAAATTATTTGTGATAGCACGTGAAGGAGTTTGGTTGTTGTCGTTTTATAGTGCAGTAACTGCAAAGTATTAAGGGGTCAGTTATTTCGTATTTGTTTTCTGCTATAAGGTAGAGAGCTAATTCAAACCATTTAGAATCTTCACTGTCTTCTATTTTGAATGGTAGGTTTACAGTTTTTGTGTTACTTTTATAAAAAGTTCTGCGGCAACACACACACACACACACACATGGTTTGGTACTTCAGCAGATGTACTTTTAAATTTCAGAATTTCTTTTTTGTATGTGTGTAGTAGAAGGTTGTCATGCATAGAATTGTTGCTAATTTGTTGTAAAGCTAAAAAGTGGCTTTTACTTCCAAAATATTTTTTCTGAATATAGTCGATTTCTTCAAGTAGGTCTTTTGCTGTACCATGTAGAAGAATGTTATTTAAATTGGCTAGTGCTATAGCA
Organism: Ambystoma mexicanum; assembly: GCF_040938575.1. Classification (NCBI taxonomy): domain Eukaryota; kingdom Metazoa; phylum Chordata; class Amphibia; order Caudata; family Ambystomatidae; genus Ambystoma; species Ambystoma mexicanum. The sequence continues at coordinate 533,401,151 of NC_090930.1, forward strand.
GGACTTTTAGCATAGTACAGTTTATAGACTAGATTTCTTATAGTTGAATGATGTGTTGATATCATTTTGATATGATGGAAGGTGGTTTTGCAAGTAGGTCCGGACATGCAGGCCAATGAATGTCCTTGTAGTCCTGTGTACTTGCGCACTGGACAGGTATCCATATTTTGCAGTAGTTTAATTTTGATTTTGTCTTTGCCTTTCACATACTGATTGAGGAATTGGCGTAAAGACTTGAAAGATTTTATGGGAATGTTACACATTGACATGCATAGCCATTTGTATACTAGACGTTCTGGTTCAGTTGAATTGAGAGGTTATTCTAAGTTTTCTGGGGATATTTTTGTAAGCAGTATTTCTTGCTTGTTCCATTATGATATTATTAACTTTTTCATAACCTCGTCCTCTGCTATATATGGCAATTGTATTTGTTTGCTTTTGTTTGTATGCTTCTTTATTAAAATATGGTTCTGTGCTTGTAGTCCACTCACCTCCACAGATATTTAAGGAGTTATTTTTGTTGACATTTCATTTATTGAGAAGTCTTTTTTGTGATTTAGTCATTAGTTTTGTTAGTGGTTTCATTTTGTTTAACACTAAAATAAATAACTTTCTTTTGAGAAGGATTGCGCTGTCTATCAAAGATTCTAAGATTAATTTCCTACGGTAGGTTTTAAGGGTTGTGCATGATTTCTCTCCTGTTTTTATAAGATTTTGAAGGACTCTGTGGTGGAACATGTTTGCTAAAATACTTTTTTTGTATGCTTACTTGGTACTATATCAAGATTTATAGGAACAGTTTTAAAAGTAGTGTTAGCTGAATTCTTGTTAATCGTTTTCTGTTTCGTTTTACATTTTGATAGAGGAGGTGAAGTTTCTGTACTTGAAGCTTGTTTTGTTTCGCTAAATGACTGTATTACCTGTTTTGTTTGAACTTTTTGTACACATTCTGCTAGAGATGGATGCTTATTTTGGACACTTCTATTTTCATTTGCTCTACTTCTGCGTTGCTTTCTACGGACTTGATTTTTGGTAGGCATTCTTTAGGGTCTGTTGAAAAAAATAAAGAAGGTATGGGTTGGGGTGTTCTGCAATGTATGTGTGTTGTGTGCATGAGTATCTGAGTATGATGATAAAGATGTATGTGATGTTGTGTGATTGTGCATTGGGCAACTACAACTAGTTGGGATGGGTATTCTTGAATTTATGTGCTACTAAACTTGGTTTCAGATGACACTAGAAAGTAAGCTAGTGGTGAGGAGAAGCACAAATAGTAAATCTAATGGTATAGAATTAAAACAGTTGTTTGTTCTATAATATTAAAATTCTAGGGGCTGAGTTATGTCATTTGTGTGCCGAAAAATGGGGATTTGTGCGCCATTCTGCCTGTAAATCTCTGTTTAACAAATGGGGATTTGTGGACAGAATGGTGCACAATCTCTGTTTTTAGGCACAGAAATAGCATGAATTAACCGCGCAGTGTGTTTGAGTAATAGTAAACATATTATGGTGGTATTTAACTTATTCTTTTTGTGGAATGAGCAGGTTTCTTATGAGTTGTTGTTTGTACTTCAAATTCTGCTGCTGCTTTTCAGGAGAGTGGTCTTGACTGCAACTGTAAAGGAAACAAATTAGTAATTGTGTGTGCTTATAGCACTGATGTTAATTTAGACATTGATTTTTATGTTTTTGTACAAGTATTGTTGTTTGATATTTGAACATGGTGTGGGCATACAATTTTGTTTGACTATGTGCAGTCTTTATATTTTACTTTCAATATGTTAGTTCAACACGCTTTGCAAATGTGTGTGTAAAAAGAAATTAAATAGCAGATAGGTTTGGAAGTGACAGCTGATTATAGCAGATGGGAAAAATGTCAGTAAGTTCATTTTATAGGTTATACAAGTCAGTTAATCTGTTTATATGAATGTATAAGAATTGTACATGTACTGTACAGAAAATATGCATACCTGTAGTTTGTGTTCATGCATATGGATATGCATGCAGCTGCAAGTAGAAATCTTGGAGACTTGTACAGTATTTCTTGTAGTAGGTGCTTTCCAATGATATGACACTTGTACTCAGAGTGATTAACAGTACATTTGAAGTGCTGATCTATGATGGAGTTAGATGTAGAGGTCGGTGATTGGTGGATGGTCGTGTGACTGCTTAGCTATATCCAATGAGGGAATGGCACAGAGAGTGAAGTGGAAATGGTAGAAGAGCAGTCCATGTTACGATATGTCTGCGGACATGGCGGTAGTCCGTGGTCATCGCGTGTTACATACAGGGAATTTGGGGTGGGGAGGCATGCAAATGAGAATGATCAGAGCAAGGGATTGGTCAGTAAAGTTTAGTGGGTGTGTTGTGCCAGGAGAGAGTTTGTCAGATACTCGTTTTCCTGAGAGAAGAACAGATAGCTATGGCTGTGTGTTTCAGAAAACAGATTGTTTGGATTTTGGAAGACTCGTGGATACATTGGTTGAAGGTGCATGCAGAAAGCTGTGGAGTAGCTGTAGATCTTGGATTCCCACATGTAGAACCGCACTGCCCTGGAGTACGTGGAATGAAGTGGTTGGACTTACTTCCTCTCTGTGCATCATCCAGACATAATGATAATTCATTGTGGAGGGAATAGTTTAGGACATGTGTCTGGAATTTCTTTTCATTTTGCAATGAAAAAAGGACTTGGAAGGTCATGGGCATGTTTCCAAATTCTCAAGTAATTTTTTCTTGGATTGCGCAGAGACAAATGTGGCTGCGTTCTTCTTCATTTGGTCCACAAATGGAGAAAGCGAAGCGCAATGTCAGTAAGGCTGTTTGTGCCTTTCTAAGAGATGTTGGCATGTCCTCTTTTCACGGTGTCCAGTCATTTGGTCAACAGACAAATGGTCGATGCAATTTGGTCGAAAGACAAATGGTCAAATTTTTTTTTTAATTTATATATTTATTTTTCAAGTTTTCATTTAGGAAAAAAGGGTTTTTTACCAAAAAAAGGGGGTTGGGGGGACCCCCCCAAAAAAACTATTTTGCGCATGCACGTTGGTATTCTACGGACACTGTTCGGGTCCTGAAACTAATTAAAAGTTCGACACAAGCGAAACGAACAGTTACAGACAGGCGTTTGTTCTTAGAACAGTTTCAATCCGCTTGCGAACAATACAGACAGGCAGAGCGTCCTCAGGACAACCCCATTTTGTTTATTTGCAAACATCCCGGGACACTTGATGTGTTGTTAGAACAGTTTCAACCTGCCTACAAACAGTACAGACAGGTATAGTGTCCTCAGGACACCCCCATTTTGTTTATTTACGAACTTTTCAGGATACTGCCTGTGTTCTTGGAACAGTTTCAACTCACCTGCGAACAATACGGACAGGCATAGCGTCCTGAGGACACCCCCATTTTGTTTATTTACGAAAATCTCGGGACACCGCATGTGTTAGTTTGATTGCAGACATCCCGGACAACGAATGTGTTCTTAGAACAGTTTGGACTTGCTTGCAAACATTACAGACAGGCATAATGTTCTTAGAAGATCTCCATTTTGGTTAATTGCGGATATCCCGGACATCTCTTGTGTTCTTAGAACAGTTTCAGCTTGCCTGCCAACAGTATGGACAGGTAAAGTGTCCTTAGAACACCTCCATTTTGATTAATGGCGGACATCCCGAACACCAGGTGTGTTCTTAGAACAGTTTCAACTGGCATGCGAACAGTACAGACAGGTATAGTGTCCTTAGGACGCCCCCATTTTCGTTTCTTTACAGACATTCTGGACACCCGCGCTGTCCGCGGACACCTCAACTGCTTTTAAGAAAAAACAAGAAATTAATTAGGACACAATATAATAGTTTTACTTTATTGTATATGGATGTACATTTATGACAGAGAAGGTGAAGCAGAAACTAAGACAAACACAGGAGAATTGGGGGTTTCAAGAGGATTCATGTGAGGTGAAGAAAGGATGGAAGTCTCATCAAAACATTTTTGTTCATGGAGAGGGTTTGGGGATAATTGACTGGGATATGGTGAGGGGGGACAGGTACATGTGGGACAATGGTATCTAGTTTTTTCTTTCAAGTGATCCTCCACAAAGTTTTTTAAATTGTTGAAATTTTTCATGAGTATGTCAATTTTTTCTTCCATGCGCTGGAGAGTCTTATCCAATATTTCTTTTTGTTTACTATTTTCAATGTTTGTATGGTCTGTACAAAATAAATGTATATGTTAAATGTATATAAAATAATATTTATTAATTGGTTTATATAGAAAAGTGTCTACCATTAGGTTCACTATCTTCAGACATTTCCTCATGTGGGAAATGCTCCTCTAGCCAATCCAGAGTACTAGACATTTCTGTGAGAAAAAAATGATATCACTTTTTTTGTATCTAATACAGACATTTTAGAAATATATGAGTAAAATGAAGTACACTTACTAGCTTCTGGTAAGGTGTGTTCTTACTGGTCTGTAGATCTGCTGTTGCTCTTAGTTGTGGAGTTTCTGTGAGGCAATCATGTTGGAAGCCCATCTTTCTTCTTTTGGTATATTCCATTTTAGAACATTTTGTATTTAAATGAATGGTTGATGTGTTATATATATGGGTTACACTTCTTATTTATTACTACATATAATGTGTATGTGTGCTGGTTTGTGAATTTGTGTAGTGTTCATATGTTATGATATAACAATTAAAGATACCCCCCAGACTTTTTGGGTAGTGCTGCTGTTGTTCGCCAGTGGACATGGGGTGTCAGAGTCCAGGGATTGGGAGAGATGAAGGCCCCTGGTACTAGGGTTCCTGAGGTTATGCTCAGGTGTTTCCCTTTCCCAGCGAACCTCATCTCTATCAGCCCCTACTCCCTGTTGCCATGCAAGAACCTGAGCTTTCTGTTCCTCAATCAAGGCCTTACTAGTCTCTATCAATCTCTCTTGCATGGCGACCTGCCTGTGGAGCCTGTCATTGTTCTCACAGAGAGCCTCATTTTCTCTCTGTGCTTCCTGGTTTGTTTTTGAGTACTGCGCCAGTCTTTGCTGCAGGAGGGTTACCTCCTGAGTCCTGTCTATACAGGCCTGGTCATTCCTTGCTGGATCCTCTTCCACCCTCCTGGTGTGCTCTAACAATCTTTCATGCTCTTTTTGGAGGTCACCCAGTCCCTGAAGTGCCAGGTGATTTTCTTCTACTTTCTCTTTTAGATGACAGACTTCCTGGCGTAAGGTGTCCCTTTGCTGAGCAAGAGCCTGCCTCTGTGCCGCCAGGTTGTACCTTTGTCTTTGAAGCACACCAGCTTTCTGGCGCTCTTCATCAAATTCTGCCTGGGTGTCCAGGTTTTTCAGGATTAATTTATTGCTCTCCTCTTTCTCTTTGTCTAGTTGGCTTTGCAGGGTGACTCCTGCTCTGTGCATGCCCTGTTAAAGTTTATTTGTTGCTCCAGCTTTTTCTGGCTCTGCAGTAGAGAGTCCAAACTTTCTTGGTACTCCTTCTGCAAGACCAGAATTCTGGTATCCTGTTCTGCCTTTTCCTGCTGCAGGATACCCATGTCCTCTTTTATTTTGATTATGTACTGCCTACTTTCATTTTCGGACTCCTGGCTCCTCTGTAGCCTCTGATCAGCAGAGTCCAGATAAGTTTGGGCCTTTCCTAATGCCTGCAGTTGCTTACTTGCCAGATCTTGGCCTTAATCATTTTTTACCTGTATGGCTCCAATAGATAAATATAGCTATGCCGCTATTTTGGCAATCTTGTTTTGCTCATCCTTTGCCTTAGGGGCGATATATAGTTCACTCAGGGCCATATGTAAGGGACCCTGATCTTTCCATATATCTAACCCTGTTGCAGTGATCTGTTGTATGATTGCCTGCAACCACGCATTCTGATCCTGTTCTGTCCATTCACCTCTCACAAATAACTTATGCAATAGGTGTTCTCTAGCCATATTGATCTCTACCAATGTCACCATTCTGGAAATATTGATTTTCTTCCTGACTTAGAGAAGTTTTATTTTATTTTTGCAAACAGACCATTTCCTTAGAGCGTTCCTATTGAGGGGTGCTTTTCACAGTGTAACACAGCATGGTAGCCCAACAGGGATTTATGTACCCCGTCAGTTAGCACACTGTATTAAGCTGTCACAAGTGGTATATCTAATCCAGAAATCCTGCTATGAGCCCCCAATCTGTAAGTGGTTTCAACTCAGCACTCCACCTAAGTCAATGCCTAGAGTGTGATGCCCAGCTGGAACCCTTAATTATATATTTTTATGTCTAAAGTTCTTTTATTTCTGAATGATGTACCCTTATATCACGATCCTCTCTTTGAATCCCCCCGGTCTCACTGAAGCAAGAAACAGGTTGTTTTGCAAAGTTAAAATATTTATTTTATAAAGTGAACAATATATATATCACACTTTTATGAATTTGAACAATATCAGATATCACACTATTAATATTTATACAATGATCAGCATTGGGTGATATTATAGTCAACAATCTCTTTAATCAATAGGAGTATGGATGAAAAGAATAATGCAGCATAGAATAAAACTGTGTGTGAGTTCAATGAAATGCAATGATATGAGATTAATGCAGCACAGAAATAAAACTTGATATGAATTCAATCAAATGCAATGTAATCACGCTTTCCCCCTGATACTACTCAATCCCCCTAATATGCAATATAGAGATGGAAGGAGAGAAAACAGGTTTCAGGAATACACACTCTTAAATGCAGTTTCAATCCCAATTCCCCCCAGCAAGCTTAGAAAGAAACAGGAATGATTTCAAAACAGGTCAAATGCTTTTGAATGGGATTTTGAATGAATGGGAAAAATGCTAAAAATGGATTTAATTCTCTTAATGGGATTCAAAACTAGTGGGAGCCGCTTTGAATAGGTTCAGGTAAACACTAGCACTGATGATTGAATAACTAGCAGATAGGAAACTTAATTCAGAGGTTGAAATGCAAGAAATAACTATTTTAAATGTGTTGAAATTGAGCCAAATGCAGAATCGCAGCATACTTTTCTGCACGAGTTAAGCTTGATTGCGGCAAAACTATAAGGAGTTGCAATGCGGTTTTGGATTCGTTTGAAAGCTTCAATTTGACACTTAAATTTCATTTCACGTACGGTTCAAAAGTTACAGAGGTTTTAGTAATGGTCCATTTTTCTCAAAAAGAGTCAAGATTTCAAATGAAAGATGTGCTTTTGAATAGTGGTAAGCAAGGATTGGCTTTACACTAAGGAGCTATGAAGATGCAAGATACCAACGGTACAGCCACCAGTCCAAAGGCGCCTCTGTCTGATGTTTGCCCGCTGCGACACTTGCCTTTCTTCAGCAAATATATATTAGCGCAAAGATGATTTATCTCTACAATTATCACAGGACTATATGGATGAGAGAAAGATTCAAGATAGAAATAAAAAGCTTCTACAATGCAGTTCTGGATATGATAGAATGGGTTGGATAGGATTACTTAATGATAAGAGATTGGCTATGGACAAGTCTATGCTAAATACTCAAAACTATGGTTTTGGAATAGGCCCGTCAGAGATCTGGTCAAGGGTTTTGGACTGGAATATGCTCGCCACCGGACAGGATTTAGGCTCTTAATTCTGCTCTCAGCAAGGCACTCTGGTCTCTGTACGGCTTCTTGGACTTGATCTGACGGGTTGGTTCTGGGTTACAGCTCTATTCTACGGGTTTGGATCTCTGGGATCTAGCAAGGGTTCTTGGCAAGAAGCAGAAAAACAGCACAGGCCGGCTGTTGAATTGCTTGTGCTCCTTGGAAGTATGGGGTTAAAATCAGGTTGCAAGATTTTAAAGGCCAACTGAGAAGGGTTCAGCTTTGGATTTGGGCCTTCTGCTTTCAGAGTTCTGGAGTCTTGATCTGGGTTCTTCCTGAAGAGTGCTTTGCCAGTAAATCAGTTGATGGGTGAATGTGTGTGTCTCTAGGTCCTCAACAGTCCCTATTTATGAATTTCCCAAAGGTGTGGGTGGCCTGATTATACTAAGCCCAACCCTCTAAGAAGCCTATTGGTTAAGGTATTCCCTCTCCCATGATTTGAGAAGGAAACAGTGTGTCATGATGTATCATAGTGATGCTGCAATTTACAATCCAGGGAAAAACCTCCCCTTTGTTCCTACACAGAAAATCTATTTTTCATATAAAACATATTTCCAATATCACCAACTTGCTAATAATAAATATTTACATCCCAAATTAAATAAGGCACATATCCATCAAAGTCCCATCTTTATAAGAGTTTCAGTTCACAAATGAGTTTTTTGCGCTTTTCCTTGGTTACCCAGTGTCAGATCTGTACACATTTTTCCACATACATGCACATAACATCAGGGCATACTCCTGTGAAGTTTCATATTTTTAGCATTATCACAACTGCTACAAAGTCAACATTTTGATATTTCTGTCTCTGAATATTGCACAAATTCCAGAGTAATTTTAAAACGTGAGCAGAAATTTCATTTTAACAGCACTATATTTACAGATTTTTACCAGTTTGGCACAGTTTTCTATGAGTCTTTTTCTCAAAACTATATTTTCTCCAGTCTCAGATACACATTTTCAGTCTAGCCCGGCCTCCAAGGGTTTGGCTGGGCCAGAACAGGTCCAGGCTTCTTCCTGCCAGCAGTTGTTTTCTGTCAACACCCAAATTAGTATTTCCTTTGAGTCAAGGGAGCCTTTTGTCTCCTGTCAGAGCAACAGGCCAAAGTCCCCTCCCACTTCCTTTCACACCTCCCTGCCAGTTCCTCAGCAGAGAGCAGGGGGGGAAGATTCCTTTGTTTGGGAGAAACTGTGGAATGTCTTTGAAGCTCAGTGTGGCTGGCTTTAACTTACTTTTAAAACAATGTTTAAAATAGTCTTTTTCTAAAAATACAATTTACATTTTTACAAATATAGCCACAACTCTCTTAATTCCAGCCTTTTTAAAACGTAGTGATTGAATTGTCACCCTATATTGCTTTTGATAGGAAGTCTCTTTTCCATACTTTGATTTTAATGTACAAGTTTTAAACTGACAGGTTAAGTAAATGACAGCTTCTGACACAGGCGAGCGGCGGTACTGCGCCCATATGTGACATATTTTTCCAATGCGAGCATCTTTGATTATGGATTTATTTTCTTCTGATAAAATGTACTTCTGCTGCCATTGTGCTTAAGTAGATTCTTTAAATAAATAAAGTGATGTTTAACACCCAACATCTTTTGTGATGTTTGGGAACCATGATTTTTGTGCTTTCCACAGCCAAGGAAAAACAGATTTTTAAAGCCGTTCTGGGTTTCCCTTGCAATGCAGCACCGTTTTTTCAAGTAGTTTCATTTTACTCTGTGGGCAGCCAAATGATAGATTTTGGCAGTGGTCTCCTGTGTTATCACTGACATAGGCAAAATGGATTGGCGGCCTATTTTTCAGGTTTCCCTGTGCACTTCTCAGATTTCTAGTGCACATAAGGCTTTTCAGCGGCCATTCTGATGTTTCTGATGCAAGCAGCACACAGTAATGTTGCAGGGCATAGAATAGTGGGTTAAAACATCGCACAAGCTTCTAATGAAAAATTACAGGAAACTGAAACTTATCTGAGGTTTAGGAAAATGTGGACAGCATGGTTATGGAAATCTGTTTTTTAAAGTGTTTTTCTCTATGGTTTAATTTAGTCTTTGAAATTTAATGGACAACTTTTAACTATTTTAATATTGTATGCTTTGTGATTGTGAACTTTTATATATGTCAAACTGTAAAGTGCTCTGATGCACTTGTGCCTGGTTCGCTGTGTAGAAACATTTTAAATAAATACGCCTGAAAGCAATTGTGTTTTGTAGATTAAAGACTCCATCTTAATTTGACAAAAAATTCTAATTTACTCCAATTATAAAAATTAATAAAACATATGAAAAAATAACTAAATAAAAAAATATGCCACAGGTTTGTATAATATGCTTCTGCATGTGTTTCAGAATCTGAACCTCAATGGTGTTGGTTTCATTAAGTTACACCATTTCTGTCAGAAATTATAGGACAAAGATAAAATAGCTGTCAACAGCGTGAGGAGTGGTTGAACCATCATTTTTCTAATCACAAATTCAGAGTTCATAACCATCTAATGACGATTAGAGAGGGGTATTATGCAGGAGTGTCCGATTACAGAATAAGCCAATAAAAATAAGCATCATCTTAATGCCCTTAAACATGATAGTTTGATTATATCGTAGCCTGCACACAGTTATGAAAAAATGAAGAACGTGGATTAATGAGAGACACCAACTGGAGAGCTGGAATTCTATAGAGGCTGCTGAAAGGATGTTGCATGTTCTAAGGAGATGAGCAGTCCATATGGGAATCTGTGCATATCAGCTTGGGGGCCTCTCTGAGGGAGGGATTCCAATACAAGAGGATCCAGGATGATTTCCAAAAAGGGAAACAACATTTAAAGTAAGAACATACATCTCCAATTTAAATCCAGATAGCATTTTAATCCTGTCCATGACAACTTGCTGGAGAGTTTGGCCTGGGAGTAAAAAGGGGACACTATTTTGAAAGGAGCATAGATGCAGTGAAAGATAACACACACTGTGTTCTGCATTACAAATGAGAGAAAAGTGAGATTTAATTTTCATAAAACCAATTGCATTTTGCATTGAGTATGCAGTATTAACTGACAGCACTTTTATGCAAGTTAAGTGCAATTTTATTTTTGTAAAATTAAGCCAAATTAAAATGGAATCAATTCTTTTCTACTGGCATAGTGGATGATTTGGGATATGAAGCAATCACCAAGCTTCATAACCTGACAGAAAAGACAATTATTGACAAATTGCCACTGGTGGGAGCCAGAGTTATTGAAATATATTTGTGGATGGGAGATGGCTCAGATAATTAGTTTCTATTCACAGAAAGCAGTGTATATGTAAAACCTATGCAACCCCTTATTCTGAACTGCAAAGGGGGACTCATTTGTGGAGTGAAAGGACAGAGATGCTAATATCCATTCAAAGCAATCTGAACAGTTGTCGAGGCTGGTTGGGGGAAATAAGATTGAGTATATTTTGAATTCAAAATTTTACTTCCAGAACCCAAAACCGCCAGATTTTTTATGCAAGTTATTATAATCCTATTCAAAGGTTACACTCACATGTTACTAACCACTGCATCACATTTATGCAAGAAGCTGTGAAACAACTAACAGCTTTCAGTTTCTGTAAATTATGGTTGTCATTGGGGAAAGTAAAACTATTTTGATGCGTTTGCAAGTTTGACTTTATACATAGTATAGAGATGTTTTTGTGACGTTGAGGATGGTGCTATGGGAACAACTAGAGGGTGTTTCACAACCTACCCCCCAGGGATCCCTTACTCAGGTTGTCAGGAAAAGGCCATTGCTTTTGGATCCCAACCCTGGTGGTGGACATGCAAGGAAGGATCACCTGGGTAGGTGGTCCTCAGGGAGTGAGGGAGAAGAACCCAATTGCGAGGCATGGTAGCCCCCTTTTTCCACCACCCATCACACCCCTATCCCCGTTTATTTTATGGGAAACTACAACTCCGATAATTCCTCCCCACTTTGCCTCGGACAAAAGTACTGCAAGGATTACCTCCCCTGATTTGCATTGGCCCTGTGCCTGTAATGAGGCCAGTCAGAGTCAGGCACGTAACTCTAATAATGTACACCTGCCACTTATTAAATCTCCCAGTGAAAATAAAAGGTGGTGCGCACAAAAACACACTTTGAGCGAGGATGGGTACAAGTAGGAACAGCTCTTCTGAGGCTTATGTGAACCAGGCTGTGGGATGCCAATGGGATGATCAACAATTGAGAGGATCAAGAGAAACCCAGGCAAGATTTCCAAGCTTTCGTGAAGCCGAGAGTGCTTGAAAAGCAGAGCCATGCGGGCAGAGGAAGAAACCTTCATGGTGCCAGGAGATGGCCCATAATCCTCATGGTTGAACGGCAGAGTTGGGAAGGAGCAGAGGAGGTGTTGGTAATGGCCTTGAGATGAGAGAAAAAGATGAAGACATTCATTTAACACAACCGGTGAGTTATCGAGCACAACAAAAGTCGGGTTGATGTTAAAGGGAAAGTGACTGTGATTTGAAAGTTGACAGTTGCTTGTGTGCCAATAAAACATGAATGAAGAGTGCAATTGTTAAAAGAAAATTATACAGAGTATCAGAATGGTCCTGGGAAAGGAAGTCGCACATTTGAAAGTCTCTGTGAAATGTTATGAACTTTTGAAAGATATTACAAGCGGACATCATGGAAAAGAAAGTTGAATAAGAGGAAAATGAAAATGTGAAATGTGAAACATGCCAAGGGCGCAAAAGTAAAACACCAAGAAGGCAAAAGTAAAATACCAAGCAGCAGTGTATCTGATGAGGACGTGAGGACAGACCGCTGCTAAATCGCTCTCTCGACTGTATTACAGATTGTTCTGTGGACCCGCTGCAACAGTCTGCATTCTATTGCTACAAGGATCTTCAGCTCTACCTTCATATACACCGCGCATGCGCACAGCGCTGCGCCGTGTGCAAGCAGTGTGTCTGGTGAGGACGTGAGGACAGACCGCTGCTAAATCCCTCTCTTGACTGTACTACAGATTGTTCCGTGGACCCTCTGCAGCAGTCTGCTTTCTATTGCTACAAGGATCTTCAGCTCTACCTTCATATACACCGTGCATGCGCAAAGCGCTGCGCGGTGTGCGAGCAGTGTGTCTGGTGAGGATGTGAGGACAGACCGCTGCTAAATCGCTCTCTTGACTGAATTACAGATTGTTATGTGGACCCTCTGCAGCAGTCCGCTTTCTATTGCTAAAAGGATCTTCAGCTCTACCTTCATCTACACTGCGCATGCAGTTGGGAGGAGCGGTAAGCGGGCCCCCCGCAGCAAAGGAATTGTGTCATCAGTATCAATAGCCCCACTAACGTACTCAAAATAGTACTTCTAATCCATGCCCGCAGCCTAAGCAAGGACAGCTTGTAGGGGGCCAGTAGAGGGTTTCACAAGCTTTGCTTTCAACCTTTCAACCTTTCCCTGTCTCCCTTTTCCCTTCTCCCTTTACCTGATCTCTGGCCCCTGGCCCCTTACCGTTGCATACAATTTCTAGGTCTGACCTAAATCGACCAACATGGCTCCGCCTACCCCTAGCGAGGTCGAGTCAGGAAGATACCTGAGAAGCAGCAAATTGCCAAATTAAAACGGGGATGGGAGGGGCCCCCGGCCGCCGGCCGCTGAGGCTCAGCAAGCAGGAATAGCCTTGACTGACCCGGAAAACCTGGAGGCGCCAACCAATCCCAAAGCAGCATCCCCGCTAACTCCATTAAGGACCGCAAAGCTATCGGTGCTACGATCCAGACCTGAGGAAGGAGCGGTGGGTGTCACAGCCCAGGGAACAACAGTGGGTGGGGTTTTGGCGCCAGCACCTGAACCTTCAAAAGCACTGCCCCGCCATCCTGGGCCATTTCCAACGCTCTCCCCAACCCCTGGCCGTTCTACCGTGCTGACGAGTGGCTCACCGCCTGAGACTGTCGGAGGACTGTCGCGGCGGGGGTCTGAACGGCCAGGTTCAACGACCCTGCCTCCAATGACAGACGCCGGATCCACAAACTTATTACCGGCGACGGATCTACCACCAGCTCCCAATGGGGGTATGGATGGGGGATCAGACGAGAAGGTTCAGGTCCCTCTCCCCCCAAAGCAGTCGATCATAGCACAGATCCATAGCAGCAAGAACTCACCTATAGTCAAGCTGCACCTGAACACTAGCAAGGACACGCCTATAAGAATCAGTTCAAACAACTCCCTGGACACTGACCATGAAGATCAGTCGATTATACAGGAACTGCAGAGTCCAGATGACGCAGTTTTTGAAAAAAGCAATGATGGACAAGCAAATCATCTGGATTCCCTAATTGAGTCATCAGGAATGGAAGAACAGGTTCTTGTCGCCGAGGGATTAGAACACGGTGAATACACTGCAGGAACCACCAAAACGTTGGTGGTTGACCATCTAAACGAACCAGGCGACTTGCAGGCCAACGAAAAGGGGACCACAGGCCCCACTACAGGGAAGGCAAATTCTGTATTAAAGGAAACCAACCTAAAAGGAAGCGCAAAAACAAAAACTGCACTAAACAAAATACTCCTAAAAACCACCGGAAGGTAGGCCCCAGAACACAGGGGCGGTCAAAGTGTTTCCAACTCCACTGATTTCGTCCTCGCTCAAAGAATACTTTTTGAAACAGCATAAAAGGAAACTGGATCAAGACGCAGAGCTATCAGACTCAGAGATCCTGGAGGCCATACAAGAACCCCCTCCAGTGAACAAATCCCGCAAAACTGATCAAAGCAGACTTAAGCAGGACACGAATCCAAAATTCCAACCACAGAAGGCTCCAAATGTTGAAGCCATAGCAGAAAAAGTTCCCCAGAAGAATCCTTCAGATACTTTGCCGCAACCGGCTGCCAGCACCACAAACTCTGTTAGCCTCCGCCCCACAAACATCGAAAAGATGAAAACAAGCACAGATTCAGAACTGACCCAGAAGGCAGTGAGCCCGTCAGTATCCAGCACACCTGTACATGACCAGGCTAGGCCAGTAACAGGTCAGGCCCAATCAGAGGAAAACTTTGCATGGACTCGACCGCACATACAAGGAAACGCCCTTGGAAACTCTGCGGCAGAAGTGGTGGGCCCAGGCCATCGACAAGAGATAACGACCCCCCCCAGAGAGAAGACATCAATAAAGGCTCTCACAGCAACCAAGCGATAGGTATATACACACCTGTCAAACGTAGACGGCTAAGCGAAATTTCAGGATCAACACAAAAGGAGTCTCCCAGCAAAAAAGCAGACTTATTATCAATAATGTCAGCAGTAACAATCGCATTAAACCCATTTGGGAAACTTTACGAGTCAATTAACAAGGCCCTAAAAGACAACACCACAATGATAGCCACAATTTCCGCCGAACTGACCTTCACTGAAGGTTGCTTAACTGCTTCGGAACTAAACGCCAACAAGACCCAAGCGGCCCTGCAGGTCAAAATTGCAAAACGTGAAGAGGAGCTAAAGGAAAGGTGCCAAAGGGCTCAAATTACCACAACCTCATCTTTCAAGGCTACTCAAACCATTGAAGGGCTGAAACAGAAGGACTTGGCCCCGATTTTTACAAAAATAACACCACGGCAAACAGCCACATTGTTGGAACCCAGGATCCAAAAAGAGTCAATATTGTGCGAACCTCATCAGGGACAATCGCTGAAGAATTGAAATCAGCAAAAAAACAGAAACTATGAGTATACCAAACCAAACACTGGAAAAGCCACTCAAAGTGCTGCTGGTACCGAGCAATGGTAGCCGGGCTGACAAAGTAACGAAGCCGACAGAACCAACACGAGCTTCACCTGTTACTAACGCAGCGCACTTTGGACCTGTGTACTCACCTAAAACTACAGAAGAATTTGAGGCCAACAGTGAGTTGATGAACTTGTCTCAACATCTAGACACACTGGAGGAGCAATCGGCCTCACCAGAAAATCGCTCAACCAACGATAACCTACCCCCGCCAGCCACTTCAAAAAAGCCGGCGCCGAGCCATCAGGACGACCAGATCCAAACGGAAGGTGGAAATGAGAGCCCACTACAGAGGCCACGGTTGAATTCGGCCGGCATCGTTACGGTGGAAAAAAAAGGTGTAGCCATCCAAAGGCTGACAGCCAAAGCGACAACCGGGAAAACGAACCTGGGACCGGCAGAGAACACAGAGATACAATGTGGCGAGCACCAACAACCACTGAGGAACCCAGGACGAAGCAGGGTGGTACGAATCTGGATAAAAAGCTGGTAGGAACCTCAGTTTTTAAACTAGAGCAAATTTCATCTAGCGAAGGATACATGGGGATGAACAGAAAAACGGTACTAAAAACTCTGGCAAAGTCACCAAGCTTAGACACCTGACCACTGAAGACTTTCAGTTGGTGGAGCCATACCATCGAGATCATAGAGCCAAGGCCTATCTCCACATAAGAAACAAAGCAATACATGAAATTTCTACAGACCTGACAAAAGATCTTCACCATTTGGGATTTAAACTGCACCCGTTACAAAAGCCCAATCCTGACCAATCCGACCAAGCAGCTCGTAAGATGGGTTCACAGAGAAAGTACCACTACACATCAAGAACTGAAGCCCTTTATAAATAAAACCGATGGCAAGACCTCCCAAGGAGACAAGTGGTTTGGCAACAGAACATGAAAAGTTCACCCTGAGAAGGCCCACAGAATAAAAGACGGCACGAACCACGACCAATCTCCGGGCCACTCAAGCTCCCGTTCGACGAACCAAAACCACACATCACATATAACCCTCCAGAGATCTCTAGAAAGAAAACCCGACGCCCAGCACCGTGGTTTGAGAAGCGAAAATCCAAAGACTCATCGGACTGAAAAAAACTCAGACGGCCCATGGAAGTGGCTAGCAGACACTTTTGGCCGCAATCAGAAGAAATAGCAGCTAACATCGAGCTCCAAAGGTTTCGCCAGTCAGGCCAAGAGATCAGCGACAAAAATCGACAAGAAAGTTTTGGCAATGACGTTGTGGAACACAAGAGGGTATAGACATCTAACCCGCCCCAGCGACATCAACCTGGGAACTTTAGATATTATATGCCTACAAGAAACCTGGCTAATGGACAAGCCTACTTTGGACGGGTTCGAAATTGAACTATCGCCCGCATCCAGGTCACTGTTGGGAAGACCATCTTCGGGCCTATTAACTGCCATTCAAATAGGCTCAGGGATAACACTGAAAACAAAAATCATGGAAGCCTATGGCATGCTTGCCACATTAACATCATGGTACCATCGTGACCCAGAACTTGACACCTGGACCACATCGGACCTGGCCATAATCAACCTCTATTGGAACCCTGAGAGAACAACTACAAAAGAATTCTGCAAATCTGTCACTAATGCAAGCAACACAATCAATGTGGACCTCGACATGGACAATATCATTATCTGTGGGGACCTAAATGCCAAATGTGGGACGATGACCACAGCCCAAAGTGCACTATCTCTTCACCCTTTGACCGATGAAAGAGGCCTAGCATGGTCAAAACTAATGAAATCTAGAACGTTTTACAATGTGGCGACGTTACAAGAATCCGAACTCCAGATCCCTACTTAGGAAAGGCAAGAAGCAACTGCCACTCTGGATTACATCATTTTAACACAAGGCCTGTATCCCTACATCATTTCTTCCAAGGTCCAGAAGACAATCGAAAGTGACCACAACCTCCTATTTTCGCAACACTGTTGCTATCGCACTTTCAAAAATGGGCCAGAGGCTCCCCAGAGGCAGACGCATTTCAGACAGGTTTGCAGAAGGGAGCCGGCACGACGATTAATCTACTACTCTTAAACATCATAAAAGCCAAGGTAAAAGCTGGCGGGACAAAGGTTCACCTGGCGCTAGTGGACCTCTCGCAAGCTTTTGACATGGTGGACCGCAGTAAACTTTGGTCAAAGCTAAGAACTTAGAAATGTCCCCCACCAGTGCTTGAACCAATAATGGCTTTACATACAACAACACTGATGCGTGTCCGGCTGAGTCAGCAAGGACAACTTTCCAATATCATCTATTTCGGAACGAGGAGTCAAGCAAGGTTGCCCACTGGCCCCAGCACTCTTTATCGCCTTCATCGGAGACTTCCAAGTCACAGAAAACAAAATCCGTTCCTTCCCTCCCAAGGTCGGATCGAGCAAAGTCTCCAGATTGTGGTATGCTGACAACCTGATACTCATGGACCAGACCAAAATAGGTCTCCAAAGGCAATTAACGAACCTAGCATCGTACATGAATAACAATAACCTGGAAATTGACAAACAGAAGACACAAATTCTGATCTTATCCAAATCGACAAATGAAGGAAAAATTACTCCTGTGTGGTTCCTAGAAAACACAAAAATTGAAGTGGTGAAAGAATACAAATACCTCGGCGTATGGATCGATAATTCCCTGAATGAAAAAAGTATGCAGAAATCCTTATGGGACAAAACAAGAAACATGACGGCTCAAACAAGAGCTGTGGACAAAAAATTTGGGAAGTTTTCATGGATGCCGGCACTGCAATTTTACAAATCCAAAGTCGTGCCAGCACTAACATACGGAACGGGTGCCAATTTAAATTTGCCTGCAGAAATATGGATCCAGCTTGAAGGGTTCCTGTGGAAGTCGGTCCTGGGTCTTCCTAAATCAGCACCGATGGCAGCAATTCGGCGAGATTTGTACCTATCATCCTTAGCCTCAGTGGTGGTGCAAAGTGCAATGCAGCTGTATAGGAAAACCCTCCTGACCAATACTCTACCCGTCTTCCAGGTGGTAGCGAATTAAATAAAGAGCAGAGGATGCAAACCACTTAACACCTGGGTCAGAAAACTGCAAGACAAACTGGAAGAGTTAGCCTGCACAGAAGAGCTCCTGATCACAAACCCGGGCAGAGTGAAGATTAAAATAGAACAGCAAGATTGGATCACCACCAATGAAAAGATCCTGATTTACAAATCACTAAAGCACCTTCCACCCAATCATAACAAACTCAAAACGCCGTTGAAATACTGTGAAAAATTTCCTGACAAGGAGCTGAGAAAAATCTTCATGAGAGCCCGGCTAAATATGCTCCATACCAGAGAAATCGTGGCTCAATCTCCCATATCTACATGCCGCCTTTGTGTAAACCACAAACAAGTAGAAACATTAAGAAACCTCCTCACGACCTGTCCTGAAATGAGTATTGAAAGGCAGGTGTACTTGGCACCACTTACATCCCACCCATCAGCACTAAATGAAGAAAGGGGATGGAGACGATTAATCGCAGGTGACTCAGCAAGATGGTCCAGGGCTGCAGCAAAACTCTTGGATATAGCATTAAAAAAGGCAAACTCTGCGAACGATAGCCCGTAAATCGCTCAAGGACCAAAGAGAAATAGTCCAACGAAAGTGGTGTCTTAAGTACCATACAAAAAGCGGGAAAGCTGAACGTCAAAAGTCCCAAGTTGTAAAAACCTAAAATGGTTAAACACAATAAAAAAAATTAAAAAATACCAAGAACTTGGGAAAAGGGCAAGAAAGCAAGTGAAAGAGTATAAAACTACAAGTACCAAGAAGCATTGGTGCTGCAAGAGAAGATTGTGAATTGAAGGAATATATAGAGAGAGAGGTCAAAGTGGTCATGCAGAGATCTTTGTAAATTCCTTGCAGTTTTCAAAAGTCTTCAACCGTGAAAGATCTTAGATAAAACGTGGGGAAGGGAACCCCCAAGAAGAAGAACAAGACAAGCTCAAGCCAAGAGGAGCGAAGCTTGTTCAGAACTGTAAGAAATTGTGTGATAAAGTGAAACCAGACAGGCTTGAGTCTGGCAGAGGGAAGCCTTTGCAGAACCGTGAGAAATTGAAAGCATATGAACTGAGTATTGATGACAAGGCACGTGAAGCCTAAGGAAGTGATTGAACTACCAGAAACTGAAAGCCTAAGATTGAACTGATAGAACTGGGCCAATCAATTATCCTTTGTTTATTAAGAGACTCTTTAGACCCCGTGGGGTTGAACCTGGGGAAGTGAGTTGGTGCTGAAGGCATTCTGACATTTCTTTTTGACACACTACTTTCCTTTTTGTATTCCCTTAACACATTTGGTATCTTGAGAAGGAGAGCAAGGTAAGGTTTTCTTAGTATAGGCCTTTTTATTTTGACCAGACTGACTTGGACGTATTTGTTAATGTTTAATGGTCGCGATTACTCCCATTTTATTGTTAGGGCTAGTTAGGAACTCTACCAACACAAGCAAATTTGTAAATAAATGTTTTTGAAACTTGTATCCATTGTGTTTGTGTATACTGCTCGATAGCATGCCTTCCTCATATATGGTGTTAGACGTGGGATGTGACTCCTTTGAAATAAATTGAGGAACCCTAAAGTTTCAGAAATTAATTGGTAGAGCCTCTCACCCCACTGTAGCCACACAAGGTTCTATTGGATTTGACATCTGCAGCAGTAGGGAAATATCCATCCCTCTAGGGAAAATGAGTATGATTCCCACTGTCATAGTTCTAATAACTCCGCCTGGATGCTACATCAGACTAGCCCCCAAATCTGGTTTAGCATAGAAATTCAGACTGGATGTACTTGCAAGGGTTATTGATCTGGATTTCAGGGGAGGTGTGAAAGTACTTTTGCATACTCATGGGGAGACATCGTTTAACATACATCCTGGGGATAAAATAGCACAAGGGATTCTTGAAAGGGCTTTACTACCTCAGTTAAAAGAAGAGACAGAGCAGGAGGTGATGGAATGGGGAAATCTAGGTTTTGGATAGGCTGATGAGAGACCTAACATCAATACTAGCCATGATGCTGAACCAACTCTCCTGCCAGATTTAGCTTTGCTCATAGAAATGATCCATTACCAGCAGAGGCTTTCCTACAGGTAATCCCAGAGCCTGAAAGCAATGATAAAGGAGGTCTCTTCTTTTTCTTAAAACAAGGACTACTGTATCAAAGGTAAACCTCAGGGGAGGAGACATGTAAAACCCAGTTGATAATTCCCAAAACCCATCAGAAAATAGTTCTGGAAATTGCCCACTCATATTTAACAGGGGGACATCTAGGACAAGTTAAAACTCGAGGCCATGAACCCTTATGGTCTTTTTAATTAAGATAACACATCGTACGATGGATGGGATGGAGAATGACTCTCATACCAAACAAGAAGACCAACTCAGGAAGTTGGCAAAAATGTCTGTTTTAATATCAATTATCTAAAACAGGGAGTACAACGGACATCAACGAACATCACACAGCACGATCTCAATACATTTCATAAAAAAACATTACTTTTATAGCGAAACCTCGTCATATGTGATGTCATACTACGTGGCAAACTACAAAAACCTACAAGAGATTGTGGTTGGTTCAAGGGGAATATCAAAGCATTCTTTCTAAATGGGGTAAGATTGTGATTGGATCTCTACATTCGGGTGGGCAACTTATGCCATCCCTCAGTGCAGGTCATCTTCAACAGTTATTAGCTACATGGCACACCATTGGCTATCAAACTATAAGGCCCTTCGTTATATGGCCTCCTAAATTGGTTGGCACACTTGTACCCTTCTGGAACATTTGATTCTCTAGCAGCACATAACCCTAATGATTATCTTCATGCACAGAAACAATTGCTGTCTTTCAAGCCTGTGTCTTCCCTTATGTATATGTTGCATAAGATATGACTGGACCCGAAGAGAATTACTGTAAAACCATTCTTGAGGGATAACTCTACAAATATAGTACCTTTTCAATTGTTATTTCCTGCCTGCTACTGAAGAAAACCATGTACCCTAGATATGTCAGTAAAGGAATAAAGGGGGAGCCAGACATGTGATGTCATCAGTGATGTCATCAATGACATTTGTGATGTCATCTTTGATGTCCTGGGTGTTAGTATTAGCAGTGCACAGTGGTGGCGCGAGTTATGGTTGTTTAACTTACCATAACTGGCGAATTTCAGGGTTTTTTTGATTTTACTTGGAACCCTAACATCCCTTTAGCAAAGTTTTTTTATTGAATTTCATGGGTTTTTAGTAGTGCAACTTAACCATAACGTCCCTTTAGCAAAAATTTTTTACTGAATTTCATAGGTTTTTAGTAGCACAGCTTAACAATAATATCCCTGATTTTATTTCCATGTAACATGGAACATACTGAACCCCCTCTACTCAATTTGATATTCCGTGAACTCTTCCTATGTCTGCGGATAGGCGCGGACATCAGCAGCACTACCCAAAAAGTCTGGGGGGTATCTTTAATTGTTATATTATAAGATATGAACACTGCACAAATTGACAAACCAGCACACATACACATTATATGTAGTAATAAATAAGAAGTGTAACCCATATATATAACACATCAATCATTCATTTACATACAAAATGTTCTAAAATGGAATATACCAAAAGAAGAAAGATAGGGTTACAACATGATTACCTCACAGAAACTCCACAACTAAGAGCAACAGCAGATCTACAGACCAGTAAGAACACACATTACCAGAAACTAGTAAGTGTACTTCATTTTACTCATATATTTCAAACATTTCTGTATTAGATACAAAAAAAGTGATACACAAGGTTCTATTGGATTTGACATCTGCAGCAGTAGGGAAATATCCATCCCTCTAGGGAAAATGAGTATGATTCCCACTGTCATAGTTCTAATAACTCCGCCTGGATGCTACATCAGACTAGCCCCCAAATCTGGTTTAGCATAGAAATTCAGACTGGATGTACTCGCAAGGGTTATTGATCTGGATTTCAGGGGAGGTGTGAAAGTACTTTTGCATACTCATGGGGAGACATCGTTTAACATACATCCTGGGGATAAAATAGCACAAGGGATTCTTGAAAGGGCTTTACTACCTCAGTTAAAAGAAGAGACAGAGCAGGAGGTGATGGAATGGGGAAATCTAGGTTTTGGATAGGCTGATGAGAGACCTAACATCAATACTAGCCATGATGCTGAACCAACTCTCCTGCCAGATTTAGCTTTGCTCATAGAAATGATCCATTACCAGCAGAGGCTTTCCTACAGGTAATCCCAGAGCCTGAAAGCAATGATAAAGGAGGTCTCTTCTTTTTCTTAAAACAAGGACTACTGTATCAAAGGTAAACCTCAGGGGAGGAGACATGTAAAACCCAGTTGATAATTCCCAAAACCCATCAGAAAATAGTTCTGGAAATTGCCCACTCATATTTAACAGGGGGACATCTAGGACAAGTTAAAACTCGAGGCCATGAACCCTTATGGTCTTTTTAATTAAGATAACACATCGTACGATGGATGGGATGGAGAATGACTCTCATACCAAACAAGAAGACCAACTCAGGAAGTTGGCAAAAATGTCTGTTTTAATATCAATTATCTAAAACAGGGAGTACAACGGACATCAACGAACATCACACAGCACGATCTCAATACATTTCATAAAAAAACATTACTTTTATAGCGAAACCTCGTCATATGTGATGTCATACTACGTGGCAAACTACAAAAACCTACAAGAGATTGTGGTTGGTTCAAGGGGAATATCAAAGCATTCTTTCTAAATGGGGTAAGATTGTGATTGGATCTCTACATTCGGGTGGGCAACTTATGCCATCCCTCAGTGCAGGTCATCTTCAACAGTTATTAGCTACATGGCACACCATTGGCTATCAAACTATAAGGCCCTTCGTTATATGGCCTCCTAAATTGGTTGGCACACTTGTACCCTTCTGGAACATTTGATTCTCTAGCAGCACATAACCCTAATGATTATCTTCATGCACAGAAACAATTGCTGTCTTTCAAGCCTGTGTCTTCCCTTATGTATATGTTGCATAAGATATGACTGGACCCGAAGAGAATTACTGTAAAACCATTCTTGAGGGATAACTCTACAAATATAGTACCTTTTCAATTGTTATTTCCTGCCTGCTACTGAAGAAAACCATGTACCCTAGATATGTCAGTAAAGGAATAAAGGGGGAGCCAGACATGTGATGTCATCAGTGATGTCATCAATGACATTTGTGATGTCATCTTTGATGTCCTGGGTGTTAGTATTAGCAGTGCACAGTGGTGACGCGAGTTATGGTTGTTTAACTTACCATAACTGCCGAATTTCAGGGGTTTTTTGATTTTACTTGGAACCCTAACATCCCTTTAGCAAAGTTTTTTTATTGAATTTCATGGGTTTTTAGTAGTGCAACTTAACCATAACGTCCCTTTAGCAA
The DNA here is from genome assembly GCF_040938575.1 of Ambystoma mexicanum. Lineage (NCBI taxonomy): Eukaryota > Metazoa > Chordata > Amphibia > Caudata > Ambystomatidae > Ambystoma > Ambystoma mexicanum. Next base: position 533,424,997 of record NC_090930.1, read on the forward strand.
AAATGTTTTACTGAATTTCATAGGTTTTTAGTAGCACAGCTTAACAATAATATCCCTGATTTTATTTCCATGTAACATGGAACATACTGAATCCCCTCTACTCAATTTGATATTCCGTGAACTCTTCCTATGTCTGCGGATAGGCGCGGACATCAGCAGCACTACCCAAAAAGTCTGGGGGGTATCTTTAATTGTTATATCATAAGATATGAACACTGCACAAATTGACAAACCAGCACACATACACATTATATGTAGTAATAAATAAGAAGTGTAACCCATATATATAACACATCAATCATTCATTTACATACAAAATGTTCTAAAATGGAATATACCAAAAGAAGAAAGATAGGGTTACAACATGATTACCTCACAGAAACTCCACAACTAAGAGCAACAGCAGATCTACAGACCAGTAAGAACACACATTACCAGAAACTAGTAAGTGTACTTCATTTTACTCATATATTTCAAACATTTCTGTATTAGATACATAAAAGTGATATAATTTCTTTTCTCACAGAAATGTCTAGTACCCTGGAGTGGCTAGAGGAGCATTTCCCACGTGAGGAACTGTCTGAAGATAGTCAACCTAATGGTAGACACTTTTCTATAGAAACCAATTAATAAATATTATTTTATATACATTTAACATATACATTGTGTTTGTACAGACCATACAAACATTGAAAATAGTAAACGAAAAGATATATTGGATAAGACTCTCCAGCGCATGGAAGAAAAAATTGACATACTCATGGAAAATTATAACAATTTAAAAAACTTTGTGGAGGATCACTTGAACGAAAAAACTAGATACCATAGTCCCCCATGTACATGTCCCCCCTCACCATATCCCAGTCAATTATCCCCAAACCCTCTCCATGAACAAAAACGTTTTGAAGAGACTTCCATCCCTTCTTCACCTCATATGAATCCTCTTGAAACCCCCAATTCTCCTGTGTTTGTCTCCGTTTCTGCTTCACCTTCTCTGTCACAAATTTAACATCCATATATAATAAAGTAAAATTATTATATTGTGTCCTAATTCATTTCTTGTCTTTTATTTAAAGCAGTTGAGGCTTTGCGGACAGCGCGGGTGTCTGGAATGTCCATAAAGAAACAAAAATGGGGGCGTCCTAAGGACACTATACCTGTCCGTACTGTTCGCATGCAAGTTGAAACTTTTCTAAGAACACAATTGGTGTTCGGGATGTCCGCCATTAATCAAAATGGAGGTGTTCTAAGGACACTTTACCTGTCCGTACTGTTGGCAGGAAAGTTGAAACTGTTCTAAGAACACAAGAGGTGTCCGTGATTTCCGTAATTAATCAAAATGGAGGTGTCCTAAGGACACTATACCTGTCCGTACTGTTGGCAGGAAAGTTGAAACTGTTCTAAGAACACACGAGATGTCCGGGATATCCTCAATTAACCAAAATGGAGATATTCTAAGAACATTATGCCTGTCCGTAATGTTCGCAAGCAAGTCCAAACTGTTCTAAGAACACATTCGTTGTCCAGGATGTCCGCAATCAAACTAACACACGCGGTGTCCTGAAAAGTTTGTAAATAAACAAAATGGGGTGTCCTGAGGACAATAGACCTGTCCGTGCTGATCGTAGGCAGGTTGAAACTGTTCTAAGAACCCATCAAGTGTCCCGAGATGTTCATAAATAAACAAAATGGGGGTGTCCTCAGGACGCTATGCCTGTCCGTATTGTTCGCAGGTGAGTTGAAACTGTTCTAAGAACACAGGCAGTATCCTGAAAAGTTCGTAAATAAACAAAATGGGGGTGTCCTGAGGACAATATACCTGTCCGTACTGTTCGTAGGCAGGTTGAAACTGTTCTAACAACACATCAAGTGTCCCGGGATGTTCGCAAATAAACAAAATGGGGGTGTCCTGAGGACGCTATGCCTGTCCGTATTGTTCGCAAGCAAGTTGAAACTATTCTAAGAACACACGCAGTGTCCTGAAAGAAAGTAAATAAACAAAAGGGGGGTGTCCTGAGGACGCTATGCCTGTCCGTATTGTACGCAAGCGGATTGAAACTGTTCTAAGAACAAACACCTGTCCGTAACTGTTCGTTTCGCTTGTGTCGCACTTTTAATTAGTTTCAGGACCCGAACAGTGTCCGATGAACACCAACGTGCATGCGCAAAATAGTTTCAGTGCATTTGGTGTCCTGCGGACACCAGTTCCCTTCGCGGACATGTTCACGAAGTCATCATGGGACCGGCCCCACGCTGAGCGTGTGTTCTGACTGCTGACACTGTTCGCGTCCCCAAACAATTTAAAACTACCTTTTCAGGCAATCCACAATATTTTTCAATAATAAATCACCATAGCACAAGTCCCAGACAGTAATCCTGACTTTCTACATACTTTTTGGGACTTTTTGAACCTTTTTTTGGTGTTCGATCTGTCAGCAGACAGCGCGGGTATCCAAGAAGCGCGCACAAGCACCCCTAAAAAAGGCCACACCCCAGAGCTCATCCGCATTGTGTTTCGGGCTATCCTACAGAACACAGTGCATTTTTGCTGCCAATTTTCCAGATTTATTTCTGAAACCTGATGGCATCCATGGCTGCACTACTGCCACCTGGTGCTACATCTGCCTCAGCATCCTCCGTTTCCGATCCTGTCACCACAAGGAACACTCCCGTGGGACAGGGTATTCCTCCAGCTGCCTCACAGGTCATTCGCAATGTGTAACGCTCACCTGGTATCCACGGGGAAGTCACTCAGCCTGTTCTGACCTCTTACGACCTTGAACCCTTCCCTAGAGTCTACTCGACTGGAGACTGGGCCTTGTTTTCTTGGAAAGTGTGCTCTCCATCCTGCTTTCAGCACAGGGGCGTGTTGTTTGATGCATGCTCGTTGCTGCCTAGTTACTTCACTGGCAAGAGTCCGACAGGTAAGTATAATGGGTCTTTTGAACAGTTCTCTAACTACGTTCCTTTACTTCCTTAGATGATGGACGGCGTCCGGGGATGGCGACGTGGTGCTGAGATGAGTAGCGCTGAAGGTGAGTGAGAGCACGATGCACGATGCAACCCCTTCGTATTTGTATTGAACCGAGTTCTTTTTCTGTGTCTTTTAGGTGCCATGACGTTTTCAGCATGGATGCCGGTTATGAAGAAGAAATGCGGTGAGTAAGCGGGGTATGCAGCGCCTCTAGATATTTCCACGCTAACCTGGAGTGTCTTTTCCCTCTTGCAGATGGATGAGAAGTTCCGGAGACAGAGTTCCCCCAGAGCGGCTGGGATTCAGGTAAGCATTTGAAGCTCGTACAGTGTTTAAAAATAAGCAAAGATTTGCTGAATGCTTACTAATGCCTTTTTTCTGTTCTTTTCCCTAGGAAGCGGCGTGCTGGGATGGGAATGACACCGCCGTAGATGCCCGCAGAACAGAAGGAGCGATGAATGATGGGCAGAAGCACCACAAGGTAAGGCTGTTCCTAACGGTGTTCTTGTTCTTGCAGGAGCTGAGCGCAGAAGAAAGATGCAGGCCTACTGGAGACCGATCCGAACACAGTGAGTGTCACGCTGCAGGTGCAGAAAACACAAAGCATGTTTCTCAGCCTGGGCGTGGCTTAAATAGTCTCTGGGTATCCCAGGTGTCTCTGGGCTGAACCACACCCAAAAGACTAGACTGCACATGTAATTCTGGGAACCGAAATATGTGGGGGCATCCATCCTGTCCCCATCAATGCACTACAAGTCCAATCCCCAATGTTATCCTATGGGAGTGAGTGAGTCTGGTGCCACAAGCACCAAGTCTGACTCCAAGAGGGTCTTTGGAGGGATGGAGAGGACCTTGAGGGCCATTTAGGTGATCGTGGCCTGGCTCCAGCCTGACATCTTGGAGGGCTGGGGACATGAGGGGCAGGAATCATGACAGCACTCCCCCCCAAGGCCCCTCTCAAGGTGCCTCTTCTGTCTGGTCCTGGTTTGTTTGGATGGTTTTGATGAAATCGTCTAAGCAAGCGAGGTGCATGGATGTACTCACAAGGCTCCCATGTCCTGTCTTGTGGACCATACCTCTTCCAGTCTACTAAGTAGTATAATTTAGATCTGACGTACTTTGAATCCAGGATGTCCTTGACTTTGAATTCTGGCTCCCCGGCGACTACTACTGGCTGCGTTGGTGTTGCTACCCAGATCCCAGTTTGAACAGGTTTAAGGAGAGACACGTGGAACACAGGATGAATCTGCATGTTTGACGGCAGAGCTAGTCTGACCGCCACAGGATTTAACACGGAGGTGACAGTGAATGGACCCAGGTATCTTGGACGGAAAGTTCAGGTTCCTTTAATGGACACGTGTTTAGACGCCAGCCAGACTTTGTCTCCCACTTGGTAGTTGGGGGCCTTTGCTCGGTGTTGATCAGCAAACTTCTTTTGGCAATTCTTAGCTTGAAGTAGGTGTTCAGCTGCCCTTTTAAAGGTTTGAGAAATGGTCGTGTGCAAGGTTTTGACTGCTGGCATTTCCAGGGTTGTACGAACGTCCAACTCAGAAGTACGTGGGTGCCTGCCATACATGGTATAAAAGGGTGTTTGCCCAGTGCTGGTGTGTAGGGAATTATTATAAGCATATTCAGCTATCCATAATAGGTCTAACCAGCTTCCTTCAGCTTGGTGTAACATGTAATGCAGATACAGCTCGAGCATCTGATTTGTCCTCTCAGTGTGACTACCCGTTTGGGGATGGTGACTGGTGGATAGCCGGATGTCGATCTGGGCCATAGAGCAGCATTTTCAACAGAAGTTAGATACAAATTGAGTACCTCGGTCTAAGACCAAAAATAAAGGAAACCCATGGGGCCGTACGATGCCTTCAAGAAATACCTTTGCCAGAGTGGAAGCATTTGGGAGCCCCTTAAGAGGAATGAAATGTGCCATTTTTGAAAATAGGTCCAAGACCACAAGAATAGTGTTAAACCCTTGACTGGGTGGTAAGTCAGTAATAAAATAGAGGGACAACGTGTGCCAGGGTGCTGGTGGAATTTCCAATGGTTGTAATAGCCCAGCCGGCTTCTGCTTGGATGACTTGTTTTGAGCACAAACTCCACAGATAGGATGAATTGGATAATGTCTTTACGCCATGTGGGCCACCAATAATTTTGTTTTACCTTGGCTAGGGTTTTAGCGATTCCGAGGTGGCCCTCGATCAAGGAATCATGATAACCGGACATGAATTGTTCTCGTAGTTCTTGGTTTGGTAAGAGTAAACGATTCCTGAAGTAGGGCAACTGATCTTTTAACATGTAATGTTCTCCTTGTGCACTCCACGCTTGTAATTGCTCCGGACTCATCAGGTTTTGGATTTCTTCATGTAATTCTTTCGGAGTTATGGTTGCTGTGATTCCTAGGAGCTTGTAACTGCTAGTGGGTCAGGGGTCTGATACCCTTGCTCTTCCACCCCCATACGGGAAAGGGCATCGGCCTTCCCGTTTTTCACCCCTGGTCGAAATGTAATCACGTAGTCATATTCAGCAAAATAAAGAGGCCAACGTAGTTGTCGTGAGGATTGGGCCTTTTCCGTTTTTAGGTACTTGAGGTTCCGGTGGTCAGTTATTATGGTGATTGTGTGTCTGGCACCCAAGAGGTAATGCCGCCATGCCTTAAAGGCTAACTTAATGGCCAGGAGTTCTTTGTCTGTGATAGCGTAATTGAGTTCAGGGGGTGTGAATTTACATGACCAGAAGGCAACAGGGTGTAACTGGCCAGTTTCGGGGTCCTTTTGTGAGAAGACGGCTCCCATAGCTATGCTTGAGGCTTCCGTTTCCACCAGGTATGGGAGATCAGGGCGAGGGTGGCGTAAGATTGGGGCAGATGTGAATCTTGCTTTGAGTTCCTGGAAAGCTTCCTCGGCTTCTGTTGTCCACTGGAACTTTTTGTTGCTTTTCCTTTGCAATGATGTGATGGGATGCACAATTTGCGAAAATCCTGGGATGAACCGGCGGTAGAAGTTTGCAAAACCCAGCATACTTTGAACCCCCTTGAATGAATTTGGGGATGGCCAGTTCAGGATAGGATAGCATCTACCTTGTGTACATCCATTCGGATTCCATTCGGGCTGAGAATAAAGCCCAGGAATTCCACCTCGGAGATGTGGAATGAGCACTTTTCGAGCTTGGCGTAGAGCTGGTGTTGACAGAGTTTCTCCAATACGGATCGGACGTGTTTAACGTGGTCCTGCTTTGATGCGGAATATACTATAATATTGTTGATGTACACTAGAGCACAGACATCAATCAATTCCCCTGGGACATCGTTCATGAAGTATTGAAATGCTGCAGGCACGTTGCAAAGGCCAAAGGGCATCACTTGATATTCGTAGAAGCCGTATTTGGTGCGAAAAGCAGTTTTCCATTCCTCCTCCTGTTTTACACAAACAAGGTGATATGCCCCCCTCAGGTCTAATTTTGTGTCGATTTGGGCATCTTTGACTTGATCAAGCAATTCAGGGATCAGTGGCAGGGGGTAGCGTTTTTTACGGTAATCTGGTTCAGTGCGCAATAGTCGATGCACGTTCTCAAGTCCCCCTCCTTTTTCGGTACGAAGAATAGAGGAGTGGCTCCTGGAGACTTTGACGGACGGATGAACCCGTTGGCCAGGTATTGGTCAAGATAGGCCTTCAGGTGCTGGTTTTCTGGTTCTGTGAGTGCGTAAATTTGCCCACAAGGGATTTGTGCGCCGGGTATCCGGTCGATTTGGCAATCGTATTGTCTATGCGGTGGCAGGGTAGTAGCCTGTTCTTTCTGAAAGACATCTTGAAAGTCCGCGTATTCACTTGGTAGGGTTCCGATTGCCACAGTCGCAAGCGTGGAGGTTCTGGTGTCTATTTGTTGTTTCTCTTGGCGATAACATGTGTGGGCGCAAGTCTCGGGAAAGGCCAATGTTTTTGCTCGCCAATCGATTTGAGGATTGTGAGCTACCAACCATGGTATTCCCAAAATCAACCGGAACTGTAGTGCCTTAACGAGGTCGAAAACGATAGATTCTTGGTGTCCATCCTGGCACAGAAGGGTTAAATCTGCAGTGCATTGGGATACTGGACCAGAAGCTATTTCCGTGCCATCGACAGTGGTAACAGTATCGGTGGTTGATTTAGGGCGTAACGGAAGCCCCATCTTTGCCGCAAGATCCTGGTCGATGTAATTCCCAACGGCTCCACTGTCAATGTACGCTCTTACTGCGTGCATCTGAGATGGTTGTTGGTGATTGATCAAGACCATAGAAATTGCAAAATGGGAGGTCTGTAGTTCACTTTCTTCGCTGGACAAGTGGACCCCTACACTTGCCGGGCTGGGGAGTTTTCCGATTCCTTGATGGTATCTTCCTTCTCCGTGGCCCCTAACGTCCTCCTCGGTGGCTTCACAGGGCACTCTTTAAGGAAATGAACTGACTTTTCACAGTACAGACATAACTGCTGCTGTCTCCTTTTATGCCTTTCCGCTTTAGTCAAGGGGATCTGACCCCCCCCGATTTGCATTGGTTCTCCTAAACCTTCTGTTGTGCAGGTAATATTGTCCTTTGAACGCACATACATAGGGCGAGGGTCCGGTCTGGTTCGATCTGCCCTTCGATCCTGGAACCTATGATCCAGTTGAACAACAAGGTCAATGAATTCTGAGCAGTCTTTCGGGGGGTTCACTACTTGTGCGAGAACATCCCTGAGCTCCCCCCGCAACCCCCGATGAAATAACGTGGTTCTCTTCTCCACTGGCCATTCTGCTTCAACTACAAGTCTATTGAATGTGGCTATGCATGTTAATAGGTTTTGATTCCCTTGGTGTATGGACAGAAGTTTGTTGTCTAATGCCTGCCAATGAGTACGACGGGCGAACAGCTTTTCCATCTCCTGCTGAAAGCCCCTGAAGTCATGCAGCAAAGGATCGTCTTGGGCCACAAAGGGTACAGACCAGTCCGCGGCTCTACCACTCAGGTAGGATAGCACAAAAGCGACCCGTGATTGGTCATTCGGAAAGGCCCCTAGTCTACAAAGGAAGTGCAAGCGGAACTGGTTCATGAACGTTGCAAACCTCTTGGGATCCCCCGTAAATCGTTTGGGTGAGGCCAAGGGAACTGCCCCAAGAAGGGTTATCTGAACGGGATTGGCTGATGGTGCTGGCATCGAGGGCACACTTCCTGGCAATGGTGCATGCCCTGCTTGTGACTGGAGAAGTTGCCGGCTTAAATCATCAGTGCGTTCTTTGGCTACTATCAGCTCTCTCCTCAGGCTGTTGGTCTCCTGCCTGGCTGCATGTACTTCGGAACATAGCTGCCCCAACATGTGGGCTAACTGGTCGCTTTCTGATGTTTCCATGACGCCCAGGTGGATTTTGATGTGAGGCTTTGTGTTCTGTAACGCTCACCTGGTATCCACGGGGACGTCCCTCAGCCTGTTCTGACCTCTTATGAACTCGAACCCTTCCCTGGAGTCTACGCGACTGCAGACTGGGCCTTGTTTTCTTGGAAAGTGTGCTCTCTGTCCTGCTTTCAGCGCAGAGGCGTGTTGATTGATGCAGGCTCATTGCTGCCTAGTTACTTCACTGGCAAGAGTCCGACAGGTAAGTGTAATGAGTCTTTTGAACAGTTCTCTAACTTCATTCCTTTCCTTCTTTAGATGATGGCCGGCGTCCGGGGATGGCGATGTGCTGCTGAGATGAGTAGCACTGAAGGTGAGTGAGAGCGCGATGCGCAATGCGACCCTTTCGTATTTGTATTGAACTGAGTTCTTTTTCTGTGTCTTTTAGGTGCCGCGATGTTTTCAGCGTGGATGCCGGTTATGAAGAAGAAATGCGGTGAGTAAGCGCGGTATGCGCCGCCTCTAGATGTTTCCACGCTAACCTGGAGTGTCTTTTCCCTCTTGCAGATGGATGAGAAGTTCTGGAGACAGAGTTCCCCCAGAGTGGCTGGGATTCAGGTAAGCATTTGAAGCTCGTACAGTCTTTAAAAATAAGCGAAGATTTGCTGAATGCTTACTAATGCCTTTTTTCTGTTCTTTTCCCTTTTCCTTTGGAAGCAGCGTGCTGGGATGGGAATGACACCGCCAAAGATGCCCGCAGAACAGAAGGAGCGATGAATGATGGGCAGAAGCACCACAAGGTAAGGCAGTTCCTAACAGTGGTCTTGTTCTTGCAGGAGCTGAGCGCAGAAGAAAGATGCAGGCCTACTGGAGACCGACCCGAACACAGTGAGTGTCACGCTGCAGGTGCAGAAAACACAAAGCATGTTTCTCAGCCTGGGCGTGGCTTAAATAGTCTCTGGGTATCCCAGGTGTCTCTGGGCTGAACCACACCCAAAAGACTAGACTGCACATGTAATTCTGGGAACCAAAATATGTGGGGTCATCCATCCTGTCCCCATCAATGCACTACAAGTCCAATCCCCAATGTTATCCTATGGGAGTGAGTGAGTCTGGTGCCACAAGCACCAGGTCTGACTCCAACAGGGTCTTTGGAGGGATGGAGAGGCCCTTGAGGACCATTTAAGTGATCGTGGCCTGGCTCCAGCCTGACATCTTGGAGGGCTGGGGACATGAGGGGCATGAATCATGACAGCACTCCCCCCCAAGGCACCTCTCAAGGTGTCACTTCTGTCTGATCCTGGTTTGTTTGAATGGTTTTGATGAAATCGTCTAAGCAAGCGAGGTGCATGGATGTACTCACAAGGCTCCCATGTCCTGTCTTGTGGACCATACCCCTTCCAGTCTACTAAGTAGTATAATTTAGATCTGACGTACTTTGAATCCAGGATGTCCTTGACTTCGAATTCTGGCTCCCCGGCGACTACTACTGGCTGCGTTGGCATTGCTACCCAGGACCCAGTTGGAATAGGTTTAAGGAGAGACACGTGGAACACAGGATGAATCTGCATTTTTGACGGCAGAGCTAGTCTGACTGCCACAGGATTTAACACGGAGGTGACGGTGAATGGACCCAGGTATCTTGGACGGAAAGTTTGGTTTCCTTTAATGGACATGTGTTTAGACGCCAGCCAGACTTTGTCTCCCACTTGGTAGTTGGGGGCCTTTGCTCGGTGTTGATCAGCAAACTTCTTTTGTCGATTCGTAGCTTGAAGTAGGTGTTCAGCTGCCCTTTTAAAGGTTTGAGAAATGGTTGTGTGCAGGGTTTTGACTGCTGGCATTTCCAGGGTTGTAGGAATGTCCAACTCAGAAGTACGTGGGTGCCTGCCATACATGGTATAAAAGGGTATTTGCCCAGTGCTGGTGTGTAGGGAATTATTATAAGCATATTCAGCTATCCATAATAGGTCTAACCATCTTCCTTCAGCTTGGTGTAACATGTAATGCAGATACAGCTCGAGCGTCTGATTTGTCCTCTCAGTTTGACCATCCGTTTGGGGATGGTGACTGGTGGATAGCCGGATGTCGATCTGGGCAATAGAGCAGCATTTTCAACAGAATTTAGATACAAATTGAGTACCTCGGTCTGAGACCAAAACTGAAGGAAACCCATGGGGCCGTACTATGCCTTCAAGAAATACCTTTGCCAGAGTGGAAGCATTGTGGGGCCCCTTAAGAGGAATGAAATGTGCCATTTTTGAAAATAGGTCCACGACCACAAGAATAGTGTTAAACCCTTGACTGGGTGGTAAATCAGTAATAAAATAGAGGGACACGTGTGCCAGGGTGCTGGTGGGATTTCCAATGGTTGTAATAGCCCAGCCGGTTTCTGCTTGGATGACTTGTTTTGAGAACACACTCCACAGATAGGATGAATTGGATAATGTCTTTACGCCAAGTGGGCCACCAATAATTTCGTTTTACCTTGGCTAGGGTTTTAACGATTCCGGGGTGGCCCTCGATCAAGGAATCATGATAACCGGACATGACTTGTTCTCGTAGTTCTTGGTTTGGTAAGAATAAACGATTCCTGAAGTAGGGCAAGTGATCTTTTATCATGTAATGCTCTCCTTGTGCACTCCATGCTTGTAATTGCTCCGGATTCATCAGGTTTTGGATTTCTTCATGTAATTCTCTCGGAGTTATGGTTGCTGTGATTCCTAGGAGCTTGTAACTGCTATTGGGTCAGGGGTCTGATACCCTTGCTCTTCCACCCCCATACGGGAAAGGGCATCGGCCTTCCCGTTTTTCACCCCTGGTCGAAATGTAATCACGTAGTCATATTCAGCAAAATAAAGAGGCCAACATAGTTGTCGTGAGGATTGGGCCTTTGCCGTTTTTAGGTACTTGAGGTTCCGGTGGTCAGTTATTATGGTGATTGTGTGTCTTGCACCCAAGAGGTAGTGCCGCCATGCCTTAAAGGCTGATTTAATGGCCAGGAGTTCTTTGTCTGTGATAGCGTAATTGAGTTCAGGGGGTGTGAATTTACACGACCAGTAGGCAACAGGGTGTAACTGGCCCGTTTCGGGGTCCTTTTGTGAGAGGACGGCTCCCATAGCTATGCTTGAGGCTTCCGTTTCCACCAGGTATGGGAGATCAGGGCGAGGGTGGCGTAAGATTGGGGCAGATGTAAATCTTGCTTTGAGTACCTGGAAAGCTTCCTCAGCTTCTGTTGTCCACTGGAACTTTTTGTTGCTTTTCCTTTGCAATGACGTGATGGGATGCACGATTTGCGAAAATCCTGGGATGAACCGGCGGTAGAAGTTTGCAAAAAACCAGCATACTTTGAACCCCCTTGAATGACTTTGGGGATGGCCATTTCAGGATAGCATCTAACTTGTGTACATCCATTCGGATTCCATTCGGGCTGAGAATAAAGCCCAGGAATTCCACCTCGGAAACGTGGAATGAGCACTTTTAGAGCTTGGCGTAGAGCTGGTGTTGACAGAGTTTCTCCAATACGGATCGGACGTGTTTAACGTGGTCCTGCTTTGATGCGGAATATACTAGAATATCGTTGATGTACACTAGAGCACAGACATCAATCAATTCCCCTGGGACATCGTTCATGAAGTATTGAAATGCTGCAGGCACGTTGCAAAGACCAAAGGGTATCATTTGATATTCGTAGAAGCCGTATTTGGTGCGAAAAGCAGCTTTCCATTCCTCCTCCTGTTTTACGCAAACAAGGTGATATGCCCCACTCAGGTCTAATTTTGTGTCGATTTGGGCATCTTTGACTTGATCAAGCAATTCAGTCATCAGTGGCAGGTGGTAGCGTTTTTTTACGGTAATCTGGTTCAGTGCACGATAGTCGATGCACATTCTCAAGTCCCCCTCCTTTTTCGGTACGAAGAATAGAGGAGTGGCTGCTGGAGACTTCGACGGACGGATGAACCCGTTGGCCAGGTATTGGTCATAATAAGCCTTCAGGTGCTGGTTTTCTGGTTCCATGAGTGTGTAAATTCGCCCACAAGGGATTTGTGCGCCGGGTATCTGGTCGATTTGGCAATCGTATTGTCTATGCAGTGGCAGGGTATTAGCCTATTCTTTCTGAAAGAGATCTTGAAAGTCCTGTTATTCACTTGGTAGCGTGCCGATTGCCACAGTCGCAAGCGTGGAGGTTCTGGTGTCTATTGGTTGTTCCTCTTGGCGATAACATGTGTGGGCGCAAATCCCGGGAAAGGCCAATTCTTTTGCTCGCCAATCGATTCGAGGATTGTGAGCTACCAACCATGGTATTCCCAAAATCAACCGGAACTGTGGTGCCTTAATGAGGTCGAAAACGACAGATTCTTGGTGTCCATCCTGGCACAGAAGGGTTAAATCTGCAGTGCATTAGGATACTGGACCAGAAGCTATTTCCGTGCCGTCGACAGTGGTAACAGTGTCGGTGGTTGATTTAGGGCGTATCGGAAGCCCCATCTTTGCCGTAAGATCCTGGTCGATGTAATTCCCAACGGCTCCACTGTCAATGTACGCTCTTACTGCGTGCATCCGAGATGGTTGTTGGTGATTGATCAAGACCATAGAAATTGCAAAATGGGAGGTCTGTAGTTCACTTTCTTCGCTTGACAAGTGGACACCTACACTTGCCGGGCTGGGGAGTTTTCCGATTCCTTGATGGTATCTTCCTTGTCCGTGGCCCCTACCGTCCTCCTCGGTGGCTTCACAGGGCACTCTTTAAGGAAATGACCTGACCTTCCACAGTACAGACATAACTGCTGCTGTCTCCTTTTATCCCTTTCCGCTTTAGTCAAGGGGATCTGACCCCCCCGGTTTGCATTGGTTCTCCTAAACCTTCCGTTGTGCGGGTAATATTGTCCTTTGAACGCACATACATAGGACGAGGGTCCGGTCTGGTTCAATCTGCCCTTCGGTCCTGCAACCTATGATCCAGTTGAACAACAAGGTCAATGAATTCTGAGCAGTCTTTCGGGGGGTTCACTACTTGTGCGAGAACATACTTGAGCTCCCCCCACAACCAATGATGAAATAACGTGGTTCTCTTCTCCACTGGCCATTCTGCTTCAACTACAAGTCTATTATGGTATGATATGGCATTTGTAACGCGCCTATACACAAGTGTTTCAAGGCGCGACAAGGCAGGGAGAGGGGAACAGGGGGAGGACAGACAACGATCCTACTAGGCCAGGTGTCATTCAGACCGCGCAAGTGCAGGGGTAGGGGGAAGGGAAAAGTGCAGTACAAGGTAAGTAGAATAGAAATAAATAGATAAATAAATAAATAGGGCCAGCTGGTGGCAAGTGCAAGCTAAGTGCAGACAAGTGCTGGGAAGGGGGGGCTGTAGGGATACAGAGACAGTCCCGCAGTGCAGGGGTTGCCAGGGAGGCAGTGCAAGTGGAGAGTGGCTGGGCCCAGGACAAAGGTCGGTGAGAGTGGCCAAGTTTCAGATTCAGTACAGAATTTAGTGAAGAATTTAGCAGGGGTGAGGGAGAGAGAAAGCAGAAGCAAAGAGGAAGGTTTTGAGGTGCTTCCGGAACCGGAGATGGTTCTCCTCAAGTTTCAGGGAGGCAGGAAGGCTGTTCCAGAGGGAGGCTCCTGCCGCGGAGAGAGATCTACCCCCAGCTTGTTGCTTTGAGAAGCGGCTGACCCTGAGGGAGTTGGAGACGGATGAGCGAAGGGCTCGGGAAGGAAGATATTTAGGAAGAGAGAGTTGCAGGTATTTAGGCCCCAGGCCCCACAAGGCCTTGTGGACAATGCAGAGGGTTTTGAACTTAATCCTCGCAGCCACTGGGAGCCAGTGTAGAGATTTCAGTCCTGGAGAGATACGGTCCCTGGGCTTGAGGCCAAGGACAAGTCTCGCAGTTCTGTTCTGGATGAGTTGCAGAGGGCGGAGAGTGGAGGCAGGCAGATTAAGATAGAGACTGTTACAGTAGTCCAGCTTCGAGAGAACCAGGGCTCGGGAGACAGTGAGCTTCTGGGGGAAGGAGAGGAAGGGAAGAATACCTCTAAGGAGGTGCAGCTGTTAGTGTGACTTCTTAGAGACGTCAGATATATGAGGAGAGAAGGAGAGTGTGAAGTCAAAGATGACCCCGAGGTTTTTTGCCTTGCAGGTAGGAGCAGGAAGAGGCCCAAGAGAGGCTGGCCAGAGAGCTGCAGGGAAGGAGGGAGTGGGTGTGCCGATGAGTGGAATCTCAGTCTTACTAGCATTAAGGCAGAGGTTGTTGGCAGCACACCATTCCTGGATAGCAGACAGACAGTCAGAGATGAGGGCAGGAGAGGAGGAGGCCGAGAGTAGCCTGAAAATGAGCTGGGTATCGTCCGCATAGCACTGAAGGTTGGGGCAGAGGGCGGCGATGCGGTGGGCAAGAAGTGCCAGATACTGGTTGAAAAGCCAGGGAGAGAGATTAGATCCCTGGGGAACACCACAGGTGGAGAAAAAGATGTCAGAGAGGAAGGACCCAAGTTGGACCTGGGAGGGTCGATTGGAAAGGAAAGAGGTCAGCCACGCCAGAGCCTGACCAGTGATACCCAGGTTATCGCGGAGACGGTTGAGCAGGATGGCATGGTTGACAGTGTCAAAGGCAGAAGAGAGATTGAGCAGAATGAGAACACACGGAGTGTTGGAGTCGAGGTTCAAGAGCAGGTCATCACGGATGTTCAGGAGAGCAGTTTCCGTGCATCTGGCCGCACTGAAGCCGGATTGGTGGTCATGAAGACTACCAACAGCTTCAGCATGGAGGTTAAGCTGGGAGATGGCCAGTTTCTCCAGGAGCTTGCCCAGGAAGGGAGTGATGGAGATTGGGCGTTAGTTAGCCGGGCAGGAGGGGTCGGCAGAGGGTTTCCTAAGAAGAGGGTGCACAAGGGAGTGCTTGATGGGGGATGGGAAGACTCCAGAGGCGAAGGAGAGGTTGCAAAAGTCAGCCAGGGCAGGAGCCAGGGAGTCGATGTGGTCCTTGATAGTTTTGGAGGAACAGGGGTGAACCTGTTTAGACGAGACTTTCATAGATCGGACTTGTCTGGAAAATTCGTCAGCAGAGAAAAGGGGAAAGGCAGAGAAGGAGGGAGGAGGGGTGGCTGCAGAAGGGCCGGAGGAAGAGCAGGGAAGCGAGGGAGGGAGGTGATAGGAGGAGAGTGAGGACAGGATGTCCTGAGTTTTAGAGATGAAGTGAGAGGCCAGTGCAGTACAGAGGGCCTGGGAGGGGACAGGAGAGATAGAGACTGCAGCAGGGGTGGCAAGCTCCTTGCAGATTTTAAAGAATTCGGCCGAATTGTTAGATGCCGCAGAGATGCGGGCTTGGATAAGGGCTCTCTTCTTGGTGAGAACGGAGAGACGGTATTGCCTTTGGAGCAGGCGGCAGGCCAGTTTGTCAGAGGATGAACAAGAAGCACGCCATTTCCTCTCTGCCACCCTGCACTTGCGTTTTAGGGTGACGAGATCCCAATCATACCAGGGGTTACATTTGGCTTAGGGCTTCAGGCGGATTCTCCTGACAGGGGCAAGGATATCAAGAGTATCAGAAATAGCAGAGTGGAGCAAGGAGAGGGCTGTGTCAGGGTGGGAGTCAGCCGAAGGGGGAAGGGGGGGAGAAGGTGGCAGCGAAAGCCTCAACTGACACGCGCTTCATGGGTCGGATGACCGAGAAGGTGGGTGGCAATGATGAGGGTGGCTTGGCCTGTGGGGTAGGGAGGGTGAGGTGGGAGGATAGGAGAAAGTGATCACTCCAGGAGAAAGGAGTGGAGGAGTGGATTGAATGTGGCTATGCATGTTAATAGGTCTTGATTCCCTTGGCATATGGACAGAAGTTTGTTGTCTAATGCCTGCCAATGAGTACGACGGGCGAACAGCTTTTCCATCTCCTGCTGAAAGCCCCTGAAGTCATGAAGCAAAGGATCGTCTTGGGCCACAAAGGGTACAGACCAGTCGGCGGCGCTACCACTCAGGTAGGATAGCACAAAAGTGACCCGTGATTGGTCATTCGGAAATGCCCCTGGTCTACAAACGAAGTGCAGGCGGCACTGGTTCATGAACGTTGCAAACCTCTTGGGATACCCCGTAAATCGTTCGGGCGAGGCCAAGGGAACTGCCCCAGGAAGGGTTATCTGAACGGGATTGGCTGATGGTGCTGGCATCGAGGGCACGCTTCCCGGCAATGGTGCATGCCCTGCTTGTGACTGGAGAAGTTGCCGGCTTAAATCATCAGTGCGTTCTTTGGCTACTATCAGCTCTCTCCTCAGGCTGTTGGTCTCCTGCCTGGCTGCATGTACTTTGGAACATAGCTGCCCCAACATGTGGGCTAACTGGTCGCTTTCTGATGTTTCCATGACGCCCAGGTGGATTTCGATGTGAGGCTTTGTGTTCTGTAACGCTCACCTGGTATCCACGGGGACGTCCCTCAGCCTGTTCTGACCTCTTATGACCTCAAACCCTTCCCTGGAGTCTACTCGACTGGAGACTGGGCCTTATTTTCTTGGAAAGTGTGCTCTCCGTCCTGCTTTCAGCGCAGGGGCGCGTTGATTGATGCGGGCTCGTTGCTGCCTAGTTACTTCACTGGCAAGAGTCCGACAGGTAAGTGTAATGAGTCTTTTGAACAGTTCTCTAACTTCATTCCTTTCCTTCCTTAGATGATGGCCGGCGTCCGGGGATGGCGACGTGCTGCTGAGATGAGTAGCGCTGAAGGTGAGTGAGAGCGCGATGCGCAATGTGACCCTTTCGTATTTGTATTGAACTGAGTTCTTTTTCTGTGTCTTTTAGGTGCCGCGACATTTTCAGCGTGGATGCCGGTTATGAAGAAGAAATGCGGTGAGTAAGCGCGGTGTGCAGCATCTCTAGATGTTTCCACTCTAACCTGGAGTGTCTTTTCCCTCTTGCAGAAGGATGAAAAGTTCCGGAGACAGAGTTCCCCCAGAGCGGCTGGGATTCAGGTAAGCGTTTGAAGCTCGTACAGTCTTTAAAAATAAGTGAAGATTTGCTGAATGTTTACTAATGCCTTTTTTCTGTTCTTTTCCCTTTTCCTTGGGAAGCGGCGTGCCGGGAGGGGAATGACACCGCCGAAAATGCCTGCAGAACAGAAGGAGCGATGAATGCTGGGCATAAGCGCCGCAAGGTAAGGCTGTTCCTAACGGTGTTCTTGTTCTTGCAGGAGCTGAGCGCAGAAGAAAGATGCAGGCCTACTGGAGACCGATCCGAACACGGTGATTGTCACGCTGCAGGTGCAGAAAACACAAAGCATGTTTCTCATCCTGGGCGTGGCTTAAATAGTCTCTGGGGATCCCAGGTGTCTCTGGGCTGAACCACACCCAAAAGACTAGACTGCACATGCAGTTCTGGAAACCGAAATATGTGGGGGCATCCATCTTGTCCCCATCAAGTCCAATCCCCAATGTTATCCTATGGGAGTGAGTGAGTCTGGTGCCACAAGTGCCAAGTCTGACTCCAAGTGAGTCTTTGGAGGGATGGAGAGGCCCTGGAGGGCCATGTAGGTGACCGTGGCCTGGCTCCAGCCTGACATCTTGGAGGGCTGGGGACATGAGGGGCAGGAATCATGACACAATGCTGATGACCCTTACCTTTCGAGGGTCACAGTTGTGTGTATGTACTGCGATGCAGTACTCTGCAGGGGGGAGAGACTTCGTAGTGCTTTTGAGACTACGGTCTCAGAGCACGAGAAGACCTGCCCACTACCTAAGTAAGGCCCACCCTACATCTCCCTCTCTACACCCGCCTTTTCTTATCCCCGTGGTTAGTGTCCCCCCTTACCCTCCTTTTCCCTCCTCTCCTAGTGTGTTGTATGTAAAAAACCAAAAAAATATATAAAACAACAAAAATTTTAAAAAAGACTCTTTTCAGAGCCGTCTTTCACAGTTTAAAAATAGAAGTGGAAAATAAATGGACCAGGGCCGTGTGTATTTTTTAGAAGTCCGCGGAGAGTTTGCGGACATCTAAAAATGTTTGGGTCCTGCACTATCATAACCATTGCTCTTTTGTCTGGGAGGAAGTGGTGGCTCTGAAAAGAGCCTTTTGGTGGTGTTTGTTTGTGTTTGAAAAACATGAAATGGTCAACACCTACTACAAAATGGATAGCTGTAATTCCAAAAAAGGTTGCAATGCATTTTGTACATTTCTCAGAAAAAATCTGATTGCCAGCATAAGTAAGATGGACTCCATCTCTGCAAAAAATGTATGTGCTACGAAACATAATATTTTAATTGTGAAAAGAGGACATGCCAACATCTCTTAGAAAGGCACAGAGAGCCTTATTGACATTGCGCCTCTCTTTCTCCATTTGTGGACCAAATGAAGAAGAACTCAGCCACATTTGTCTCTGCGCAATCCGAGAAAAAATTACTTGAGAATTTGGAAACATGTCCATGACCTTCCCACGTCCTTCTTTCATTTGAAATTGCAAAGAAATTCCAGACACATGTCCTAAACTATTCCCTCCACAATGAATTATCATTATGTCTGGATGATGCTCTGTCTCCAAAGTAGCACAGAGAGGTAGTAAGTCCAACCACTTCATTCCACGTACTCCATGCCAGTGCACTTCCACATGTGGGAATCCAAGATCTACAGCTACTCCACAGCTTTCTGCATGCACCTTCAACCAATGTATCCACGAGTCTCCCAAAATCCAAACAATCTGTTTTCTGAAACACACAGCCATAGCTATCTGTTCTTCTCTCAGGAAAAAGAGTATCTGACAAACTCTCTCCTGGCACAACACACCCACTAAACCTTACTGACCAATCCCTTGCTCTGCTCATTCTCATTTGCATGCCTCCCCACCCCAAAATCCCCGTATGTAACACGCGATGTCTGCGGACTACCACCATTTCCGTGGACATATCGTAACATGGACAGCCCTTCTACCATTTCCACTTCACTCTCTGTGCCATTCCCTCATTGGATATAGCTAAGCAGTCACACGACCATCCACCAATCACATCCAAGACCTCTACATCTAACTCCATCATCATAGATCAGCACTTCAAATGTACTGTTAATCACTCTGAGTACAAGTGTCATATCATTGGAAAGCACCTACTACAAGAAATACTGTACAAGTCTCCAATATTTCTACTTGCAGCTGCATGCATATCCATATGCATGAACACAAACTATAGGTATGCATATTTTCTGTATAATACATGTACAATTCTTATACATTCATATAAACAGATTAACTGACTTTTAACTTGTATAACCTATAAAATGAACTTACTGTCATTTTTCCCATCTGCTATAATCAACTGTCACTTCCAAACATATCTGCTATTTAATTTCTTTTTACACACACATTTGCAAAGCATGTTGAACTAACATATTTAAAGTAAAATATAAAGACTGCACATAGTCAAACAAAATTGCCTGCACACACTTTGTTCAAATATCAAACAATAATACGTGTACAAAAACGTAAAAATCAATGTCTACATTAACATCAGTGCTACAAACACACAAAATTACTAATTTGTTTCCTTTACAATTGCAGTGAAGACCACTCTCCTGAAAAGCAGCAGCAGAATTTGAAGTACAAACAACAACTAAGAAGAAACCTGCTCATTCCACAAAAAAGTTAAATACCACCATAATTTTTTTACTATTACTCAAACACACTGTGGGGTTAATTCATGCTATTTCTGCGCCTAAAAACAGAGATTGTGCGCCATTCTGTCCTCAAATCCCCATTTATTAAACAGAGATTTACAAGCAGAATGGTGCACAAATCCCCATTTTTCGGCGCACAAATGACACAACTCAGCCCCTAGAATTTTAATATTATAGAACAAACAACTGTTTTAATTCTATACCATTAGATTTACTATTTGTGCTTCTCCTCACCACTAGCTTACTTTCTACTGTCATCTGAACCCCAATTTAGTAGCACATAAATTCAAGAATACCCATCCCAACTAGTTGTAGTTGCCCAATGCACATTCACACACCATCACATACATCTTTATCATCATACTCAGACACTCATGCACACAGCACACATACATTGCAGAACACCCTAACCCATACCTTCTTTATTTTTTTCAGCAGACCCTAAAGAATGCCTACGAAAAATCAAGTCCGTAGAAACCAACGCAGAAGTAGAGCAAATGAAAAAAGAAGTGTCCAAAATAAGCATCCATCTCTAGCAGAATTTGTACAAAAGGTTCAAACAAAACAGGTAATACAGTCATTTAGCGAAACAAAACAAGCTTCAAGTACAGAAACTTCACCTCCTCTATCAAAATGTAAAACAAAACAGAAAACGATTAACAAGAATTCAGCTAACACTACTTTTAGAACTGCTCCTATAAATCTTGATATAGGACCAAGTAAGCATACCAAAAAAAGTATTTTAGCAAAAATGTCCCGCCACAGAGTCCTTCAAAATCTTATAAAAACAGGAGAGAAATCATGCACAACCCTTAAAACCTACAGTAGGAAATTAATCTTTGAAGCTTTGATAGACAGTGCAATCCTCAAAACAAAGTTATTTATTTTAGTGTTAAACAAAATGAAACCACTAACAAAACTAATGACTAAATTACAAAAAAGACTTCTCAATAAACGAAATGTCAACAAAAATAACTTCTTAAATATCTGTGGAAGTGAGTGGAGTCACACTACAAGCACAGAACCATATTTAAATGAAGAAGCATACAAACAAAATCAAACAAATACAATTGCCATACATAGCAATGGAAGAGGTTATGAAAAAGTTAATAATACCATAATGGAACAAGAAATACTGCTTACAAAAACTTAGAATTACCTCTCAATTCAACTGAACCAGAACGTCTAGTATACAAATGGCCATGCACGTCAATGTGTAACATTCCCAAAAAATCTTTCAAGTCTTTACGCCAATTCCTCAATCAGTATGTGAAAGGCAAAGACAAAATCAAAATTAAACTACTTCAAAATATGGATACCTGTCTAGTGCGCAAGTACACAGGACTACAAGGACATTCATTGGCCTGCATTTCAGGACCTACTTGCAAAACCACCTTCCATCATATCAAAATGATATCAACACATCATTCAACTATAAGAAATCTAGTCTATAAACTGTACTATGCTAAACAACCTGCTTTAGCACTAGCCAATTTAAATAACATTCTCCTACATGGTACAGCAAAAGATCTACTCGAAGAAATCGACTATATCCAGAAAAAATATTTTGGAAGTGAAAGCCACTTACAGAATGAAATAGCTTTACAACAAATTAGCAACAATTCTAAGCATGGCAACCTTCTACTACACACATACAAAAAAGAAATACTGAAATTTAATAGTACATCTGCTGAAGTACCAAACCATGTGTGTGTATGTTGGCGCAGAACTTTTTATAAAAGTACCACAAAAACTGTAGACCTAACATACAAAATAGAAGATAATGAAGATTCTAAATGGTTTGAATTAGCTTTAGCAGAAAACAAATATGAAATAACTGACCCCTTAATACGTTGCAGTTACTGCACTATAAAACTTGACAACAACCAAACTCCTTCACGTGCTATCACAAATAACTTGGAAGGAATTATTCCCACTACCAAAACCCCTACAACAACTCAATTTATATGAGAGCATCATAATTCAAACAGTGCACCCCTTTCAAGCAATAATACGCCTTAAACCAAAAACAGCAAAATTACCTCCCTCTGAATTGGTGAAAGGCATTCGTGGCAAAGTAGTGTATTTACCATTAGATCTAAAACAAAATGTGCACACTCTGGGAGTGCAACGTCCAATGGAGGAAGGTACGATGATAGGCCTATTCAAATAACAGCATCAGAATACCGCTCGTTACGGATGTATTCTGAAGATCCCAGATTTAGACAAAATGTGGAATACATATTCCACCTACTCTTTGAAAGTGAACTAGCAACTCTATGTTACGGAGTTGCACACACATTAAAATCAGGAACCCACTTTCAAAATATGTCAGCTACACAATTATTACAAAAAGTGCAAGCAAAAGATGAGGTTTTATAATCAAGTATTACAAATCTGTTAGCAAACATGCGTGGTACTAAAGAGTACTGGTTCCGACATAATGGAGATGTACGTTGTATGATAAGAAACCTTGGCCCACCCACTTGGTTTGTTCCATTAAGTTGTGCAGAATATGCATGGAAATATTTACATGATTTCCTACGCATATCAAACAAAAACAAAACAAACATAGATATACTAATACCTGGAGAACTTTGTTCTCTAGATCCTGTTAATGTTTCAAGATATTTTCATCATCACTTCATTGCTATGCTACACTTTATATGTAATAAAACTGTTCCTCCCCTCTGAGAAGTGCAACACTTCTTTTGGAGAAAAGAATACCCAGCCAGAGGAGAACCACATACCCACATGCTTTTATGGATTAACGATGCTCCTAAATTTGATCAAGACAATGATGCCACTGTGCTACAGTTTATCGAAAAATATGTCACTTGTGAAATTCCATCGGAAGCAACAAATAGTTATCTTCATGCACACATTTTACAATTTCAAAGACACAAATGTGGCAAATATTGTTGTCACAAATACAAAAACAAAGGGAAATACTACACCAAATGCCGCTTTGGTTTCCCTAGACCAGTTACAAAAACAGGTCAAGTGAACAACTTTATGTCTTCAGTTAGACATAGTGTTAAAGGTAAATCACCTAAAAATACATATTACATAAAAAGAACAGAAGAAGAAAAATATATCAATGATTACAATGCAATCATTGCCCTCTTATGGAATGCAAACATAGATGTGCAGTACATTGCAGGCAATTCCACTGCAGTTGCACAATATGTTACAGCATACTTAACCAAAGCAGAAAAAACAGAGCTCCAAGACCTCTGGAATGACCTGTCATCAGACAAAACACTGTCTCAGAAATTATACAGCTCAGGCATAAAAATGCTCTCCATAGAGAATGTGGCTTCTATGAAGCAGCAGATCGTTTAACCGGTACTGCTTTGTATGGAAAATCTGAAAATATAGTATGGCTAAGGCTTTGTCCTGCTAAATCTAGAAAAAGAGTTCTGAAATCATATGACGACATAGAAACAATAACCAAACATGATCCCAACAGCCAAGACATTTTTAAAAACAATTTGCTGGACACATACTACCCAAAAAGAAGTAACACTTTGGAAACCATGTGTCTATACCACATAGCCCAAAATTTCACATACAAAAATAATATAAAACCTGATGTGAAAAAAAAAGGTAGATACAGAGTGTCAAATTGTGAAGGCAGATTAGTAAAACTCACCAAACCAAATGTAATTAATAATATCAAATTGTCATTAAAGACTCCTCAACATAAAGAACTATATTACATGTCCCTGCTACAACTCTTTAAACCATGGAGAAAAGAAGAAGAAATACTAGATAACTATGACTACTACGAAGATGCTTTCAAAGCAAATGAAAGCACTATAAATGATGTAAACTTTACACACTACAAAACAATGGAAGCCAAGAACCACTGGGACAGCCACTAATAGCAAATGAGGCAAAATTATTTATGAAGGAAGTAGAAAACACCATGTGTCATTATGAAGTAAAGAAGACTTAACTATACTACAATCAAAGCTAAACAATGAGCAGTGTAGCATTTTTCAAGAAGTAACAAAAGAAATTGCACATGGTGTACAACATGGAAATAAAGAATGCACCTGCCAAAATTACAAACCTATACTACTGTATGCCAGTGGTGAAGCTGGTTCTGGCAAAGCATTCTCAATCAAAATCATCAGCAAATTCCTTCAACAATTGACAAACAACAAACTGTCAGCTGTTGTCACTGCCCCCACAGGTTTAGCTGCCTACAATTTAGGCGGTGTCACTTTACACAGATTACTACTCCTGCCAGTAGAACACCAAAACAAGTTAGACTATTATAAACTTTCTACAGAAGCTGCAATGGAACTACACAGAGTATTAAAACAAAAGAAAATGCTACTAATAGATGAAGTGAGCATGGTTTCCATCCTAATGTTGGCTTTGATTCACCTGAGATTACAAGAAGCACTCAAAACAAACTACGAAGAGCTCTTTGGAGGAAAACACATTATTGTTTTAGGAGATCTTCTTCAATTAACACCAGTGAAAGGTGAGCCTATTTCTAAACCCTTAGGACACAAACCCTGCCGTAAAACTGTTGGCCGCATAGGAAATGTCAACCTTTGGCAAGATTTCCATAACAGAGAATTAACAGAAAACATGCGGCAATCTGCAGATCTCACTTATGCCAAAATCTTAAAAAGTATTAGAGTTGGTGTACTATCTCAAGAAGCACAAGGAATATTGAAAACCCGGCACATTCATGCACTTTATGGCGATAATGCATGTGCTACGGATGTTATGGAACAATTAGCGCACAAAAATGTCAATTATATGGCTTTAATACCAACTCTTGCAAGCTGTTTCAAATTCAATGAAACAATGTTAAAAAAAGAAATGCAACCAATAATTGAAATTAGCGCCACAGACAAACTAGACATACATGGTATGACACTACCCATGTGAGCAAGCCACAACAAGACTAAATAGTTTAGAAAATTCAGTCTCCAACACAGCTGGATTGGAAAATATATTAAAATTATCCTTAAATTGTAGAGTAATGCTTAAATGTAACCTTGACGTGGATCAAGGACTAGTTAATGGAGCACTGGGTACAGTTGTTGGCTTTCAAACATACCCACGCACGTGACAACAACATTCAGTTTGTCAATATTCTCTTTGACAAACTTTCAGAAGTGAAAAGGATAGGATGCTCAACAGCTCGATTCCTTCTCTTCAAAGATATTTATGTACGCAGAGAACAATTTTCTCTAACTCTTGCATACGCAGTCACCATTCATAAATCACAAGGTCTTACCCTAGACAAAGACATTGGTAATACAGTCTTTAAAGAAGGCTGCGCTACGTAGCACTATCACGCTTACGTACACTTGACGGTCTATTTCTAATCAACTTTGATGCAAGTAAAGTAAACGCTGATATTCCTTGCATTTTAGAATACAATAGACTTCCTTCACTATACACCCCCCATCTAAAAACATATCCTGTTCCACAAAAAGTAAAATGTTGTAAAAGAAAACTAAATCAAACTGAAATGCAACAGGATATCACTGCAAATCCTCCAAAGAGAGCAAAAGAAACTAATACTTCATCAAGTACCACAGGAAATCTGACGCACCACACGCTCTCAACCACCCAATCAGTGAACATGTCCAATGTCCGCGGACACAACGCGCATCGCCCAGCCAATCAGGACCCTGTCCGTGGAGCGAACAGGGAAGTGTGTCCGTGGACCGAACATAGATATCACTAATTTTCTGTGACCTACTTTTTGGTCATTTTAAAAAAACTACTGGACGGATCTTCACCAAATTTGCAAAAGCACGCTTTTGGGACCAAGCTGCTGCTCCTGGGACAAATTTGGTGAAAATCCGTCCAGCGGTTTGGGCTGTAGGCGTGAGCAAATTATTTTCCCCATTCAGTCTATTGGAAAAAAAGAAGTTTTGGGACCCCCCTTATAACTTTGCCCCCCCTGGACCAAACCTCGCCAAACTTTGCAAATACATTCAGAGTGACTCATATACTTTGTTTTGCAAAGTTTGGTGAGGATACGTTCAGGGAGAGCAAAGTTATAAGCCACCCAAAAAGGGCTCTTCCTATGGAAACAGCAACTTAACCATAACTACACAGCCATTACTGTGGCTGTGTAATGTGTAGAATCTGGACTATAGATGCTATAATTTTAGTAAGCTCAACCCATGGAGAAAGGAGAATTGATAGCTGTGTGTGTGTCGCAGCAAAGAATAAACTAAGACTCAAAGATAGACCAAATGAATACTGCTTGGCGTGGCAGTGGGCAGCCAAGAACTGGTTATCTATTCACAAAGAAAGTAAAACATGAGAAGCAAAATTGCTCCTTCTAAAGTTGCAAAAAGAGAACACCATGAGAGCCAAGTTTCTTCATTTACGACAATTAAATGCTATAAAATGGGCCGATTGACGCTCTCTGATCATGTGAGTCCAAGAAGGAAATAGATGTGGCCATGCAAGCAGGAACCTTGATAAGGACGTGCTCACACTCTTTTATATTCCCAGAGATGAGAAGCAACTACAAGGCCAAGTTCAAAGACAATCTGAATGGCAGAGGGCATGAGTGATGAGAGATGATGGGCTAATTGGGTGGGGAGGTATGGTCAAGTCCACCCATCAGCAACTGGGGTACCAGCACACGTGCTGCTAGAGAATCAAATGTTCCAGAAGGGTGCAAGTGTGCCAACCAATTGTAGGAGGCCATATAATAAAGGGCCTTATAGTTTGATAGCCAATGGTGTGCCATGTAGCTAATAGCTGTTGAATATGACCTGCACTAAGGGAGGGCATAAGTTGCCCACCTGAATGTAGAGACCCAATCACAATCTTACCCCATTTAGAAAGAATACTTTGATATTCCCCTTGAACCAACCACAATCTCATGTAGGTTTTTGTAGTTTGCCACGTAGTATGACGTCACATATGACGAGATTTCGCTATAAAAGTAATGTTTTTATGAAATGTATTGAGATTGTGCTGTGTGATGTTCGTTAATGTCCATTGTACTCCCTGTTTTAGATAATTGATATTAAAACAGACATTTTTGCCAACTTCCTGAGTTGGTCTTCTTGTTTGGTGTGAGAGTTATTCTCCATCCCATCCATCGTACGATGTGTTATCTTAATTAAAAATACCATAAGGGTTCATGGCCTCGCGTTTTAACTTGTCCTAGATGTCCCCCTGTTAAATATGAGTGGGCAATTTTCAGAACTATTTTCTGATGGGTTTTGGGAATTACCAACTGGGTTTTACATGTCTCCTCCCCTGAGGTTTCCCTTTGATACAGTAGTCCTTGTTTTAAGAAAAAGAAGGGACCTTCTTTATCATTGCTTTCAGGCTCTGGGATTACCTGTAGGGAAGCCTCTGCTGGTAATGGATCATTTCTATGAGCAAAAGCTAAATCTGGCAGTAGAGTTAGTTCAGCATCATGGCTAGTATTGATGTTAGGTCTCTCATCATCCTATCCAAAACCTAGATTTCCCCATTCCATCACCTCCTGTTCTGTCTCTTCTTTTAACTGAGGTAGTAAAGCCCTTTCAAGAATCCCTTGTGCTATTTTATCCCCAGGATGTATGTTAAACAATGTCTCCCCATGAGTATGCAAAAGTACTTTCACGCCTCCCCTGAAATCCAGATCAATAACCCTTGCGAGTACATCTAGTCTGAATTTCTATGCTAAACCAGATTTGGGGGCTAGTCTAATGTAGCATCCAGGCGGAGTTATTAGAACTATGTCAGTGGGAATCGTTCTCATTTTCCCTAG
Organism: Ambystoma mexicanum; assembly: GCF_040938575.1. Classification (NCBI taxonomy): domain Eukaryota; kingdom Metazoa; phylum Chordata; class Amphibia; order Caudata; family Ambystomatidae; genus Ambystoma; species Ambystoma mexicanum. The sequence goes on from NC_090930.1 coordinate 533,452,716, forward strand.
AGGGATGGATATTTCCCTACTGCTGCAGATGTCAAATCCAATAGAACCTTGTGTGGCTACAGTGGGGTGTGAGGCTCTACCACTTAATCTCTAAAACTTTAGGGTTCCTCAATTTATTTAAAATGAGTCACATCCCACATCTGACACCATATTTGAGGAAGGCATGCTATCGAGCAGTATATACAAACACAATGGATACAAGTTTCAAAAACCTTTATTTACGAATTTGCTTGTGTTGATAGAGTTCCTAACTAGCCTTAACAATAAAATGGGAGTAATCGTGACCTTTAAACAATAACAAATACGTCCAAGTCAGTCTGGTCAAAATAAAAAGGCCTATACTAAGAAAACCTTACCTTGCTCTCCTTCTCAAGATACCAAATGTGTTAAGGGAATACAAAAAGGAAAATAGTGTGTCAAAAAGACATGTCAGAATGCCTTCAGCACCAACTCACTTCCCCAGGTACAACCCCACGGGGTCTAAAGAGTATCTTAATAAACAAAGGATAATTGATTGGCACAGTTCTATCAGTTCAATCTTAGGCTTTCAGTTTCTGGACTTCAGCACCAACTCACTTCCCCAGGTACAACCCCACGGGGTCTAAAGAGTATCTTAATAAACAAAGGATAATTGATTGGCACAGTTCTATCAGTTCAATCTTAGGCTTTCAGTTTCTGGTAGTTTCAAGTTCTTAGCTTTGACCAAAGTTTACTGCGGTCCACCATGTCAAAAGCTTGCGAGAGGTCCACTAGCGCCAGGTGAACCTTTGGCCCGCCAGCTTTTACCTTGGCTTTTATGATGTTTAAGAGTAGTAGATTAATCATCGTGCCTGCTCCCTTCTGAAAACCTGTCTGAAATGCATCTGCCGCTGGGGAGCCTCGGCCCATTTTTGAAAGTGCGATAGCAACAGTGTTGCAAAATTTTTTCCAATGATGTCAAGCAGGGCAATTGGCCTGTAGTTGACCAGGCTTTCTCTGCATCCTTTTTTAAAGATTGGGACAAGTACTGCTTCTGTCCAGGATTCTGGAATTTGTTTTGATTTGTGACAATGGTTGAAGAGTTCGATGATCACTGCTGCCCATTCTTCCGGATGTCTTTTGAGGTCTATATTGGTCAGACCATACGGGCCTGGGGCTCTCGACTACTTCAGTTTGACAATTACTCTGATGATATCTTCCACGTTTGTTAGTGGTATCTAAGGTTCCTGGCTCATCAGTGTTTCCTTTACTTCCGGAGTAGAGGGGGGACGAAACAGGTCGGTAAAGTGGGTGACCCAGTTTTGTTCTGAGAAGGCGTTTGAGATCGATGGAACCTTCTGCCCATTTATGATCTTCAATAAGATCCAGAAATCTCTTGTGTTTCTGGAGACCAGGTGTTCAGCATGGCTTCAGCATCATTTTGTTAAAGAGCCAAACGGTGGTATTTGATCCACGATTTGTAAAGCTTCGCTCTGTTGTGATATGCGGTCCAAGCCTCTTCAGTTTGGTGGCGAAGTGCAACATTTTTCAAGTTTCTCATTTCCTGGCGCTTCACAACCACCGTTCGGTCATAAGTGTGATTGTGTTTAGGCTGTTTTCGTTTCTTTCCTGTGAAGCTCACCCTATGAGGAGATAGTAGAGATGCATACTCAGGTCTCTTGGCCATCGTGCCTGATGGTGTTAAGCCAGGGTGCATACTTAGTTTTTCCTTTATAGTTCTTATATTTTCTGAGGTGAGGTGAAGCCGGGTTTGCCGCTTATTTGATTCAACAGCTGGTGGACAGAATGACTTTTAGGGGTTCAGGCCCTCCAGGACATCAATAGGAGGTTGTGGTCACTTTCGATTGTTTTGTGGACCTTGAAAGAAATGATGTAGGGAATCAGGCCTTGTGTTATAATGATGTAATCCAGAGTGGCAGTTGCTTCTTGCCTTTCCCAAGTAGGGATCTGGAGTTTGGATTCTTGTAACGTCGCCACATTATAAAACATTCTAGATTTCATTAGTTTTGACCACGCTAGGCCTCTTTCATCGGTCAAAGGGCAAAGAGATAGTGCACTTTGGGCTGGGGTCATCGTCCCACATTTGGCATTTAGGTCTCCACAGATAATGATATTGTCGATTGCATTAGCAACGAATTTGCAGAATTCTTTTGTGGTTGTTCCCTCAGGGTTCCAATAGAGGTTGGTATAGCCAGGTCCGATGTGGTCCAGGTGTCAAGTTCTGGGTCGCGATGGCACCATGATGTTAATGTGGCAAGCATACCATAGGCTTCCATGATTTTTGATTTAGGTGTTATCCCTGAGCCTATGCGAATGGCAGTTAATAGGCCCGAAGACGGTCTTCCCAACAATGACCTGGATGCGGGCGATAGTTCAATTTCAAACCCGTCCAAAGTAGGCTTGTCCATTAGCCAGGTTTCTTGTAGGCATATAATATCAAAAGTTCCCAGGTTGACGTCGCTGGGGCGGGTTAGATGTCTATACCCTCTTGTGTTCCATGACGCCATTGGCAAAACTTTCTTGTCAATTTTTGTCGCTGATCTCTTGGCCTGACTGGCGAAACCTTGGGAGCTCGATGTTAGCTGCTATTTCTTCTGATTGCGGCCAAAAGTGTCTGCTAGCCACTTCCACGACCGTCTGAGGTTTTTTTAGTCCGATGAGTCTTTGGATTTTCGCTTTTCGCACCACGGTGCTGGGCGTCGGGTTTTCTTTCTAGAGATCTCTGGAGGGTTATATGTGATGTGTGGTTTTGGTTTGTCGAATGGGAGCTTGAGTGTCCCGGAGATTGGTCGTGGTTCGTGCCGTCTTTTATTCTGTGGGCCTCCTCAGGGCGACTCTTCATGTTCTGTTGCCAAACCACTCGTCTCCTTGGGGGGTCTTGCCATTGGTTTTGTTTATAAAGGGCTTCAGTTCTTGATGTGTAGTGGGACTTCCTCGGTGAACCCCTCTTACGAGTTGCTTGGACGGATTGGTCAGGATTGGGCTTTTGTAACGGATGCAGTTTAAATCCCAAATGGTGAAGATCTTTTGTCACATCTGTAGAAATTTCATGTATTGCTTTATTTCTTATGAGGAGATAGGCCTTGGCTCTATGTTCCCGATGGTATGGCTCCACCAACTGAAAGTCTTCAGTGGTCAGGTGTTGAAGCTTGGTGACTTTAGCCAGAGTTTTTAGTACCGTTTTTCTGTTCAGCCCCATGTATCCTTCATTAGATGAAATTTGCTCTCGTTTCAAAATTGAGGTTCCTACCAGCTTTTTATCCAGATTCGTACCATCCTGCTTTGTCCTGGGTTCCTCAGTGGGTGTTGGTGCTCGCCACATGGTATCTCGGTGTTCTCTGCTGTCCCAGGTTTGTTTGCCCGGTTGTCACTTTGGCTGTCAGGCTTTGGATGGCTACACCTTTTTTTTCCGATGTAACAATGCCTGCCGAATTCAACCGTGGCCTCTGTAGGGAACTCTCATTTCCACATCCCATTTGGATCTGCTCGTCCTGATGGCTCGGCACCGGTTTCTTTGAAGGGGCTGGCAGGGGTAGGTTATCGTTGGTCGAGTGATTTTCTGGTGAGGCCGATTGCTCCTCCAGTGTGCCTAGATGTTGAGACAAGTTCAACAACTCACTGTTGGCCTCAAATTCTTCTGTAGTTTTAGGTTAGTACACAGGTCCGAAGTGCACTGCGTTAGTAACAGGTGAAGCTCATGTTGGTTCTGTCGGCTTTGTTACTTTGTCAGCCCGGGTACCATTGCTCGGTACCAGCAGCACTTTGAGTGGCTTTTCCAGTGTTTGGTTTGGTATACTGGTCATTTCTGTTTTTTTGCTCTGATTTCGATTCATCGGCGATTGTTCATGATGAGGTTTGCACTCTGTTGACCCTTTGTGGATCCTGGGTTCCAACAATGTGGCTGTTTGCCGTGGTGTTATTTTTGTAAAAATCGGGGCCAAGTCCTTCTGTTTCAGCCCTTCAATGGTTTGAGTAGCCTTGGAAGATGAGGTTGTGGAGGCACGCATTTTCTTTAACATTTAAAGGATAGAAATTATACTATTATGTCATTTGAGGACATTGAAGGATTATCGAACAAATGTGCAGAGATCTTAGGGTGTTCAACTGAGGAAGCGAATAGCATTTTGGCATTAATCAGTGACACATCGATTGGCACGCATGGAACTTCACTTAAAGATCCTGCGAAACGGATTAGACAGCAAGAATACCTAATACGCAAAGAGATCAATAGAAAATTACACGCAATCACATTAGGGCGTTATTTTAAGAACCAACGAATCCCTAGAGGCCTACGGATACAACTTCGACCAACCCTGTGTAAGGAAAGCAAGGAGTTTGTCCGTAAATGGGAGGCAATCCTGAACAAATGTTCATTAGATCTCATTCTATTAACCGTCCAAGAACTCTCCAAGAACTTGACGACGCTTAAGATAGAGATCGAAGATATTGAGAAAGAACTAATTGGTACACTAGGAAAGGAGGAATATGATACCATCTTGTTAGACATTAACACCAAGCTTGAAGACTACAAAATGGAATTGGAACAGAAAAAAGTTAAAAAATGTAAACAAGACACCTACGACTACATCAACGATGAAGTCTATACGTGGATGGAACGGTATGGCCCTGTAGCACCCAAGAAACTTTTCAAATACACATCAGATAATACCAGCAGTTCTGACTCAGAAGCCCAGAGAGAACCCGAAACATCCACGGAACAGACGATTGAGGAGCTCAACACAGGAACCGGACCTGCAGCACAAGCACCTTCCTCTTCGGCTTTTTTAGGCGCCCGCCCAAAAGGACCCGCAGGGGGAGGAGGAAACCCAAAAAACAAACCACAAACCAGATTTCACTCAAGGAGAACCTAGTTATTAATATATCCAGCCGACCACTGAGCAGGCCAGAGGTGGACACGTTACAAAAAGGTCTGAGTTTTGTACCCACTTATGGTACCACTCTGTTCGACACCAAAATTGAGCTCTACAAATTCATTAGGAAATTGAAATTGAAGGTCTTTTTTGAAGAACTAGAAGTCCAAGAGAAACCACCAGACGGTCCAGATTTCCAAGAATTTAGAAGAAAGAGTGGTTTCGTGCCTCCCATAACTGTTCCATCCATCGACATCTTTCAAAAATTAGTGACCCGTGACTTGGAGAGAATCAGCTACAAGAATCCTCCACATAAAAATCTGAAACCTCACGAGATGAGACTCATCAAAGACTTGTATAGTGACAAGAACATAACTATTCGTACAGCGAATAAAGGTGGAGCGTTGTTCATCCAGAATACGGCTGACTATGATGCAGAATGCAACAAGCAACTTCAAGATAGGACTATTTATGCCACCTTAGATCTGGATCCAACTGTCACGATTAAGCAGAACCTGAAGACTTTACTGGATAAAGCTCTCGAACTTGAATGGATAAATGAACATACCCAAAAAATGTTGTTTAAAGACCACCCAAGGATTCCAAACTTCTACACCTTACCAAAGATTCACAAACATCCCACTAACCCACCAGGAAGACCCATTGTTGCAGGCATGGAAAGCATCAACCAACCGCTGGGTATTTACATTGACTTTTTTCTACAGCCTCTGATTCAAAAAACATCGACATATACTCGTGATACCACACATTTCCTACAGAAACTTAATTCTATAACTCCTGAACAGGATGATTTGATGTTCACCATAGACTTCAAAAGCCTATTTACGTCTATACCACATGACCTTGGTATAGAATCAGTAGAATGGCTATTGCGACAAGCATCCGAAATTCGAGCACAGAAAGAGTTCATACTGGCTCTCCTACAATTCATTTCAGAAAATTCTTACTTCCAATATCGCAATCAGTTTTACCTTCAAACCTCGGGGACATCTATGGGAGCGACAATGGCACCCTCATAAGCCAACAGCTTTATGTATAAGTTTGAGACTGATAATGTACTTAATAACCAACGTTGGAAGAATGACATTCACCTTTGGACTCGGTACATTGACGATATTTTTGGAGTGTGGAGAGGCACAAGGATATCCTTCGATACTTTCTTTGAATATCTAAACAACATAGATAAACGAATTCAATTCACGAGAGAAATTTCTTATGACACTATCACCTTCTTGGATGTTGCCATCAAAAAGGAGACCACGTGTTACAGCACCTCAATCTTCCGTAACCCTACTGATCGCAACAACCTTCTACATCGTCTGAGTTTTCACCAGCCCAGTTTACTCAAATATCTCCTGTATAGTCAACTCCTAAGGGTTAAGAAGATTGTCAGCGACCCCAATGACTGTTTAGCCCAACAACAGATTATGAAAGAGAAATTTTTAGCCCGGGGCTACAAACAAACAGAACTGGACACAGCATCAGCTAGGGTCAACAGCCTGACACAAGAGACTTTGTTATCTACCCAAAATCCTATATAAAAAAGAGAGAACTCAAAACACCTGTCTTTGTATCTAAATTCTCTATCCAGAGCAACATAATTAAGAAGACCATCAGTAAGCACTGGGGGATCTTTAAAAATGACATCAGAGTACAAAGTTTATTCACAGAATTACCGGTGTTTGCTTACCAACGTAGCAGGAATCTGAGAGATGAACTTGTACACACAAAACCACCCCTTAAGGAACCGATAACCCAACGGACAGGTATATACCCTTGTCTGAACTGTACTAACTGCAACTTAGTTATCAAGGGAGATTCCATTAACCATCCCAGAACAGGAAAAAGATTTTGCTCAAAAACTATGGAACCTGTGACAGCACCAACATAATTTATGGCATTAAATGCCCGTGTGGAAAATTCTATGTGGGCCAATCCACAAGAATGGCCAAAACAAGGTGGAATGAGCATCGTTCATGTATTCGTAATGCTAACACCAACTCTGCCGTAGCACGGCACTGGTTGGAGAATGGACATAATTTGACTAAGATTAGATTTGTGGTTTTAGAGGTACTCACAAGAAACAACCCACATGAAGATCTTAACCAGCGGTTGAATCGCAGAGAGTCATTCTGGATTGACAAACATGGGAGTCTGGTTCCCAATGCGATTAACGAGGAGATTAATTATCACTGTTTTCTTTAATTTTGTAATCTCTTTGCTTTTAAGGTATAATCTCTAGCAACTATTTACTGTGCTATACCTTATGTGTTATGGACTTAGACCACCCCGCTGTGTTTCCTGGACTTTGGTCTGGGACCCAAGGTGCCGTCTGGTGACGACACCATTACAGTGGGTTGGCACTTGCAGCATGACTCATGCATCTGATTTCTCCTATGATTTTTCCTAGCCTCAGATGCCGTCGTTTGATGACATGATCCAGTGTGGACATATATATATATATATATATATATATATATATATATATATATATATATATATATATATATATATATATTTATTAATGTTGATATAGATGTTATTACTCTCTCTTATCTTTTTTCACTTGTTCCACTCCATGCATTCGAGTATTTCTTTCATCTCTATGCTTTCAGTTTCCTTGTTTTTACATTATTTTGTTTCCACAATTCTTGACATATTCCCATCAAGGCGTATAATTAGTTTATAGCTCTAAATAATCACTTAGAAACCCATTTGCTGTCATTTGTCCCAGACCGCGCACCTCGCCAGGCCGCGATCACGTGGTTTATTAAAGGAGCATTGTCTGGGCAACGCTCCGATGCGAACAACGCAGTTACACGCCGGCAAGCGAGAGGAACAGTCCGACTCCTCACTGGTCTCATGGTAAGCTCCCCTGACGTTATGACACATACTGTTTACACGGATCCCACCCGGGTTCCTTACAATGTCTCTCTTACATTTCAGCTTATCTGCGCCTTGGCGCTGATTTTGTCCGGGCAGCTTTCTGCCCACCACATGGTTCTGGTTCTCCAAGCCACTTTCCATGCAAGCATTCTGCCATTTTCTCAGGTAAACGCCTGCTGCATTTCTTGTCATTGCTAACCTCATTACTTACAGACTTCTTATTGCTCATTCTTTCTCTTTTTCTATTTTTTCTTTTATGTATCAACTGATTTTTCTACCACTACAATGATTGGTATGTTATTTATATTTTTTATTATGTGAATGTGCATTGTGATACACTTTCTTTTGGATGTTATGTAAATATACATGTTAACTACAGACTTGCCCTGACGAAGGATTTGTAAATCCGAAATGCATTGGCAAAAAATTGTTTTGGTCTGACGTAATATGCTAGTGGCTTTTTTCTTCCTCACTAAGAAGATATTAGTGACGCCTCATACCAAGAGATGTATTTTTTTCACAAAACCAGTGATTGATAAAAATCTTTATGAAATACCACTGAACTTTCATTATTATCATTATTTTTTGAATATGTAAACAATTATACTTTGGAGTCTATCAAGCTTTGGAGAGTTTACATAACTTACATACCCTGATTGGGTCTTCTGAGAGAGCGGCTGTGTGACCTTGTATCCCACCTGGTCTTTGGCTTCTTGTGTATTTTTGAATTAGGGTGTCTCCTTATTCGTCACAGCCAGCTCCTTTTTATAATTTGACAACAAGGAATCTTCAGAGTAACGAAACTTCTACACGGAAACAATTATTTGAGAAATGTGAACATCGTACAGTGGTGCCCACTCTTTTTGCTTTCTGTTGTGGTAATTTGAGCCATTTGGCACCTTTCCTTGAGCTCGTCTTCAGGTTTTGCAATTTTGATCTCCAGTGCCACCTGGGTCTTTGAGAAGAATCGAGAAAGCAGGGTAAGTTAGGGTACTTTAGTTATTTATTAACGGGCCTGCCGTGCCGGAGCACTGCAGCTCTTCCAACGGCTCTCCTCACTTTGTCACACGAGCCGAGCTCCAAAGACAAGAACCAGGAGAACGGTTTGTGTGCCACACATTCCACTGGAGAATCTCTACATATCTCCCTCCTTATATAAACAAAAAACTTGTGTACACACACTAAGGAAATTGCAATTTAACTTGAGGAATAATAACAGCAAAAAATACATTTAAAACACACACGTTAGAGAATATTTTGAACACACACATCACCTATTATTGAAGTATTCTAAGAGAATTATATGTAAAATTTCAACAATAAATCTGGACAATTATGACACATAGTCTTTCATCCATACTGGCGTGGCCCTGGATCTCTGAAAACCAACAAGATCTTTCAGATCCTTTTGAACACTTTGAGCTTCTTGAACCTTTTCGTCCATTTGAACAACTGCTTCCTCGTCTCCCTTCCTCCCACCATTAACATGTTGCTCATTCGTTCCTGCCCTATCATCCATACCATATGCTTTGGCAATGTTGCCCTTAGACCAGACTTCTCCACCTTCGAATATGACCACACTGTTCCTGACTGCAGATATTCTCTTTGGACCCGTGAATTTGCTTTCTAAACATTTGTTCACCAATCTTGGATTTTTGACATACATCATTTCACCCACTTTCCACTCACGATCCTTAACTTTTTCTCGAGTATCAAAACCAATTTTATTTCTATCCTGGCTCTCCTTGATACTTTTCATTATCTGTTCTCTATCAACTTGAACTACTCCAGAATTTCCCAACCACCCTGGACACAATTTTTTCCCTGGTTCCCTTCCCTTGAGAGACACAAATTGCGAAACCTTTGTCACTGAATGTGGTGTGGTTAAGTAATTCCAAGTCATAATCCTCAACATTTCCCTCCATGGCTGCTTCACCCTCATAGCCAATTGCAAACCTTCCTTCAAAAAATGGTTGACTCGCTCTACGAGACCATTAGCCCTGGGGTGATACAACGCAGTCCTTACATGCTTAATTCCATATCCATTGAGAAATGTTTTCATCGCTAATGAAACAAACTGAACTCCATTGTCAGAAACAAGCTCACTGGGAACCCCTTCCTTAAAGAATACTTCCTCTAAAAACCCAATGAGTTCTCTAGCCATGACTTCCCCCACTGCCTTCCATTCAATCCATTTTGTATGAAAATCAACTGCCACAAACAAAAATCTCACTCCATCCCCTAAACCCATGATAGGCCCCATAATGTCCACAGCAGCTTTTGACCATAGTTGTTCAGGCACGAAATTCGGAATTAGCGGAACTTCCCTTACAACTTTGGTCTTGTCACTCACTTGACAGTCCATACACCCCTTCACCCACCTTTCAGCCATTTTGTCAATGCGTGGCCACCAATAATTGTGACAAAGTTTCCTCTTCATTGCCCCTTCCCCCGGATGCCTCTCATGAGCCAATTCCAAAAGACTCTCCCTGATAGCTTCAGGAGGAACCACACATCGTCCTCTTCTCAGTCTGTCTCCCTGTAAATTTAGCTCTTCTTTGACCTCCCACCACACGTCAAACTTCTTATCCAAATTCTTCTTATGTGGCCAACCCTTCACAGTCCACTCTTTGATAAGTTTCAAATCTTCATCAGAATTTTCGGCCTGCAATCACGTCTCCTGAGACACCACCAGACCAACTTCAGCCACTACCGATTCCTCAACATTTTCCCTCTCAACATTCTCTGTGTCAACCAAAGGCAATCTAGAAAGACAATCTGCCACCACATTTTTCTTTCCTGGCAAAAAACTTAGTTCATAATTGAACCCCTGAAGGCCCAAACCCCACTTGCTTATCCTGGGCGACCCTAAAGCCCATCTTCCACTCTCGAACAACTGAACTAATGGCTTCTGATCAGATCGAATCACAGAACGTCTGCCCCATAAATAATACTTGAAATGCAGAACCACCCAGAATATTGCCATAATATCTTTCTCAATGACTGAATACTTGGGCTCCGCCCCTCTCAACGCTCTAGACGCAAAGGCAATAACTCTCTCATTATTATCTTTGTCAAACTGTACCAACGTTGCCCCTAAACCCAGTAAACTGGCATTCACCACCAGAACTGTTCTGTCCGCAGGATCAAACCTCCCAATTGACGGTGCCTTACAGATGCATTCTTTAATCTTATTAAAAGCCGCATCACACTCTGCGGACCGCTGAAACCTCACTCCTTTCTTGAGTATCATTCTTATGGGAGCTGACACCATGGCAAAATCCTTAATAAACCTGTGGTAAAATTCAGCAAGACCTAAAAAAGACCTCACCTGGTCTTTATTTCTGGGAATGGGAGCCGCTTTCACTGCCTCTACTAGACATTTCTTCGGTCTCACACCAGACTCATCTATTTCATGTCCCAAATACTCCACCTTTCCCACCGCAATCTTGCATTTATCTCTCTTCACAGTCAAACCAGCCTCTGATAACTTGCTTAACACTTGTCTCAGCACTATATCATGTTCATGCTCCGAATTAGCAAACACAAGCATATAATCTTGAAACACCACAATGTTCTTCATTCCTTCCATGATCGTGTCCATTACTCTTTGAAATACGGCCGCTGCCGAAGCAAGACCGAATGGCATGCTACAGTATCTAAAAGTACCAAAAGGAGTGATGAACGCTGTCAAATGCTGGCAGTCTTCCTTTAAAGGAATCTGATGATATGCCTGAGAAAGGTCGATCACAGAGAACACTCTTGCGTCCTTGAGCGTCGAAAGCTTGTCACTTATAATCGGCAAGGGATGCCTGTCTACTAGAATGTTTCTGTTGATGTCTCTCATATCTACGCAGAGTCTTATTTCTCCATTGGGTTTAGCCACTACTACCACCGGCGACAGCCATTCGGAACTCTCACTTTCCTCAATAATTCCCTTCTGTAGTAGATCCTCAATTTCAGTCTTAAATTTCTCTCTCAAGCCATGCGGTATTGGTCTCACTTTATGTACCTTAGGGATTGTTCCCGCTTTCAGGCGGATCTCGTGCTCAAAAACCTTCAGCATCCCTAAGTCACCTTGGAAAATGAAAGGAAATTCTTCTTCCCATTTGTCACGTACTTCAGCAATTGAAACTGGCTCCTCTGCGCTTGCTTGTATCCTGATGCCCAGTTTACACTGTTCTTCACCTCCTACCAGTGACAAACCCTCTTGTGTCACATACACATCTGAATCACAGCTTCTGCCCTTATATTTAATAACAGCCTGGAACTTCCCCAGCACTTGAATCTTGACATTTCTGTAGGCATATGGTTCTATCGTGTGTACCATCAACTCACTTACTTTCCTCTGCAAACAAATTCCATATGTCTTCTTCGATATTAGAGTCCCTGGGGAGCAACGATCTATGTTTAATGTCACCACTCTTCCATTCATTAGAAACACATCTGCAGGAGCAGATAGCCTTGCAGAAACTTCTGAGATTTCCAACACGTGCCTTGTTTGAGCCACTTGAACAATTTCTGAATTCTCTTCCTGTTCTTAGACTCTTGTAGCTGACCCTATGCATTGCACTTGACTTGACTCTGCATACTCTAGCGAAATGTCCTTTTTTCTTGCATTTCAAGCAGAAGACATTCCTTACAGGACAAAATGTGCTGGTAGAGATATGGCGATTGCTGCCACATTTATAACACTTGACTTCTTTGCTCCAATTCATCTTCTTAACTCCTCTCACTATCGCCACCTCCCCATCTAGCTTATCATTCTTCATGGTGGACATGTATTTGTGAGCTTGCTCCATTCCTCTGGCCGTCTCTGTGGCCACTTCTAGTGACATATCTTTAGTCAACAACTTCTCCTGTATCTTCAAGTTATTAGTACATCGTACTAATTGATCCTGAATGAGCGAATCAGTCAACATTCCAAATTCACATGTGTGACTTAATGATCTCAATGCTGCAACAAAGTTCTCCACTGGTTCTTGGGGATCTTGTACTCTCTAAAAAAATGTATGCCTTTCAAAAGTTATGTTTTTCTTCGCCTCAAAATGAATTTCCAATTTTCTTACAGCCAGAGTATATTCATCTGTTTCTCCTTGACCTTCCAAAATGGGCTGGGGTAACCCATCATAAACACTCCGACTTTCAGTGCCTAGATTATGCAAGAGAATAGCTTCCTTCCTTCCTGCGGCAAATTTGTCACCTCTGTTCGCTACAAGGTAGGTGTCAAAGATTTTCTTCCACCTGTCCCACCTTATTGGAGGTACACCTGGCTCGGGCAGAAAAGGTGGAGGCGGGGCCATGCTGGCTGCAGCCATGATCAAATCATTTACTACTGGCTTGAACAGATGAAATTAAAACTGGTTAGAACCCTTTAACTTTTCAATAATTGTGTAAAAGTGCACAACTGTTTAAATTCTGAAGTGTTGTAGCCTCTTTAGTCCACTATGGTCATCCGTGACATTACTTAGCTATGTTCCTCTACATATCACCTTCTAGGCAATTGCATAAATGTCTTTATCCCTTTTTTATTTCTCTTGAGTCAGTTGGGCTTGTATTTTTACTTTTTTAGCCTTACTTCCAGGGATCTCCAGTGGACTGCCCCCTCTCCTGTCTTCCTGTGGCTGCCTCCCTCTGCCCCTCCTCACCTCTTTAGCTGTAATTTTAGCCTCCAGTCCTGGCTCCACGCTACGACTACGAGCGAGCGAACCAATGGAGCGCAGCTGGCAGCAGACCCAAAGCGGCTTGGGGAGCAGTGCTCTTAACTGCTATCGCCGCTCCGCACTGTTCTGCTACTGGGCCTGACGACGTGTGAGCGGGAGGGGCTCCTAAGGCGCCATGGCTGCAACCGCTGTTCTCCCTCGCACGATCCACAATGCGCTAGGTCGCTGCAGCGGGCCCCCTCAATCCTCGTCCTCGTCGCCAATGAGAAGAATCGAGGAAGCAGGGTAAGTTAGGGTACTTTAGTTATTTATTAACGGGCCCGCCGTGCCGGAGCACTGCAGCTCTTCCAACAGCTCTCCTCACTTTGTCACGCGAGCCAAGCTCCAAAGACAACAAGCAGGAAAACGGTTCGCGTGCCACACATTCCACTGGAGAATCTCTACAGTCTTGCTGGCTATAGTTCTGAAGCAGTTAAGTAACCTTCAATGAAGGTCAGATTGGCAGTCATTGTGGCTATCATTGTGGTGTTGTCTTTTAGGGCCTCGTTAATTGACTTGTAAAGTTTCCCAAACGGGTTTAATGCGATTGTTACTGCTGACATTATAGATAATAAGTCTGCTTTTTTGCTGGGAGACTCCTTTTGTGTTGATCCTGAAATTTCGGTTAGCCGTCTACCTTTGACAGGTGTGTATATACCCCTGTCGCTTGGTTGCTGTGAGAGCCTTTCTTGATGTCTTCTCTCTGGGGGGTCGTTATTTCTTGTAGATTGCCTGGGCCCGCCACTTGTGCCACAGAGTTTCCACAGGCGTTTCCTTGTATGTGCGGGCGAGTCAATGCAAAATTTTCCTCTGATTGGGCCTGACCTGTTACTGGCCTAGCCTGGTCACGTACAGGTGTGCTGGATACTGACGGGCTCACTGCCTTCTGGGTCAGTTCTGGATCTGTGCTTGTTTTCATCTTTTCGATGTTTGTGGGGCGGAGGCTCGCCGAGGTTGTGGTGCTGGCAGCCGGTTGCGGCAAAGTATCTGAAGGATTCTCCGGGGGAACTTTTTCCGCTATGGCTTCAACATTTGGAGCCTTCTGTGGTTGGAACTTTGGATTTGTGTCCTGCTTAAGTCTGCTTTGATCAGTTTTGCGGGATTTGTTCACCGGAGGGGGTTCTTGTATGGCCTCCAGGATCTCTGCGTCTGATAGCTCCGCGTCTTGATCCAGTTTCCTTTTATGCTGTTTCAAAAAGTATTCTTTTAGCGAGGATGAAATCAGTGGAGTTGGAAAACACTTTGACCCCGCCTGTGTTCTGGGGCCTACCCTCTGGTGTTTTTGATGAAATCAGTGGAGTTGGAAAACACTTTGACCCCGCCTGTGTTCTGGGGCCTACCCTCTGGTGTTTTTTAGGAGTATTTTGTTTTGTTTAGTGCAGTTTTTGTTTTTGCGCTTCCTTTTAGGTTGGTTTCCTTTAATACAGAATTTACTTTCCCTGTAGTGGGGCCTGTGGTCCCCTTTTCATTGGCCTGCAAGTCGCCTGGTTTGTTTAGATGGTCAACCACCAACTTTTTGGTAGTTCCTGTGGTGTATTCACTGTGTTCTAATCCCTCGGCGACAAGAACCTGTTCTTCCCTTCCTGATGACTCCATTAGGGAATCTAGATGATTTGCTTGTCCATCATTGCTTGTTTCAAAATCTGCGTCATCTGGACTCCGCAATTCCTGTATAATCGACTGATCTTCATGGTCAGTGTCCAGGGAGTCATTTGAACTGATTCTTATAGGCGTGTCCTTGCTAGTGTTCAGGTGCAGCTTGCCTGTAGGTGACTTCTTGCTGCTATGGATCTGGTAGGATCGAGTGCTTTGGGTTGAGAGGGACCTGAACCTTCTCTTCTGATCCCCCATCCATAACCCAATTGGGGGCTGGTGGTAGATCTGTCGCCGGTAATAAGTTTGTGGATCCGGCGTCTGTCGTTGGAGGCAGGGTCGTTGAACCTGGCCGTTCAGACCCCCGCCGCGACAGTTCTCCGACAGTCTCAGGCAGAGAGCCACTCGTCAGCGTGGTAGAACAGCCAAAGGTTGGGGAGAGCATTGGAAATTGCCCAGGATGGCGGGGCAGTGCTTTTGAAGGTTCAGGTGCTGGCACCAAAACCCCACCCACTGTTGTTGCCTGGGCCGTGACACCCACTGCTCCTTCCTCGGGTTTGGATCGTAGCACCGATAGCTTTGCAGTCCTTAATGGAGTTAGCGGGGATGCTGCTTTGGGATTGGTTGGCGCCTCCAGGTTTTCTGGGTCAGTCAAGGCTATTCCTGCTTGCTGAGCTTCGGCAGCCGGCGGCCCGGGGCCCCTCCCATCCCCGATTTCATTTGGCAATTTGCTGCTTCTCAGGCGTCTTCATAACTAGACCTCGCTAGGGGTAGGAGGAACCATGTTGGTCGATTTAGGTCATACCGAGAAATTGTATGCGACGGTAAGGGGCCAGGGGCCAGGGGCCAGGGATCAGGTAAAGGGTGAAGGGAAAAGGGAGACAGGGAATGGGAAAGGTTGAAAGGTTGAAAACAAAGTTCGTGACCCCCCTACTGGCCCCCTACAAGCTGTCCTTGCTTAGGATGCAGGCACGGATTAGAAGTACTATTTTGAGTACGTTGGTGGGGCTATTGATACTGATGACACAGTTCCTTTGCTGAGGAATCGGAAGGGTATGGGTAAGACGAGAAGGAGGCGGGGGGCCCGCTTACCGCTCCTCCTGACTCCGGACACCAGACACACTGCTCGCTCACCGCGCAGCGCTCCGCGCATGCGCAGTGTAGATGAAGGTAGAGCTGAAGATCCTTGTAGCAATAGAAAGCGGACTGCTGCAGAGGGTCCACGGAACAGTCAGCGATTTAGCAGCGGTCTGTCCTCACGTCCTCAACAGACACACTGCTGCTTGGTATTTTACTTTTGCCTTCTTGATGTTTTACTTTTGCGCCCTTGGCATGTTTCACATTTCACATATTTCCTTTTCCTCTTATTCAACTTTCTTTTCTATGATGTCCGCTTGTAATATCTTTCAAAAGTTCATAACATTTCACAGAGACTTTCGAATGTGTGACTTCCTTTCCCAGGACCATTCTGATACTCTGTATCCTTTTCTTTTGACAATTGCTCTCTTCATTCATGTTTTATTGGCACACACACAACCTTCAACTTTCAAATCACAGTCACTTTCCCTTTAACATCAACCCGACTTTTGTTGTACTCGATAACTCACCAGTTGTGTTAAATGAATGTCTTCATCTTTTTCTATAATCTCAGGGCCATTACCAACACCTCATCTGCTCCTTCCCAACTCTGCCATTCAACCAGGAGGGTTGTGGGCCATTTCCTGGCACCATGAAGGTTTCTTTCCTCTGCTCACATGGCTCTGCTTTTCAAGCACTCACGGCTTTGCGAAAGCTTGGAAATCTTGCCTGGGTTTCTCAAGATCCTCTCAATTGTTGATCAGCCCATTGGCATCCCACAGCCTGGTTCATATAAGCCTCAGAAGAGCTGTTCCTACTTGTACCCAGCCTCGCTCAAAGTGTGTTTGTGCGCGCCACCTTTTATTTTCATTGGGAGATTTAATAAGTGGCAGGTGTACATTATTAGAGCTGCGTGCCTGACTCTGCCTGGCCTCATTACAGGCACAGGGCCAATGCAAATCAGGGGAGGTAATCCTTACAGTACTTTTGTCAAGGCAAAGTGGGGAGGAATTATGGGAGTTGTAGTTTCCCATAAAATAAACAGGGATAGGGGTTAGATGGGTGGTGGAAAAAGGGGGCTACCATGTCTCACAATTGGGTGCTTCTCCTTCACTGTAACGCTCACCTGGCATCCATGGGGACGTCACTCAGCCTGTTCTGACCTCTTGCGACCTCAAACCCTTCCCTGGAGTCTACTCGACTGGAGTCTGGGCCTGAAACACAGGATTGGTAGAGTTTAACTCCCTATTGTCTCTATGTGCTTGAACCCCTTCTTCCCCGGGGTCCAAACCTTCCCTTTGATCCACAGCTCACCCTGTTTTCTTGGAAAGTGTGCTCTTCGTCCTGCTTTCAACGCAGGGGCGCGTTGATTGATGCGGGCTCGTTGCTGCCTAGTTACTTCGCTGGCAAGAGTCCGACAGGTAACTATAATGAGTCTTTCTAAACAGTTCTCTAACTTCATTCCTTTCCGGCGTCCGGGGATGGTGATGTGCTGCTGAGATGAGTAGCGCTGAAGGTGAGTGAGAGCGCGATGCGCGATGCAACCATTTCGTATTTGTATTGAACTGAGTTCTTTTTCTGTGTCTTTTAGGTGCACGACGTTTTCAGCGTGGATGCCGGTTATGAAGAAGAAATGCGGTGAGTAAGCGCAGTATGCGGCGCCTCTAGATGTTTCCATGCTATCCTGGAGTGTCTTTTCCCTCTTGCAGATGGATGAGAGGTTCCGGAGACAGAGTTCCCCCAGAGCGGCTGGGATTCAGGTAAGCGTTTGAAGCTCATACAGTCTTTAAAAATAAGCGAAGATTTGCTGAATGCTTACTAATGCCTCTTTTCTGTTCTTTTCCCTTTTCCTTAGGAAGCAGCGTACCGGGATGGGAATGACACCGTTGAAGATGCCTGCAGAACAGAAGAAGTGATGAATGATGGGCAAAAGCGCCGCAAGGTAAGGCTGTTCCTAACAGTGTTCTTGTTCTTGCAGGAGCTGAGCGCAGAAGAAAGATGCAGGCCTACTGGAGACCGATCCGAACACAGTGAGTGTCACGCTGCAGGTGTATAAAACACAAAGCATGTTTCTCAGCCTGGGCGTGGCTTAAATAGTCTCTGGGTATCCCAGGTGTCTCTGGGCTGAACCACACCCAGAAGACTAGACTGCACATGCAGTTCTGGGAACCGAAATATGTGGAGGCATCCATCTTGTCCCCATCAATGCACTACAAGTCCAATCCCCAGTGTTAACCTATGGGAGTGAGTGAGTCTGGTGCCACAAGCACCAAGTCTGACTCCAAGTGGGTCTTTGGAGGGATGGAGAGGCCCTTGAGGGCCATGTAGGTGATCGTAGCCTGGCTCCTGCCTGACATCTTGGAGGGCTGGGGACATGAGGGGCAGGAATCATGACACTCACTCCCCGAGGACCACCTACCCAGGTGATCCTTCCTTGCATGTCCACACCAGGGTTGGGATCCAAAAGCAATGGCCTTTTCCTGGCCACCTGAGTAAGGGATCCCTGAGGACTAGTTTGTGAAACACCCTCTAGTTTTTCCCGTAGTGAACATCCTTGACTTCACAAAAACGTCTCTATACTATGTATAAAGTCTAACTTGCAAACGCATCAAAATAGTTTTACTTTCCCCAATGACAACCATCATTTACAGAAACTGAAAGCTGTTAGTTGTTTCACAGCTTCTTGCATAAATGTGATGCAGTGGTTCATAACATGTGAGTGTAACTTTTGAATAGGCTTATAATAACTTGTATAACAAATCTGGCGGTTTTGGGTTCTAGAAGTAAAGTTTTTTATTCAAAATATACTCAATCTTATTTCCCACAACCAGCCTCGACAACTGTTCAGATTGCTTTGAATGGATATTAGCATCTCTGCCCTTTCACACCATAAATGAGTCCCCCTTTGCAGTTCAGAATAAGGGGTTGCATGGGTTTTACATGTACACTGTTTTCTGTGAATAGAAACTAATTATCTGAGCCATCTCCCATCCACAAATATATTTTAATAACTCTGGCTCCCACCGGTGGCAATTTGTCAATAATTGTCTTTTCTGTCAGGTTATGAAGCTTGGTGATTGCTTCATAGCCCAAATCATCCACTATGCCAGTAGAAAAGAATTGATTCTATTTTAATTTGGCTTAATTTTACAAAAATAAAATTGCAGTTAACTTGCATAAAAGTGCTGTCAGTTAACACTGCATACTCAATGCAAAATGCAATTGGTTTTATGAAAATTAAATCTCACTTTTCTCTCATGTGAAATGTAGAACACAGTGTGTGTTATCTTTCACTGCAGCTATACTCCTTTCAAAATAATGTCCCCTTTTTACTCCCAGGCCAAACTCTCCAGCAAATTGTCATGGACAGGATTAAAATGCTATCTGGATTTAAATTGGAGATGTATATTCTTACTTTAAATGTTGTTTCCCATTTTTGGAAATCATCCTGGATCCTCTTATACTGGAACCCCTCCCTTAAGGAGGCCCCCAAGCTGATCTGCACAGATTCCCATATGGACTGCTCATCTCCATAGAACATGGATCATCCTTTCAGCAGCCTCTTTAGAATTCCAGCTCTCCAGTTGGTGTCTCTCATTAATCCATGTTCTTCATGTTTTCATAACTGTGTGCAGGCTACGATATATTCAAACTATCATGTTTAAGGGCATTAAGATGATGCTTATTTTTATTGGCTTATTCTGTAATCGGACACTCCTGCATAATACCCCTCTCTAATCGTCATTAGATGGTTATGAACTCTGAATTTGTGATGGTTCAACCACTCCTCATGCTGTTGGTAGCTTTTTTATTTGTGTCCTATAATTTCTGACAGAAATGTTCTAACTTAATGAAACCAACACCATTGAGGTTCAGATTCTGAAACACATGCAGAAGCATATTATACAAACCTGTGGCATATTTTTTTATTTAGTTATTTTTTCATATGTTTTATTAATTTTTATAATTGAAGGAAATTAGAATTTGTTGTCAAATTAAGATGGAGTATTTAATCTAAAAAACACAATTGCTTTCAGGCTTATTTATTTAAAATGTTTCTGTACAGCGAACCAGGCACAAGTGCATCAGAGCACTTTACAGTTTGACATATATAAAAGTTCACAATCACAAAGCATACCGATATTAAAATACGTTAAAAGTTGTCCATTAAATTTCAAAGACTAAATTAAACCATAGAAAAAAACATTTTAAAAACAGATTTCCATAACCATGCTGTCCACATTTTCCTAAACCTCAGATAAGTTTGTTTCCTGTAATTTTTCATTAGAAGCTTGTGCGATGTTTTAACCCACTAGTCTATGCCCTACAACATTCCTGTGCGCTGGTTGCATCAGAAACATCAGAATGGCCGTCAAAAAGCCTTATGCGCGCTAGAAATCTGAGAAGTGCACAGGGAAACCTGAAAAATAGGCCGCCAATCAATTTTGCCTATCTCAGTGATAACACAGGAGACCACTGCCAAAACCTATTGTTTGGCTGCCCACAGAGTAAAATGAAACTACCTGAAAAAACGGTGCTGCTTTGCAAGGGAAACCCAGAACTGCTTTAAAAATCCGTTTTTCCTTGGCTGTGGAAAATGCAAAAATCATGGTTCCCAAACATAACAAAAGATCCAACATCATTGTTGGGTGTTAAACATCACTTTATTTAAAGAATCTACTTAAGCACAATGTCAGCAGAAGTATATTTTCTCAGAAGAAAATCCACATTCAAAGATGCTTGCATTGGAAAAATATGTCAGATATGGGTGCAGTACCGCCGCTCGCCTGTGTCAGAAGCTGTCATTTACTTAACTTGTCAGTTTAAAACTTGTACATTAAAATCAAAGTATGGAAAAGAAGAGACTTCCTATCAAAAGCAATATAGGGTGACAATTCAATCTCTATGTTTTAAAAAGGCTGGAATTAAGAGATTTGTGGCTATATTTGTAAAAATGTAAATTGTATTTTAGAAAAAGACTATTTTAAAACATTGTTTTAAAAGTAAGTTAAAGCCAGACACACTGAGCTTCAAAGACATTCCACAGTTTCTCCCAAACAAAGGAATCTTCCCCACTGCTCTCTGCTGAGGAACTGGCAGGGAGGTGTGAAAGGAAGTGGGAGGGGACGTTGGCCTATTGCTCTGACAGGAGACAACAGATTCCCTTGACTGAAAGGAAATGCTAATTTGTGTGTCGACAGAAAACAACTGCTTGCAGGAAGAAGCCTGGACCTGCTCTGGCCCAGCCAAACCCTTGGAGGCGGGGTTAGACTGAAAATGTGTATCTGAGACTGGAGAAAATATAGTTTTGAGAAAAAGACTCATAGAAAACTGTGCCAAACTGGTAAAAAAACTGTAAATATAGTGTTGTTAAAATTAAATTTCTGCTCACGTTTTTAAATTACTCCGGAATTTGTGCGATATTCAGAGACAGAAATATCAAAATGTTGACTTTGTAGCAGTTGTGATAATGCTAAAAATATGAAACTTCACAGGAGTATGCCCAGATATTATGTGCATGTATGTGGACAAATGTGTACAGATCTGACACTGGGTAACCAACCAAATGTGCGAAAAACTGTCATTTGTGAACCGAAACTCTTAAAAAGATGGGACTTTGATGGATACGTGCCTTATTTAATTTGGGATGTAGATATGTATTATTAGCAAGTTGGTGATATTGGGAATATTTTTTATATGAAAAATAGATTTTTTGTGTAGGAACAAAGGGGAGGTTTTTCCCTGGATTGTAAATTGCAGCATCACTATGATACATCATGACACACTGTTTCCTTCTCAAATCAGGGGAGAGGGAATACCTTAACCAATAGGCTTCTTAGAGGTTTGGGCTTAGTATAATCAGCCTACCCACCCCTTTGGGAAATACATAAATAGAGACTGTTGAGGACCTAGAGACACACACATTCACCCATCAACTGATTTACTGGCAAAGCGCTCTGCAGGAAGAACCCAGATCAAGACTCCAGAAATCTGAAAGCAGAAGGCCCAAATCCAAAGCTGAACCCTTCTCAGCTGGCCTTTAAAATCTTGCAACCTGATTTTAACCCCATACTTCCAAGGGGCACAACCAATTCAACAACCGGGCTGTGCAGTTTTTCTGCTTCTTGCCAATAACCCTTGCTCAAACCCAGAGATCCAAACCAGTAGAGCAGAGCTGTAACCCAGAACCAACTGGTCAGATCAAGTCCAAGAAGCCGCGCAGAGACCAGAGTGCCTTGCTGAGAGCAGAATTAAGCGCCTGAATCCGGTCTGGTGGCGAGCAGATTCCAGTCCAAAACCCTTGACCAGATCTCTGACGGGCCTATTCCAAAACCATAGTTGTGAGTATTTAGCAAAGAAATGTCCAAAGCCAATCTCTTATCATTAAGTAATCCTGTCCAACCCATTCTATCATATCCAGAACTGCATTGTAGAACCTTTTTTTCTATCCTGAATCTTTCTCTCATCCATATAGTCCTGTGATAATTGTAGTGATAAATCATCTTGGCGCTAATATATATTTGCTGAAGAAATGCAAGTATCGCAGCGGGCAAAGATCAGACAGAGGCACCTGTGGACTGGTGGCTGTACCGTTGGTATCTCGCATCTTCATAGCCCCTTAGTGTAAAGCTAATCCTTGTTTACCATATTCAAAAGCGCATCTTTCATTTGAAATCTTGACTCTTTTTGAGAAAAGTCGACCTTTACTAAAACCTCTGTAACTTTTGAACCGTACTTGAAGTGAAATTTAAGTGTCAAATTGAAGCTACCATCCTCAGCTTTCAAACAAATCCAAAACCGCATTCCAACTCCTTGTAGTTTTGCCGCAATCGCGCTTAACGCGTGCAGAAAAGTTTGCTGCAATTCTGCATTTGGCTCAATTTCAACACATTTAAAATAGTTATTTCTTGCATTTCAACCTCTGAATTCAGTTTCCTATCTGCTAGTTATTTAATCATCATTGCTAGTGTTTACCTGAACCTATTCAAAATGGCTCCCAATAGTTTTGAATCCCATTTAGAGAATTAAATCCATTTTTAGCATTTTTCCCATTCATTCAAAATCACATTCAAAAGCATTTGACCTGTTTTAAAATCCTTCCTGTTTCTCTCTAAGATTGGTGGGGAGAATTGGGATTGAAACTGCATTTAAGAGTGTGTATTCCTGAAACCTGTTTTCTCTCCTTCCATCTCTATATTGCATATTAGGGGGGATTGAGTAGTATCAGGGGGAAAAAGTGATTACATTGCATTTGATTGAATTCATATCAAGTTTTATTTCTGTGCTGCATTAATCTCATATCATTGCATTTCATTGAACCCACACCCAGTTTTATTCTATGCTGCATTATTCTTATCATCCATACTCCTATTGATTAACCTATTGATTAAAGAGATTGTTGACTGTAATATCACCCAACGCTGATCATTGTATAAATATTAATAGTGTGATATCTAGATATTGTTCAAATTCATAAAAGTGTGATATATATATTGTTCACTTCATAAAATAAATCTTTTAACTTTGCAAAACAACCTACTTCTTGGTTCAGTGAGACCGGGGGGGTTCAAAGAGAGGGGCGTGATATAAGGGTACATCATTCAGAAATAAAAGAACTTTAGACATAAAAATATATAATTAAGGGTTCCAGCTGGGCATCACACGCTAGGCATTGACTTAGGTGGAATGCTGGGTTGAAACCACTTACAAAGTTATGAATAATTTGAGATTGTAGATTTTGTGTTAATGGCAAAATATGGCATTTTCCTTAATTTGATAAGAAATGCACCTAACTCAAGTGGCATTTAATTCTAAAAGGTGTCTTACTTGTTCCAGCACCGGAAGTGGTTCATACCAGTCCAGACACGTATTGCAGTTTCACTGTGAATACCATTGCATGCTTATTTCTACGATTCCAGTAAACAGATCTTCATGAGCTTTTTTCAATCAGCTCCGACCATCTGCTAAAATGTGCTAAAGGACAGGTCAAAAGGTTAACACTTAAGCCTTATTTTTGCTTTGAAGCTCAACTATAAAACTCAGATATCTGTTCAATCCAAGTAAGAAGCTCTCTTTTCCCTGGAAGAATTCCTGAAGTTTGAAGGCATCTGCTCTGGGTTGAAATGGAGGTGAACTTTGAAATTCAGCACCATTTCTAAAAGCATTGTTACAAGCGCTATTTAAACCAATTTTATTCAATCCTAATACAAAACACAATATATGTTCTATGTATATAATATGATACAAGTAACTTGAAATAGAGGTAGCTGTGCAACATTTGAAATCAAGTAACATCTTAGTTTAGAGAATCACTGGCACATTTTTGTTTTTTGCCTAACATCTAAGAACATAGCATCCTCCTACCAAATCACACAATGTTTTATTTCAATGTTCTCAATTTTTAGTTTATTTCTTAGAAAACATTTTTGTTATTGAGTTAGCTGAATCATCTTCCTCACACATTTGGCCCCGTCACATTTTTAAAGATAAAGATAAATTCCTATATTAAACTGATGCTCTTTGCATCTCCTGCTTTCATTGGTAATGGCAAAACCTCAATCTCTGGATGTAACGTACCCAAAGGCACTTGGAAGGGTTATAGTTTGTGGTGATTTTCCATTTGACGATTACTTCTAAGGTGCACAGATGCTTATCTGCATCTCTCAGTTTCACTCTTTGTCATGGGAATGTGTAGGAGGTAGAAATCATATGTAAAATGCAATATTCTTTTTCCTGGCACTTCTATCGCTTAAGCGTTCTCTTTCCCAGCACTGGGCCATCTGCCTTACACTTGCAAGAAGCAGTGCCATTCAGAGTTTCTGAGCTTCAGTATGTTCTAGGAAAACAATCTTGAGTTCCATTATTTTCACAACATATAGAAACATTTGTTGAGACCTTAGGCAAGGCCAAGCTAATTTCAACTTGACCTGACAAAGGGCTACTGGCCAGTACTCCATTCCTGGCACCTCAATTATATTGCCATCCACAGCTCCACCTGGAAAGAGTATCTCAACTATGTGATGGATGTCTGTGACCAACTTCAGAAACGCCATCTAACCGCTATGACGAATCACAGTTATTTATCCATTCTCCCCCCCTGAGAGGCTGGGGAGGTGAGCCCACTCCACAATACCCTCCTAACAGATAAAGAAAAGTGGGACCCCACCGGGAAAGACTCCCCCTTTGGGACAAGGACTCCTGTTCTCAGGGATAAGATAACACCGGCATTACAATCTTCAAGATAACACCGGTATATCTTCCTGAGGGGAAAACCGCTGACGAACAAGTTAAAATGTGTCACTGGGAACTGACATAGAAAATATCAACTTAAAATGCCATTCTAATGGGACGAAGAAGAGGCCATATGGAGGCAAAGAGAACCAAATAGAGAATGAGAAGAAGGAATGGCTTCTTATGCAGGGGGCGGGTCATCCAGCTATGTCCTCCCAGAAAGAGGTGGAATCTGGGGAACTGAAAAGACAGAACGCTAGAGTCAAAAGTAATCACATGCTGGCTACAAGGAGCTGAGGAAAGACATACAGCGTTCTGCTGTTGTGCTATGCATATAGCTGTCAGAAGTGCTATGTCAGTAGCAATAAATGCAGCAGCGAAGAAAGAGGATGCATGGCGTCCCGAGGAGATGAGAGAGAAAGAGACACATAGTGGTGGCATGATCACAGGAGGTTCGTGGTGGACCAGAGATCCATTTAACTACTCCAAGACAATTCACATTCAGCAAACTCAGGATTATTGGAATCCTGAGATAATAGATTGCCAATTAGAAAGAAACAGGGAAAGAGAAACTGCAGAGATACGCAAAATGACAGAAAGAGAGAAAAAGAAACCCATCCATACCCGGTGAAGAACCTGGTGACATTAACAATCAACACAGAAGGTACAAGGATAACAGGGTACCCGGGTAAGTGAACGTGGATCATTATTGGACTACTCAGACTCGTCACAGTCTAGAGAGTAAGGACATGATACAAGTGGATGGAAATCATTACTGAACTGCTCCTATCATCATAGTCCCGAGAGTAAAGATATAATCGGAGTGAATGAGAATCATTCCTGGAAGGCTCAGACTTGTCATAGTAACAAGAACCCGGATGCAATAGGAGTCACTGAGAAACATTATTGTAACACTCAACACAGTCAGGAGAGAGAAAATACAAGAAGAAAAGTAATAGGAACCCTGAAAGACAAAGGTATTGGAAATTACCCAACTTATTGTAAGGCATATCAAGAAGGCCCAAGGGAGAGAGAAACGTCAGTTCTTGAAAAGGAATTTAAGAAGGAGTCAAACTTTGTGACAATATCTCGGAAAGCTGAGGATGAAAGGTTCAAGGAAAATGAACTGTTCATGCATAGAAGAAATAGCCCAGAGGGGAAAGGTAATTGTTGGAAAAACAACCCAGGGAAAGAGTGAAGGATCAATTGTTATAAAGAAACCTCTGGAGAAGGGAGTTCTTCACCTATCTTTAAGTTGTTAAGAGTAGTGGTAGGGTCAGATAGATTAGAGTTGGACAGTGGATAGTTCTTCATTTCAGACATTCACTGATGACTGATGAGCACCTTCATTAGTTTTGTTAGGTAGGGAAGCCTTGTAGAATAGGGAAATATAGGCCTTATCTATATTCTTTAATACAATCATGAGCAGAATGTCTGATCAGAGACTGTGTCCTTCTTCTGACCCCTACACAACCAATTCAGCAAAGTGGCACCTGGCCCAGTACAGTATGAAATATCTAGGATTCCAAGTTGGAAACGGGCAGGCCCTACCTCAAAATGTCAACATCGGAACAGTCCAGAAATCTCTCAAGCCGAAAACAAAGAAGGATGTAAGACCCTCTCTGGGTTTAGTCAACCAGTATTGGTGGTGCTGCCAGGAATACACCCATGGTTTCCGTAATTGCAGGCCAACCATCAAGTGATAAGCTCTCCCATTCACGACACATTGGTATACAGCCACGTTTTTTCTCTATTCATAATTCACTTAGGCACTGTTAACCACGTTATACACATCCTCTCATACAATTCCCAGCTACATCACCAGGGAAAGATATGTTTCCATTAAGAAGCGTTGGCAGTTGCCTTGGAGATTAGGGCACTCCTGTTAACATAGCAACGCTACTCTCACGCTACTACCTGTCATGTGATTTGGCTTCTTAAGCCCCTCCTTTCTAGAATTCTGTGCTTCTGATTTTGTAAAGTGTGTTCTTGCTAGGTTTACCTGTTGATCTTCTGTTTTTTTCCTTGTTCTAGCTTACGCTTCATGGACTGCCTTTTTTGCTTGTGCCCTTTTTGTCAAGTTTGCCTACGATCCCAATGTATGCTTAAATGGTTTATGACATCGGAACTCCGTACTGGATTGTCTTGCTGTTTCCCTGGATACTTTCTGCCTGAACCGTTGCCGACCTGGATTTCCACAAACTTTTTCCTTTGCCTGCTCCTTTGGACTACGTATTGCTGCATTGCTTACAAGACCCAGAACACTGATAAGGATTGCCGTTTACCTCTTCCCGGAGGTTTTCAACAACAGTAATATTGCTGGCCGTGACACCCACATTACCTCAAGGTTCTCTTTGTTTACCCGCCCGGTACGGATTAGAGACTGCCGTTGTACTGTGGCCGGAGAGCGAGGAGCGTCCTCGTTTCGTCGGGTAAGAAACTTTTGTGACTTCCTGGCCATACATGTCTGTATGTCTACGGGAATAGTCATCATCTCCATGAATTACCTTGTGGCTGACTGGGTTGTTATCACGGTGCAAAGGTGCAAAGGGTTGAGCTGAAACCACGGTAAGTCCTACTCTACTCTTTCCTTCCTACTGTTATAATTCTCCCTGTTGTTCTTTTCTAAGAGACTCATTGGCTACTGTTCTGTTTCATAATTCAGGTTCATCTCTTACATTCGGGAAGTGATTCGCTTTCCTTTACATTCTAAGTTTCCAAATCCGTTCTAACACACAGGTTAGTGTTGAGTATAGAGTTTTGTTTGTACTACAATCCAGTCAGTGTTTCTGTCCACTAATCCTGACATTTCCTTTCCGGTTTAGGAAATCTGCAGTCTGGTCCGGGTCCATTCTCCCAAATAATAAATCCCTTTGTATTGGTTATTGGTCATACACAGGGATATATTGTTAGGAATAATTTGTCGCCTATCCTATGAGGGCAATTTCTCAAGATGGATTCTGACATAATTAGAAGCCTCTTACCATGGACCCGAACAAAACCCTCACCCAGATTGTGTAGTTGGTGTCAGACCTGCGTGCTGATATGACAGCCGCTCATGTCTCCACACAAGAGCACATAGATGAATTACAAGCCGGAATGCAACCCCTTGCCCTCCAGGAGCCTGATCTTGCTCAGGCCTAAGGTTCTGATGCAGGCTCAGGTAGGCAGGAATCTGGTCCAGTATATATGACTGCCCAGTTTCCGCTTGCCCTTCCTGAAAGGTTTAACGGGGACCCCAAAACATACCGTACCTTTTCGAATCAGTGTCATCTACATTTTCTTTGTAGACCTGTTTCTTTACCTGATTCCACAACCAAAGCTGCCTTTTTGTTATCACATTTAAGGGGCACCACCACTTCATGGGCTAATCCACTGTTAGAACAGGGCAGTCCACTGCTTTTTGACTGTGACGCCCTAATAGAAGCCACAAACAAGGTCTTTGATACTAGGTATAAGACCCAGGCTAGGGATCTTGAGCTTTTGGGGTTGCAACAAGGCGACTCTTCTCTATTGTTGTGCCTGGCTAGGTTTAATCAGCTGGTGGCGGAAACGGAATGGCCTGAGGACAAGAAGACATCCTTGTTCTATAACGGACTTTCGGATTCTCTAAAGGATATCTTAGCAACAGTGACTATTATCCCCTCAACTTTACGTGAACTCCTTGAAATGGTGCTCCAAATCGACGCTCGTAAGGTGGAGGGTAGAGGGGGAAAAAGAAATTTGGTTCCTTTGGCCATGACCACACCCGCTCCGGTTACAGGGGGTCCGGAACCTATGCAGATAGGTGCGACAAGAGGTCCTTTATCTGCCCAGGAAAGAGAGTCACATACAAAGAAGAATTTATGCTTTTATTTTGGCTCCTCAGAACATCTGTTAAAGGAGTGTCCGAAGAAATCCAAGCGACAGGGAAACACCAGAGCTCGGCAGTAGATGGAGTCAAACTGCCGAATTCCACAGTTTTTGACTCTGTGAACTCCAGACCATTCACTATTCCCATAAAATGCCCTTCTTCGGCAGAACAGGAGTGGTTTATTGATGCCGTACTAGATTCTGGGGCTACCGGCAATTATATTGATAACATCTTTGTCAGAAAGCTAGGTATCCCCATCATCCCCAAACCACAATCGGAAATGGTCAATGCAGTAGATGGGTCTACTTTGCTCTCAGGTCTTGTTACTGAACAGACGATTGAAGTAACCATGATCACGTCTAATGGGCACCAGGAAAGCATAAGTTTCAACTTAATTGCTGTGCTTCAATATCAAATGATTTTAGGTCTTCCCTGGTTAAGAGGCCACAATCCAGTGGTAGATTAGCATTCTGGTCAGGTGGATTTTGTTTCCAACTATTGTGAGAGTCTATGTTTTTCTGCAGATTCTGAACCGGCTAACTCTTGTCGCCCTTTGGGTAATGCTTCAGCTTCAGTTGGGGCAATTTTGTCTTCTCCGATGCCCAAGGAATACGAGAAGTATAGGGACGTCTTTGATGCCAGAGGGGCTGATGTCCTTCCACCTCACAGACCCTATTATTTCCCAATAGACTTGGTACTGGGTGCGAAGATTCCTTCCGGACACATATATTCTTTGCCTAAAAAAGAGAATAAGATCCTTAGAGAGTATATTGACAAATCATTACAGTCAGGATTCATCCGCCATTCTCGTTCTCCAGCTGCCTACCCTCTTTTCTTTCTACCAAAGAAGGAAGGGGATCTTCGACCATGCATTGATTATCGGGCCTTGAATGCTATAACCATTAGAAATCAATATCCCATTCCTTTGATTTCTGTACTTCTAGACCAATTAGGTTCTTCGAAAATCTTTACCAAGTTGGATCTCCATGGTGCATACAATCTGGTCAGAATTAGACAGGGGGATGAATGGAAAACCGCTTTCAAGACTAGATACGGATTGTTCGAATATTGTGTAATGCCTTTTGGTCTATGCAACGCACCAGCAACTTTCCAACACTTTATTAACGATATATTCAGAGATATCATGGACCAGTTCGTCATTGTTTATCTCGATGATATGTATGTATTCCGAGTCCTATGAGCTTATGTACAACACGTCAGTCAGGTGCTACAACGATTAAGAGATCCCTCATTATATGCCAAGTTGGAGAAATGTATATTCCATGTTCAGGCAGTAGAATTTCTGGGTTACGAAATTACGGACTGTGGTATATTTATGAGTCCGTCTAAAGTTAGTGCAGTTCTTGATTGGCCAGTACCAAAATCTCTGAAAGAACTACAGTCATTCTTGGGTTTTTCAAATTGTTATTGTCATTTTGTGAGATCCTTTTCAGATATAGTTGCTCCTCTAACAGCACTCACAAGCAGCAAGAGATCATTTGAATGGAATTCTGCAGCCACCAGAGCTTTTGAGGCACTCAAAGAAGCGTTTACCTCGGCTCCAGTGTTGCAACATCCCGATCCAATGCTTCCTTTTGTGGTAGAAGCTGATGCTTCAGATATTGCGTTGGGGGCTTTTTTATCACAACATTGTCAGGAATCAAAGGCTCTTCATCCAGTAGCTTACCATTCAAGGAAACTCAATTCCCATGAATAGAACTACACCAATAGCGAGAAGGAGCTATTGGCGGTTAGAGATGCCTTTATTGTATGGAGACATCATTTGCTGGGTGCTCCCGTACCTGTTCAGGTTTTTGTGGACCACCGCAATCTAGTTGCCTTGCAATTGGTAAAATGCACTACTGCCAGACATGCCAGATGGCATGAATTCTTTTCCATGTTCAATTTTACGATCACGTACAGACCAGGTTCTTGGCAGTCGAAGACGGAGGCTGTGTCTCGCATTCCTGGGTTTTCAGCTCTGTGTGCCACCCAGGGGTCTTTGTTATTGCCACATCAGGTGGTATGTGGCTGTACTGTGAACTCTTCCATGAGATCACTGCTAAAGGTGTGGGCTGATTCTAATGCTCAAACCGTCTCTGATATGGGTATTGATATTGTGCAAAACTTACCATATATACACGGCAGGGTTTATCTTCCCGATGATTTGACATGCACTTTGGCCCTCCAGTGGTGTCATGATTCTAGATTCTCTGCTCATCCTGGCACAAGGAAAACCCTGGAGTTGTTGCATAGGTGGTGTTGGTGGAAGACCATGCTGTCTGATGTGGCATGTTATATTTGTACTTGTACTGTTTGCGCTCAGGGGAAGACTTCTCATACAAAACCCATGGGACTGTTACAACCATTGCCTGTGCCAAGGATACCCTAGACTATGATTTCCATGGACTTTATCGTGGAGTTACCTCCTACTCTAGGTTTTGACTCCATTTGGATTGTTGTGGATTACCTCACCAAATACGCTTTGTTCACTCCATGTCGGGGAAAGCCTACAGCTCCTGTTTTGGCTGCTCTGTTTGTTAAGGAGGTATTCCAGTATTTTGGCTTACCTAGTTCCATTGTTTCGGACCGTGGTACACAATGTACCTCTCGTTTCTGGAGAGCGTTAACCCAATCTCTGGGTATTGAGGACAGGTACTCAAGTGCCTATCATCCTCAAACTGATGGACAAACGGAGAGACTTAACGCTAGCCTTGAACAGTACTTAAGGTGGTTGCTTATTCAGCACCAGGACTCCTGGCTATCTGTCATGTCCATGGTGGAGTTTGCCTACAATAATTCAGTGTATTCTGCGACCAACTCCACTCCATTTTTTGCTCTTTTTTGTCATCATCCTCATACGCTTCCTATGTCTCCCACATCGGCAGAAGGTAATCCCGCTGCCCGTTCCTGTGTTGCCAATTTGCTCGCCCTACAGGCTGGGATTCTTGCTGGAGGCCCAACGGCGGACTAAGGTTTTTGCTGACGCTCACCGGATAACCTCTCCGATGTACAAGAAAGGTAGGAGGGTCTGGCTCTCCATGAAGAATCTGTGTTTGCCTGGCCATAGGTCATTGTTGCCACGTTTTGCAGGTCCTTTTTTGATATCAGAGATCATAAATCCAGTGGTCGTTCGTTTGGCACTTCCAAACTCTTGGAAGATTCATTCTGTGTTCAATGTGTCCCTAATCAAACCTCTCAGAGAGGCGACCAGACTTACAATTCCTGTCCGGCCCCTACCGGCGGTGGGTTCTGATGAGTACGAGGTTCATCAGATCTTAGACACTAAAAACCTATGCAGATAGGTGTGATAAGAGGTCCTTTATCTGCCCAGGAAAGAGAGTCACATAAAAAGAACAATTTATGCTTTTATTGTGGCTCCTCAGAACATCTGTTAAAGGAGTGTCCAAAGAAATCCAAGCGACAGGGAAACACCAGAGCTCGGCAGTAGATGGAGTCAAACTGCCGAATTCCACGGTTTTTGACTCTGTGAACTCCAGACCATTCACTATTCCCATAAAATGCCCTTCTTCGGCGGAACAGGAGTGGTTTATTGATGCCGTACTAGATTCTGGGGCTACCGGCAATTGTATTGATAACATCTTTGTCAGAAAGCTAGGTATCCCCATCATCCCCAAACCACAATCGGAAATGGTCAATGCAGTAGATGGGTCTACTTTGCTCTCAGGTCTTGTTACTGAACAGACGATTGAAGTAACCATGATCACGTCTAATGGGCACCAGGAAAGCATAAGTTTCAACTTAATTGCTGTGCTTCAATATCAAATGATTTTAGGTCTTCCCTGGTTAAGAGGCCACAATCCAGTGGTAGATTAGCATTCTGGTCAGGTGGATTTTGTTTCCAACTATTGTGAGAGTCTATGTTTTTCTGCAGATTCTGAACCGGCTAACTCTTGTCGCCCTTTGGGTAATGCTTCAGCTTCAGTTGGGGCAATTTTGTCTTCTCCGATGCCCAAGGAATACGAGAAGTATAGGGACGTCTTTGATGCCAGAGGGGCTGATGTCCTTCCACCTCACAGACCCTATTATTTCCCAATAGACTTGGTACTGGGTGCGAAGATTCCTTCCGGACACATATATTCTTTGCCTAAAAAAGAGAATAAGATCCTTAGAGAGTATATTGACAAATCATTACAGTCAGGATTCATCCGCCATTCTCGTTCTCCAGCTGCCTCCCCTCTTTTCTTTCTACCAAAGAAGGAAGGGGATCTTCGACCATGCATTGACTATCGGGCCTTGAATGCTATAACCATTAGAAATCAATATCCCATTCCTTTGATTTCTGTACTTCTAAACCAATTAGGTTCTTCGAAAATCTTTACCAAGTTGGATCTCCATGGTGCATACAATATGGTCAGCATTAGACAGGGGGATGAATGGAAAACCGCTTTCAAGACTAGATACGGATTGTTCGAATATTGTGTAATGCCTTTTGGTCTATGCAACGCACTAGCAACTTTCCAACACTTTATTAACGATATATTCAGAGATATCATGGACCAGTTCGTCATTGTTTATCTCGATGATATGTATGTATTCTGAGTCCTATGAGCTTATGTACAACACGCCAGTCTCTAAGGGGGTTTGCTTTTTTCTTGTCGACTGGAAGGGTTATGGCCCTGAGGACAAGACCTGGGAGCCTTTGATCAATGTCCATGCTCCAGATCTGGCGGCTGATTTCTGGGCTTCCCGGCAGGGAAGACGTTCTTTGAGGAAGGGTACTGTCAGGAATACACCCAGAGTTTCCGTAATTGCAGGCCAACCATCAAGTGATATGATCTCCCATTCACGACATGTTGGTATACATCCACGTTTTTTTCTATTCCGAATAAACGTAGGCACTGTTCACCACATTATAAACATCCTTTCATACAATTCCCAGCTACATCACCCAGGGAAAGATATGTCTCCTTTAAGAAGAGTTGCTCGTTGCCTTGGAGATTAGGGCACTCCTGTTAACATAGCAACGCTACTCTCACGCTACTACCTGTCATGTGATTTGGTTTCTTAAGCCCCTCCTAGAGTTCCGTGCTTCTGATTTTGTGAAGTGTGTTCTTGCTACGCTTACCTGTTGATCTTCTGTTTTTTTCCTTGTTCTAGCTTACGCTTCATGGACTGCCTTTTTTCTTGTGCCCTTCTTGTCCTTCTACCATCCCAATGTATGCTTAAATGGTTTTTGACCTCGGAACTCCATACTGGATTGTCTTGCTGTTTCCCTGGATACTTTCTGCCTGAACCGTTGCCGACCTGGATTTCCACAAACTTTTTCCGTCGCCTGCTCCTTTGGGCTACGTACTGCTGCATTGCTTACAAGACCCGGAACGCTGATAAGGATTGCCATTTACCTCTTCCCGGAGGTTTTCAACAACAGAAATAATGCTGGGCGTGACACCCACGTTAGCTTCAAAGTTCTCCTTGCTTACCCGCCCGGTACGGACTAGAGACTGCCGTTGTACTGTGGCCAGAGAGCGAGGAGCATCCTTGTTTCATCCGGTTTGAACTTTTGTGACTTCCTGGCCATAGACGTCCGTGTGTCTACGGGAATAGTCATCATCTCCCTGAATTACCTTGTGGCTGACTGGGTTGTTATCATGGTGCTGTTTCCTCTGATGAAAGGGTTGAGCTGAAACCACGGTAAGACCTACTCTACCCTTTCCTTCCTACTGTTATAATTCTCCCTGTTGTTCTTTTCTAAGAGACTCATTGGGTACTGTTCTGTTTCATAATTCATGTTCATCTCTTACATTCGGGAAGTGGTCCTTATTCCTGTACATTCTAAGTTCTCAAATCCGTCTAACCCACAGGTCAGTGTTGAGTATAGAGTTTTGTTTGTACTACAATCCAGTAAGTGTTTCTGTCCACTAATCCTGCCATTTCCTTTCCGGTTTAGGAAATATGCAGTTCGGTCCGGGTCCATTCTCCCAAAGAATAAATCCCTTTGTATTGGTTATTGGTCATACACAGGGATATATTGTTAGGAAGAATTTGTCGCCTACACTACGAGGGCAATTTCTCAAGATGGATTCTGACAGGGGCATAAAGCACTTTTCAGAGATGGCTGGAACCTAGACCGGCCGATTGAGGAAGAGTCACCCAAATCTCACCCAGTGAGACAGCAATGCCCAGGCTACCGTCAACCAACTCAAGGAACCCTGTTTAAAACCATTGTAGACTTCTCCAAATAGTTAATTCTCCCGACTGGTAGGGGGAAAGGAAACCTAGTTTGTACATCAGCAGGAAGCCTTTTTCCCAGGGGAAAAAAACTATCCCATAGTGGAATTAGAATGCTTAGCCATCAAATGATGTATAGTCAGCCAACTTTATTATATCACATGCCAGTAGTTTAAAGTAGTGACAGATCACACCCAAGTAGCCTGAATGTCAAGAAAGAATCATACAAATCCCTCTATCTTGAGATGTTTCTTGGCCCTTTAGCTATATTCTTTAAAGTAGAACATCAGGGTGGGGTCAAACAGGCCAATATTTGCTTCCTTTCCAGATACCATTGGTCAGCTCATGGACAGGAAGAGTGGGAGGACTTAAGGTACAGGGTGGAGATGTGTGACAAAGTCAGTACTCTGACTTTGCCCAGAGGGTTGGGAAGCCCTCTCATCCTGGGGTGGGAGGCATACCAGTGAGGAATCCAGAGCCATTCCTACCCGCAGAGGGGGATGGTAGCAGTTGGGAGTGCCCCAATATCTCTCCCCTCCCCATGTGCCAGTTTGTTTATGTGCAGTACCCATTTCCGTCATGACATGTCTAGACCTTCAAATGCTGGCCAAGGGAATACAAACACATAAATGACATACGTGTTTTACTTTGCCAACATGATAATCCTAATTGTGTGGACTATGTAAGGAACTCATGGTGGCAACAGTAAAGACAGACACAAGTGATCACAGTTCAAGGGTTTTTATCGAACTGTATGCAGGGGTGAGGAAAAACACCTGATCTAAATCTAAAGCTAATATGGGAGCAAGCTATGACCATCAAATAATAATAATAATCCATAATCCAGTACTACTAGTGTCTTGTCAAATGAAAAGGGCCTATACTAAAAGACTATTGCCTATCCTTACCACTAAGGTACAATAAGAGTGTGCGATAATGTTCACCAGAAAAGAAAGACGTGTTCACAAAATGATAAGTCAGGATGGTATGGGGGTGTCTTCCTTTCCCACGTTTCAAGCACGGACTAGGCGGAACTCCTGAGCACAGCACACTCCTGGGCCTCTCTAGCACGAGGCTCACAAGTCTTTTCCTCAATACCAGAATCTTCAAGGGCCAAGTCTCTTTCCTCAAAGTCTCTTGCCTTAGAAGGCCTGCTGGATCAAAACAATAAACAAACAAACAACAGTTCCTTCGGTGGTCTTTCACCTTGAGCAATTGCTCTTCGCCCCTTGGACCTCCATCTGCCGGGCTCGGATCCTCCTTGCAAAATTAGCCTCCCTTCATCGGGTTCTACGGCCTTTCAAATACAGTTCATGAATTTCTAACACACTTCATGATTTGCCCAGTTTCATCAGAAAGCATTGGTTCCCTTCTTTTAGCTTTCTTTCTGCATCCCTCTGTCGGGTTCACTCTTGCCTTATTTCACAGTTCACAATCGTAACAGAAAGCATAGTTCCCTTCCCCTACCTTTCTCTTGGCAATAGGTCAGAGACTTTCGATTGTACCAGGGATTTCATGTGACCATTGTAGGACCACTCTGACACCTCACGCCAACCTTTCCTAGGGCCTTCTGGTCTTTACAGTTTCAACACAAAACTAAAGGGGCCAGTGAGAGTCCTTTGAATGACAACTTTTGCGGTGCCTGACCTCTCTGCAGCCGGCCCTTGTCTTGGCTTTCTCTAAAGTTCAAACAAGTTCTTTCTTCTCAAGTTCCTTGCATTCACATAATGTTGCCACTTGCAACCCTGGGCGCAACACAGTTTGGTTTGCTATCAGCTTCCTCCGACTCACCCGCTGTGTTTTTCCCGTTGGCCTGTCTTGCTTATGGAGTCAAGGACGGTACCATGGTAGCCAGCATGCCTCCCTGCCTGTGCTATCATCAATGCGGTAGGCCCCTGTCCACTGTTGACGAGGGGTCTTTGGGGAGTGAAAGTGGGACACCGAAGTGTGCGCTGCTTAAAAGTTGTCACCATGTCAGATACCCCAATAATTCACCTATGCAAAGCATTCCCTAGATATAGTACTAAGATCATTAAGTATAATGCTGAGTCAGTGAAAGGTACTGCTGGGAATGTCATGGCCACAAGAAGGCACTGACTCTAAAGATGTACTCCAACATATGTGAACATACTTACACACCATACACAACGGCAGGAAGCTTAAGAACAGGCTTGGTATACCAGAGCTCTGGAAGGCCTTTGAGGAAGAGACAGACGGGCCTAAGAAGGATTGGATACTTAGCATGTGTGAGCGGGGGCACGTGCAGCCCACAGGGTCGCTGCCTCCTCCCTCTGAGGAGAGTGCTCGCACACAGCCAACAGCCCCGCCATCACCAGTTGAGGCAGGCATCCACACACAATTCACAGTACCACCTCCATATGAGGAGAGCACACCAGCCCCGAAAATCCCAGGAATATACATGGTAGAAGCAGCAGCTGTAGGGTATAGTAATCCCAGATATGAATCTCCTGATGAGGAAAGTGATGATAGTATGAGGAGGGCGAAATTGGTAAAAGGAAAGGGGTCATAAGTGCCAATGGAGCATGAATCATGGCGCAGCTCAGGGACACAGTTTAGGGATGAGGAAGAGTAGAGAGGGCTACATAGCTTCACAAAGCAGCTAAGGGCAGCTAAGGAAGAGCTCCAGAGAGTGAGAGGCATGCAGATAGATGGTCACATGGTGAGACGCGTACCCATAGGTAATGGAGATGGTGGAGAGACTATGATGGAACCAGAGAAATTGGTAGGAGTAAAAATATTGTTGAAACTCGATGGGAAAGGCACAGAAAATAATGATGTGACATAGTGGAGTATGAAGGAAGCAGCCAGGGAGGAAGACAGGAGCAGGGGTGGACTGGCCTATAGGGATCTATGGAGATTTCCCGGTGGGCCTCTGCACCCTGGGCCTCTTTTGTATATTATTTTCAAAATGTTCTCATAGGAAAAGGGTTGGACTTGCTGAAAATATGTAATATTGGGCCACTTTGCAAATTATTTCCAGGCCCTCTAATGGTTCCCAGTCCACCCCTGGTCAGGAGGGAGACACAAGAAGAGATAGAGCAAAATGTACAAAGGGAGAAAGAGAGGGAACAGAGAGAAGCAGCAGAGAAGATGCAGAGAGAGGAACAGGAAAGACAAAGAAGGAGGCAGGATAAAGGGATGAGTATGTAAAGAGGCTAAATGAGAAAAACAGGAGAATGGCAAGAGAAAAGGAAGAAATTGAAAAATGAGGAAAGAGATGGGCCGAAAGATGAGTAGAAAATATATGATATGATATGATATGGCATTTGTAAGGCACCTATAAGCAAGTGATTCAAGGCACGACGAGGCAGGGAGGGGGGAACGAAGGGAAGACAGACAACGATCCTACTAGGCCAGGTGTCAATCAGATCGCTTAAGTGCATGGGTAGAAGGGAAGGGAAAAGTGCAAGGGGAAAGGGAGAGGGGAAAGTGCAGTACAGGGCTAGTAGAATACAAGATACATAATAAGGGCCAGCTGGTGGCAAGTGCAAGGTAAGTGCACACAAGTGCTGGGAAGGGGGGCTGTAGGGATACAGAGACAGTCCCACAGTGCAGGGTTTTCCGGGGAGGCAGTGCAAGGGGAGAGTGGCTGGGCCAAGGAGTGAGATCGGTGAGTGGCCCAGTTGCAGATTCAGTGCAGTTTCAGTAATTTAGCAGGGGAGAGAGGGAGAGAAAGCAGAAGCAAAGAGGAAGGTTTTGAGGTGCTTCCAGAACCGGAGATGGTCCTCCTCAAGTTTCAGGGAGGCAGGAAGGCTGTTCCAAAGGGAGGCTCCAGCCGCAAAGAGAGATCTACCCCCAACTCGTTGCGTGCAGAAGCGGGTGACCCTGAAGGAGTTGGAGGCGGATGAGCGGAGAGTTCGAGAGGGAAGATATTTAGGAAGAGAGAGCTGAAGGTATTTTGGCCCCAGGCCCCAGAAGGCCTTGTGGACAATGCAGAGGGTTTTGAACTTAATCCTCGCAGCCACTGGGAGCCAGTGTAGAGATTTCAGTCCTGGAGAGATACGGTCCCTGGGCTTGAGGTCAAGGATAAGTCTCGCAGTCCTGTTCTGGATGAGTTGCAAAGGGCGGAGAGTTGAGGCAGGCAGATTTAGATAGAGGCTGTTACAGTAGTCCAGCTTCGAGAGAACCAGGGCTCTGAAGACAGTGAGCTTCTGGGGGAAGGAGAGGAAAGGAAGGATACCTCTGAGGAGGTGCAGCTGGTAGTGTGACTTCTTAGAGACGTCAGATATGTGAGGAGAGAAGGAGAGTGTGAAGTCGAAGAAGACCCCGAGGTTTTTTGCCTTGCCGGTAGGAGCAGGAAGAGGGCCAAGAGAGGCCGGCCAGAGAGCTGCTGGGAAGGAGGGAGTGGGTGTGCCGATGAGTAGAATCTCAGTCTTACTGGCATTAAGGCAGAGGTCATTGGCGGCACACCATTCCTGGATAGCAGACAGACAGTTAGAGATGAGGGAAGGCGAAGAGGAGGCCGAGGGTAGCCTGAAAACGAGCTAGGTATCATCCACATAGCACTGAAAGTTGGGGCAGAGAGCGGCAATGCAATGGGAAAGGAGTGCCAGATACTGGTTGAACAGCCAGGGAGAGAGGTTAGATCCCTGGGGGAAACCACAGGTAGAGAAAAAGATGTCAGAGAGGAAGGACCCCAATTGGACCTGGGAGGGTCGATTGGAGAGGAAAGAGGTCAGCCATGTCAGAGCCTGACCAGTGATACCCAGGTTATCACGGAGACAGTTGAGCAGGATGGCATGGTTGACAGTATCAAAGGCGGAAGAGAGATCAAGCAAAATGAGAACACACAGAGAGTTAGAGTCAAGGTTCGGGAGCAGGTCCTCACGGATGTTCAGGAGAGCAGTTTCCGTGCTTCTGGCAGCTCTGAAGCCAGACTGATGGTCATGAAGACTACCAACAGGTTCAGAATGGATATTAAGCTGGGAGATTGCCAGTTTCTCCAGGAGCTTGCCCAGGAACGGCGTGATGGACATTGGGCGATAGTTAGCCGTGCAGGAGGGGTGGGAAGAGGGTTTCTTAAGAAGAGGGTGCACAAGGGAGTGCTTAAGTGGGATGGGAAGACTCCAAGGGCGAAGGAGTGATTGCAGAAGTCAGCGAGGGCAGGAGCCAGGGAGTTGATGTGGTCCTTGATAGTTTTAGAGGAACAGGGCTGAACCTGTTTTGACGAGGCTTTCATAGATCAGACTTGTCTAGAAACCTCGTCAGCAGAGAAAAGGGGAAAGGCAGAGAAGGAGGGAGAAGGGGTGGTTGCAGAAGGGCCAGAGGAAGAGCAGGGAATAGAGGGAGGGAGGTGATAGGAGGAGAGTGAGGACAGGATGTCCTGGGTTTTTGAGATGAAGTGGGAGGCCAGAGCCGTGCAGAGGGCCTGGGAGGGGACAGGAGAGGTAGAGACTGCAGCAGGGTTGGCCAGCTCCTTGCAGATTTTAAAGAGTTTGGCCGAATTGTTAGATGCCGCAGAGATGCAGGCTTGGATAGGGGCTCTCTTCTTGGTGAGAACGGAGAGCCGGTATTGCCTTTGGAGCAGCCGGCAGGCCAGTTTGTCAGAGGATGAACATGAAGCACGCCATTTCCTCTCTGCCACCCTGCACTTGCATTTTAGGGTGACGAGATCCGAGTCATACCAGGATTTTCATTTGGCTTTGGGCTTCAGGCGGATTCTCATGACAGGGGCAAGGATGTCAAGAGTATCAGATATAGCAGAGTGGAGAGTGGAGAGGGCTGTGTCGGGGTGCGAGTCAGCCAAAGGGTTTGGGGGGTGAGAAGGTGGCGGCGAAAGCCTCAACTGACACGTGCTTCATGAGTCGGATGACCGAGAAGGAGGGTGGCAGTGATGAAGATGGCTTTGCCTGAGGGGTAGGGAAGGTGAGGTGGGAGGATAGGAGAAAGAGATCACTCCAGGAGAAAGGAGTGGAGAGAAGGACAGAGAGGGGAAGGTCTGAGGAGATCAGAGCATCAAGAGTCGGCTCAGATGGGAGAATAGAGAGTGAGAGAGAGTCGCAGAGGTCTCGAAAGTGTCCAGAGGGGGGCAGGAGGCATCCAGGTCAATGCTGAAGTCTCCAAGAAAGAGGAGTTGAGTGGTTGAGGACAGGAGTGAGGAGGAGAGATCCACCCACTCGGAGAGGAAGGAGGAAATTTGACCGGGTGGCCGATAGATAGTAGCCACATTAAGGGAATGGCTAGGAGAGAGAGAGAGTCGGCAGACAAGGCATTCAAAAGAGGGGTAGGTCTGCGTAGGAGTGACAGTGGCAGGAATCCACTCAGAGAAGATAAGGGCAACACATATGATGCCAGAGATGTGGGGAGACGGGAGTGGGACAATAACCCCAGAGACCAGGGCAGAGACGTATTGCCAGAGATAATGAGCGGAACATATGTAAGGGAGCCTGTTATGGAAGTGAGTTTTGATCTTATACTTGAGGATGACGAGGGTGGAGAAAGTGACAGAGAGACAGATTCAGTAAACATTGATGATGAAGAGGGGGGAGAGGAGGTGGAGCAAGCCCCACAAATAGATACCACAGGATCAGGCATGGGAGAGATAGAAGATTTGCTGGGGCCAAACCTAAGCCTATGTTGACCCCTCAGATCCGTACTCCCCATAAATGAAGACCATAAATCACCATTTTTCTTAAGATACTTGCCAGAATGCCAGTGAGAACGTGCAGCTTAGACGTTGAAAAGGAGAACTCGTGCAGCATCACCTTTTGCGCAAGAAAGGGATAACACAATTCCCACTGCTCCAAAAGAGATTAGGGCAGCCCCACTATACTCCATCCATGGAATCAGACAGAGAAAAAAGTAACTTGATGGATAAACTGCCATCACTCACCACAGCGGCTGCCGGTGACATGAAAAGCCTATTTGCACCCGTATTGGGTGACCAGGCAGAGGACGTTTGGAAGCGAGCAGGCTATTTTGCAGTGACAGAGCATAACACCACTAAATATGACGGGTCGCCATTGAATAATTGTAGAGCTAATGAACGGAAGGCACTGAGGGTGCTATTTCCAGACCAATCTAACATGAGCGCCATAATGATTAGGAAGATGGTGCTCACTGAGGACCCTGCTGCCTATATTCAAGAGATTAAACAACGTTTGTCATGAACCGTCGTCTGCGTCCCTTCTGGACTTCTTGGTCCCTGACCCATAGGGGATTGAATACAGTGATCCTTCCAACATGGCCGCTTGAAACAGAATGCTGCTGGCCAGTCTCTACACTCCACGCTGTACGCTCTACAAAACAGACACGCCCCCGCAGCTCTGCACGTCTCAACGCTACCGCTTGCTGTAGTCGGATGTGTGTTGCCGGAGTTTGCTCGGGGCTCTCTTCTGATTCCTGGTTCCCAGTTCCTTGAACCCCCTTCCTTCCTCCCATTCTTCTACCTTACCTCCAATCTTCCTGGATTTTCTTCCGCGCTCGGGTCATGGCGTTCCGTGCCTCCGAGTGCGAACATCATTCCTTCCTGGTATCCACCCTGGACTTCTGAACATTCCCGGTAGTTGGATAGCGAACCTCACGCTGGAATCCAGGGACCAGCGCTCGGGTTTGTACAAATCTCGGACCGTGAGAAAGAAGACATCACAGAAGGTCGCAAGCAAACAACAAAAGCAGGTGAGAAGGGGAGAGACTTGTGACAGATTAAGACGCCTAAAGAATGATACAGATACAGAGATGGAAGCCGCTGTTCAAGACCTCATGCAAGGCATGCAGGAAATAACCACGGAGGTACAGAACCTTAAGGCTGAGAATGATGCATTAAAACAGCTAGTTTTGTCATGTGACTCTGCAACTAAGGAAAGCGTGTTATTTAGAGGAGTAGTGGACAAATATGATGGTTCTTCAAAGACTCTCCATGCTTTCCTTGATTCATGTTTAGTGCACTTCACCTTCAAGCCCTACTACTTTTCCACTCCTAGAGCAAAGGTGGGCTTTATGATCTCACACCTCACTGGAAATGCCTTGACCTGGGCAACACCCCCAGTCAATTCGGGCGACGCCCTCCTGGATGATTATGATGGGTTTGTGAAATCTCTAAAGGCCATGTTTGATTGCCCAGAACAGGTGTACAGTGCTCAAGAATGACTACTCGAATTTCAACAAGGATCCCAGGATATGCTCAGCTATGTGACCCGTTTTAAACAACTCGTGAAGGAAGCAGATTGGTCTCAAGAAGCCAGCTTCACCCTCTTCCGAAGAGGTCTGAATGAAGAAATAAAGGATGAGTTAGCTAGGGTAGCTCGCCCAAGCTCCTTCCAGGCTCTCGTGGACCTTTCCTTGAAAATAGACTTCCGAATCCAAGAAAGAAGAGCGGAGAAAAAGAAGTCTTAATCGACTTTCAAAAAGGCAGCCACAGAACACCCGTCTAGATCTGAACCCACAGTTTCTCCAACCCCGGATCCAGAATCCATGCAACTGGGGGCCTTCCGTGGACCCATTACCCCACAAGAAAGGATGCGACGGATTCACACTGGTCTGTGCATGTATTGCGCCTCCGATAAACACCTTGTGAGAGAATGCCCTATTGCTCCTCCACGGCGTTCGGGAAACGCCAGCTCCTGATCCTAGAAGGGGCAATGTTTCGGGAGAGAGATGTTTGCTCCACATCAATTCCATCCTTGAACTCTCCTGGACAAAATAATCTTGTGGTTCTACAGGCCTTTCTATCGCCTTCCAAGAAAGAATATTACCCCATCCTGGCATTAGTAGATTGCGGAGCCATGGGCATATTCATAGATCACAATTGGGTCACTGCTCACAACATTCCACATGAAACTCGAGGAACTATGCA
Organism: Ambystoma mexicanum; assembly: GCF_040938575.1. Taxonomy (NCBI): domain Eukaryota; kingdom Metazoa; phylum Chordata; class Amphibia; order Caudata; family Ambystomatidae; genus Ambystoma; species Ambystoma mexicanum. Next base: position 533,496,936 of record NC_090930.1, read on the forward strand.
ACCTGTAGAGGCTATTGATGGGAGACCTCTGTCTTCAGGACCCATAACTCTTCAGACTAAAGAGATCCTACTCTCTATAAACCATCATCAAGAGAGGATCAAATTTGACATTATAAAATCAGCCCATTATCCAATGGTTCTAGGAATGCCCTGGTTACAAAAGCATAACCCCTACATCAATTGGGCAGCAGGCTCCTTGTTCCTTGGTTCTGAACACTGTATGTCTCACTGCTTATCCCTAGATTCCTTACCAAAGTCTTCTGAAGACTCGCAAGAGAGTCAGCAAAATCCAGTCACCGTCTCTAACATCATCCGGATTCCCAGAGCCTACTTAAGTGTAATGACGGAATGGAAATCAAAATTTCTGATTTCATGAACTGCCGCACAAAATATGTAGTGTATGCGATTATTTGCATTTGTCAAAAGATTTACGTAGGCAGCACTATACGTGAACTTCTTATTCAAATTAGGGAACACATGTCAAGTCTTGGCAATCAAGACAATAGAATGCAATTAGACAGTCATTGGCAAGAGTTACACCAATTAGGTGATAAATATGATATCAAATGTATTAGGTTACAAATGTGAAATGTGGTAGCTGAGGGGGTGATCAGAAATTGCTCCTTAGATTGAATCAAGGATGATTTGCAGATTGCGATGTACTACCATTGGTTTGAACATGGAACACGAGATGAATGTGTTTTTATACGAATTGTTTGAAAGAAATATAATTTCATAGATGCGTTTACTGTATTCTGATGGCAATGAAAATAATGTATTCTCAATTTCTGAGTTCTTGTTGCATTCATTATATAGCAAGATGTGAACATCATGATGCAATGGCAACTATAAGTACAAATGTAGGTGTTTTACAACCATCTGACTTGGGCAATATGAGGCCTTAGTATATATGCTAACCATGCCTTTAAATCATGTACTGGCAAGTAGTCAGACCTAACATATCAATATATAATGAAAGTCAAGCTGTGCATTTGGACCTCTGGACAGTACTGCCATTATAGATAAGAGATCTCATAATAAATATGTTTGTAGGAGACATGTCTGCTTGTGACATATGAATTAGTTATGAAAAGCCCAACACAATTTGATGGTGCCTGTAACAGACACAGAGTCATAAGACATTCTCACAGGATGGGACCCACCTTAAGATTTCAGAGAGATTGATTAGTGACCATACTATCAGACATACATCAGGGGAAAACATAGCCATTATGAGGAATCACCTTTGATGTAGAGCATTGGGCAAGCTACAAGATGGGCATGTGACATCACTATGCTTCAGCCCCAGATCACATTAATTATAGTTGTATTAGGCAAGCTGTTACTACAGCATTGTGATCACTGTTGCTATTGGGCAAGACCAAACTATATTGAGCTATTCTTAAAATCATTACTGGCACATTTTTTGTGAATTGGTCACCCCTCTATTTTTAGATCACCCCGGAGTTAATTCTTGCAAGGCAGGTTGCCATTGTAGACAGGAAATGGGATGACGTCACCCGTCGCGTATGTCGATGGCATCACACTAATATAAACAAAATCCAAAATGGCAGCCCCGTTTGCACGTTGAGCGTTGTTTTGTTCGCAAGTGATTCCTGACAGGACATCCTTTCAGAAAATCCTGAGGGATACAAACAATTTGTTTTTAGGTGACTGAACGAGGCACCATATAGATTATATATTCAATTGATTCTTTTTGGATAGGGCATCTATGTCAATTTGATAAATGCTAGGGGCTAATAACAAAGCATTACTTTTAGGGATTGAAGAAGTTTCATAACGAAGACGCACAGTTAATGGATGAATATTAGCAGACAGGTTTACATGCTGATGAGAATTGGTGAGATAACCTTATGTCATTAATCGTATAGTGGAGCCATGCATTTTTGTAATGTGTATCAAGACTGTAATATTCAAATAGTGTGATAACCCAACTGCAACATTAAAACATGATTATAAATGAATTTTACAGATATCATTGGCATTTAGGATGTTTCTTGACTGCTTTAATAATAATAAAAATTCTGCATTTATATAGCGGTACGAACCCTCAGGCATCCGAGCGCTGCTTGTGGTGTGTGGTGCTCATTTATTGGCCTTGGAAGGATGAATGGCTGAGTTTGGCCTGCCGGGTTTCGAACCTGCGTTGGCAGACTCTGCAAAGATGTCGAAGCAAGCGGTCTACTCGCTGTGCTATCTGACCGACATCATTTATAGAGCATAACATAGAAATACATAGGGTGAGTACCCCACAATTTTATGAATGGTGAATTAAGCCACATCTTGAACACATGTAATAAAAAATCAGTGTGGTCCATATGATGCATGGATGAAACACTCACATGGACATTTGGTAAAAGATTGAGTGGAAATTGCATGCTACACTCAAATGAGAAAAGAGTCTGAAACACCAGGGAAGGGGTGATTTGTAATGAACAACCCTGCCATCACTAGCCTAATTATGCATGAATCACTGGGTAGTGCAGATGCATAGCTTTCTTAACTTTCTTAAATGTCACACTAAAACATACACTCCAATTATGGTCATGAAGGCATCTGTTTATAGATTAAAAAGATGTTCTGTACTACTGCAGGAGTACTAGAATTACAAAATATATATTTCTTCCTCCCTCTCTTTTCTTTTTTATTTGTTTAATTATTATTTTTTTTCTTCCATTTCTACCCTCTTGTTTTCTCCCCTCTTTCATATCCAATGATGATAATTTGGTATAACTTTTTTACTCGTCTCGGTATTTGAAATTGTTATCACTCATGGAATAGAACTTTGTCAACTAGCTTTGTGTCATTTGTAAGCCATACAAGTTGCCGCTGGAGTCCAATCCATGTGTAGTCCAACAGGACCAGATCGTCGGCATATAATAGCCAACTGATCAGTTTACTGTTGATCCGAGGCGGTAAGCATCACTTGTTTTAAGGTGTTGCCTAGATCCGAAATAAATAAATCAAACAAGGAAGGTACTAGGGGCCATCCCTGTTTTAGTCCCCTGGTCATAGGAAACACTCCTGAAAGGAGCCCCTCCATGTTTAATCTGACCCTCCCTGAAGTGGCGTCGTACAAAGATATGATGGGTCCCAGCAGAGTCAACTAACAATTTCGATCTGACAACTTTCCCCATAGAAGAGCGGTCCACACTGCCAAATGCTTGGGCGAAATCAATAAAGGCTAAATGGATGTTCCTCTTTTCATTTAAGGTCCCACATTTAAGGATGTTTAGCAAAAATGCATTTGAGCTCGTTCCTACTCTTTTTACAAAAACGACTTATATGGCTCTTTCCAATTTGCTGTCTCTATCCAGATGGCTAGATGTCCGAAACTTAGAGTTGCAAATATCTTCCCAATTACGTCTAATATGGCAATGGCCTGATAATTTTCACATTGCTCCTATTGCCCTTCTTGAATATTTGGATGATAATTGCAATCCTCCATGATTGAGGCATCTTTCTATACTTAATCACTTGGTTAAATAGTATAACAAGAAACTCTGTCCATGTTTCTGAGTCCTTTTTAACAATGAATTCAATAGATCATCAGGGCCAGGAGTTCTTGAGTTGCTTGCTTGTTTTATTAGCCTTACTATATCTTCTTTGTCAAAAGGGATAAACTAATTAGCCTCGTCTGTGTGAGATATATTGACCCACTCAATGGCATTGCCCCACATCACTAAGCTGCATTTGCGCAAGAAACAGCAGTCTGGCTGCGCTGGCTCCTGTGCGCACCAGGACCTAAAAACTGCATTTTGGCAGCAACAAAAAGATGGCTGCACCATCCGGCATAGCACACTTTAGGCAAGATGGAACATGGGGACACACTGAAAATGTATGCCAGGGTGTTCTGGAACATATAAATGGAATCAAGTGAAAAAGAAAGCCTGCCATTGCTGCAAAAGCCAAAATTTCCCCTTCAAAATGAAACATTGTCGCCCTTTAAAAATGCTGCTTTGATGCTAATTCCATCTGAAACCACTGTGATTAAAAGGGCCCTGTCATGCCCAGGATATTTCACTGTGCTTCACCAAAACCAGGCATAATTCCTGAGTGACAGGCCCAGTCAAACCAACTCTGAGAGAAATCAATAAGCAACTTCATTTGCACTCGCACGGGAACACGCCTTTATCGCCTTTATTTCTTTCCAAAAAGTATCCAGGCTCAGCAGTTCAAAGAGACTTTAACTCTCTGAGCCAGGTCAAATGTCAAATGTATCTATGCTTTAGATAAAACTCCTGCATTCAAGGAAATAACTACAGCTGCAAAGACAGTATGGGCATCGGAGAGAGCTGCCAAACTGAATTTAAAGGAAGAAATGCTAGCAGTTTTAACACATGTGGAAAAATGGGCTTTGCTGACTGAAGGAAAAAAAAGGCCTGTTTAAAAATAGATTGTTGAATAAAAGCCTGCTTACTTAGCAATGTAAAGGTATTATGTTAGTGGTGATGATGCAGACATGGGCTATCTTCTTTCATAGGTTTGTTTTAATTCAGGACCCAAAATAAGAAATTAAAGAGTGTAAAACACATGGGCTGGATTTGCAAGCTCTCAGAAAAAACAGTCATTCCAGTTGCCAGCCATGAAACTTCCCCAAGGAAGGGAGATACACCATAAATCCAAGACATGTTAGTGAAAATTGCCAGCTTGAAAAACTTTGAATGGGCCAGGACAAAGAAAGCTGTCAAGTGTAAGTGGCAATAAAACCTTCAATTAAGATAGAAACTCCCACCTTGCCTTGAAGGAAATAACAGTTGGCAGCAGTTGAAGTTAAAGAAGAACAAAAATGACCCAACAAGGGAACTGCCTTTTAGTTCCAAAGACTAGTTTATAAAGAAAGTTTGAAGACTTTTATTTCTGCAGCAAGAATTAGTAGAAATTCTAAAGGTTCGCAGTTTCAAATATAATTGTATGGGCTTTCTTTTAAAACTTGGTAGTACTCATTGCCACATGGGGAACAGAAGTTACAAAATCTGACAGGTTACAAGGAAAGTATTAATGTTGCAAACATAACATTTTGTACATACATCCCTGGGGCTAATGTGCATCTGTGTATTAAGTTATGGAATTTTAGGCCAAATCTTTCATGTTTAAAATTACCAAAATGTATCAGAAAGGCAAAACAAGGTCCCACAGACCTGAGGATTGGACTGACCTGTGCTGCACATAATATGCAACCTGTATGTATAATTTGCCAGGAGATTCCAAGTGTAGAAATGTATGTTTTTGGCAAAATCAGATTTTAAGTCAAGTAAATGTGGGAGGTTTTGGACATTGTAAAACTCACCTCATAAGCCTGCATCATTCCCTTGGAAATCCAACCAACTGAGAGCGAGGCGGAGACTAGCACCCTTGTCCAATCCCTTTGTTAGGGGTGTGTTTAGTGAAGCCTGCCCCAGTCATATAATTGTATGATGTCACTAGACATTATAAATAGGGGTCCCTGACAAGACTCTGGACACACACTCTTCCTGATTTCCAGCTCTGCGTTCCTGTACCCGTCATCTTCCAGATCCAGATCCCAACTACAAGGCCAAGCATTGCTGATCCTACTCAAGGGCCCACTGCAACACCCAAGCAGTGCTGACCCCTTCCCAGCAAGTCTTCCAATATTACAAAAAAAACACTAATCTCCCATAACCAGGAGTAAACTGTGGTACTTTTGGCATCCTGACCCAGTTTGGCTTGTTGCCACTCACTGCATGCTGCTGCCATCCTGCTACCCTGATGACCTGTATTATCCAGTGACCAGAATTGCCAGTCCAGATGTGCTACCCGGTAACCAGTCCCTGCCCAGCTGATCCTGTCCCGCTGATTTTGTCCGGCTGTCCTTTGTTAGACCACATTTGTGTGGTGACCAGAACGCTGACTGTCCCAAAATCCTAAACTAAAGTGGACTGTGAGTATCAATAGGAATCATAGAAAACCATAGTACACCTTGCCTTGCCTTGTTCTTAGTTCCCCTCTTTAAGTCATCCTTACCCTGATAACGTGTAATACCGTCAGAATCATTCTTGCAACCCTGCCATTGATTGCTAGTGCCAGCTCTTTTAGTAATTTTGTCTTGTGAAATCCTAAGCCATTGATCCTATTTTGAGTGATCGGACCGGATCCGCCAGGGCAGGCGCTGGGGAGCTAGGGTTGAATTTGCGAATCAACCATGGAACTTACTGTGTCCCTCTTTGGTAGCCTAACCTGAATGCTCTAGTGTACAGTAAAACTGTTCTTGTCAAAACTGATTTCCTTTCCTTTTTCACCGCTCCATTTTACTCAAAATGCACCTTTCTAGATCTTGCATAAATCACTCAATTTACCAGCTAGAGACCTAATTTCACTTCCATATTGTACCTATGATCTATAGCTACAATACAAGAACTGCACTCTAAATCAGTGTATTGCACCTGTTTTTATTAAAAACCTTATGAGTAATTTCAGGCGGGAATTGCAAAGTTTGCTAAATTTCCATCGTGTCATTTTCTGCAATCTGTTTTAAACCTGCCACTCAATTTGGACTGTATGCTCTTGGTTATCCATTGCCTGTGATTGTGAGTACTTGTACATTGTTGCTGTAGTGAGGAATAATATTTGTTTCAAGGTTTTTACACACATTCATTTATTCATTCAACTATTTCGAAGTGTCAATTTTAGCATTGCCAGGTTTTAAAATCTGTTTTTCTCTCTTGTTTGGGGAGGGACGATCGGATTTCAATTCTGTTTTCAATTTGTCATTCCTGATTACCTGCTTCTTCTGTTTATCCACTCAGAATTGATTATTTGTGGGTTGAGGGAAGCTTGCAGGTTAGACTTCTAACTCAAGTGCTATCTTACCTAAAGCCAAAAAGTTCTTCTATTCCCTGGTGTGTGGTAGATGTGTCAATAGAAGGTTAAACTAAGTGCATTGCTTGCATTCCGATTGTTCCTATCACCCCATTGGGATTGCTGCCCCATATTAAAAATTGTATGGTTTCTTTTTAATTTTTAAATAAATAAATATATATTATATTTTACCAACCAGCCTGGTTCATGGTCCATTGTGACCCAGGGTATTTGAAAAGGGGGTCTGATATGAGTGGTGTACCATCTCAATATTGAATCTAACATAAAACATAAGCATTTCAATTGTGCACTGCATACTAGGCAGAGACTAAGGTGTGCGTAGCCTGATTGAAATCCTTAACAAATTTGGGGGCTCGAGTCCGGGGATTGATTTGGTTGCCACCCGTGACAGTCTAACACAGCAGACTAACCTGCAAGGTAGTAATACTTTGTGTGATGTGAATACTGTGTTACACTGTACATTTGCCATTTTTAATGAGCTCATCCCTCCCCCCCAATACACCGGATGAAATTATCAAAGATGAAGCTTGGTGTACCAGCATTCAAGCTGCCATGCTACACAAAATTGACCTTCTCCAAAAGAAAATCAAAGACCACTGCAAAACCCTTCCTCATCAGACAGGAACTAAACCTAACAACACCCCACCCACCTCGTCCAAGCCCACCATACCTGACTTCTCTTTCAGAAACGTCACTGAATCAGATGTTATCAACCTACTAAAAAATCTCAAACCCTCCCCCGTAAAGGCGATATTTGCCCACCAAAACTAGTCAAAGACTGCGCAGAGTGCTTTGCGCCGCTCTTCACAGCTTCATCAATGCGTCCTTTAAAACAGGCATCATCCCAGCTAACCTCAAAGAGGCCTGGGTCCGGCCTCTCCTAAAAAAACCTACTCTCGACCCCTTACAACCAAACAACTACAGACCTATAACCACGGTGCATTCCTGCTGAAATTACTGGACAAAGCTACACACTGCCAAATCCAACACTTTCTGGAAACACACTCCATCCTCGGGACTAGGCAATCAGGCTTCCGGAAAGGACATGGCACTGAAACAGCCCTGGTAGATCTCAAGAATCAGATCACTCAAATCATGGACAAAGGCAAGCCCGCTCTTTTGCTCCTTTTAGATCTCTCAGCCGCTTTTGATCTGGTTGAACACAAGACTCTCACCTCACACCTCACACACTCAGCCAACTTCTCCAAAGAAGCAGCCCTCTGGATCACCTCCTTCATAGAGGCAAGAGCCATGAAAGTCTTCTCGGACATCGCGAACGCCACTCCCACGACAATCCACTACGCGGTCCCTCAAGGATCATGCACTGCACTCACACTCTATAACCTGTTCACCAAGCCCCTCTTTGACAAACTTGACTCATACGGTATCACATACATGAACTACGCGGACGACACACAAGTACTTCTACCCCTTTCAGGATCATACAACAAAGACGCCAAGGCACTCCACACAATCTACTCCGTCATCAAGGCATGGATGGCAGTTAATGGCCTCTGCCTCAATGGAGACAAGACGGAAATCATGATATTAGGTCAATAGAACATCCTAGACAAACTTGACAAACTGTACGCTAACTTCTCCATTGACAACTCCATCATCCCCGTATCCACAGCTGTAAAGACCCTGGGAGTATACCTTGGCTCGTCACTATCGATGACCAGACAAGTCAGCGCAATCACTTCCGCATCTGCACACATCACCAAACTCATAAACGCCATCAAGCCCTACCTCTCTAAACCCAATTGCCTCTATATAGCGAGGGCAACCATTGGAGCCAAACTAGACTATTGCAACGCATTCCTAGCAGGCACATCAGCCAAAAACCTAAACAGACTTCAAGTCACTCAGAACAATGCTCTACAGGCCGCTCTTAGTATCCCAAGAAGAGAGCATATCACCCAGGCCAGGGTCTCAGCCCAATGGCTCCCGGTCAAAGAGCGGATCACTCTCAAAATCCTCACCCTCACTCACAAATGCCTGTCTCTCTCTGCCCCGTCCTATCTATCAGAAACCATCTTCAAACCATCCTCCTCCCGTCCCACTAGATTGCATTACTCAAATCTAATCTGCATCCCACGCATCAAAAAAGCCAAAGCCGGAGGCCTAAGCTTCCCCTACATTGCAGCCAAGACCTGGAACGCTCTTCCTGCTGACATTAGAGCGGAAAACTCACTTCCTATTTTTCACAGGAAACTGAAAACCTCCTTCCTAGTATAATAAATAAGAAACTCTCAGGAATCCATGTAAATATACTGCATTGCTAATGTATTCATGTCCACTGTAAATACTGTACTTGTATGTATTACTGTATCCTATGTAACTAAGATATTGTCTGTAACAAGCGCCACGATGCCCCCGGGCTGATGTGTGCTCTACAAATCTGAATAAATAAATAAATAAGAGCCCCCCAAAACAAATACTCTAAGCACCAGACCTGTCTATAAAAGTAAAATTAAATCAAACCCGAAATAATTAATAAGGAAAGAACATATCCAAAATGGCTGTTCCAGTAGAGATCAAAATGACTAGGGAGCACTTTCTGCACAAGCTATTTGTCAGAGGTGAGTGGCCAGAACAGGATGAGAAAGTCTGGCTACAAGAAATAAGACAACAGGTCACCGCCATGGACCTGGATATATGGCAGGACGGTGGCCTATTACACCAAGCTCTGAGTGAGCTATACATGACCCCAAAAATGAAAGAGGAGCAAAGCAACATTGCCAGAATCACAGCCTACTTGTATCTCCAGACGGGAGTGATGCGGGAAAGGCAGGAGGAAAATGAAATTTTAGCACAGAATCAATCTGAACTGTTAAATAAAATCCAGATTAATTTAGGTTTGGTGGAACAAACAATAAGAATGAGACAAGTGTTAGAGGTAGAATCTGCAAACTACATCATACAATTAAAAGAGGATTTAGCTCTCCAACAGCAAAAGAATGCAGACAAAGAGGCCCAATTAAACGCTGTCAAAATAGAGTGTCTGGGGAAGGTTGACTCTCAGAAGCTGACTCAAGAGTTAACCTATAACAGGACCTGCTCAGGACAAATAACCATGTTGCAAAATCAGACAGATGAATTGAAAGAGGAAAGTAATAAGTTAATCTTGAGATACCTCCACTCTCAAACAGACTTTTATGAAGAGCGCCAAAAATTCAATATTATCAGGCAACAAAGGGATGACCTGGCTGAACAGAGAGGCACCCTAAGTCAGGAGAGAGAAGCCCTAGGCCAGGAAATCAGCAGATTAAAAATAGAGTTACAGGGGAGTGAGTCAGCCCTTCAGAAACTCAATGAACTTAAAAACGAGTATGGGAATCTACTGGAGCACGCAGACGGGTAGAAGGTGCTCTGGAAGAGAACTACCAGACCAAAGATGCTAAAAGTCAGGTGAGTCGCCTGCAGCAGAAATTGTCCCAGTATTCCCAGACCATACAGGAAGCGCAGAGAGACAATGAGGCTCTCTGTGAAAAGAATGATGGGCTCAACAAACAAGTGGCAGTGCCAGAGCGGGTCATAGAGGCCAGTAAAGCATTGATAGCTGAACAAAAAGCTCAGATCTTTGGTTCTTTTCTGGAAGCAGGGGCTGGAAAGGAGAAACTAGTAAGGTTGGAGAAAGAGGGTGCTAGATTAAATCTTAGTTGGAGGGACCCCGAACAGGTAGAGAGGGACAGGGTAACCCTGGATCATAGTATAAGGACCTCTCTGCTAAGGGACTCCTACCCATTTAATACTGTGAACACTGCCAGCTTCATGTCTACCGGTTGACATGAGCCAGAAACCATGAGGCCGGCTGAATTCAATAGACCAAGCTTGATGGAAATAGCAGATCAGCCCCCACAGAAAGTTATGGAAGGGCGTCCCTATATAGATACCCTAACATTCAGGCTGATGTCTCTGACAAGGAAGTCTCCTATGAGGGGAGGGTCAGGGAATTAGATCCACCAAAATATTACTTTCCAAGGGACCAGTTGGTCCAATTTGATTAAAAAAACCTGATGAAATGAGGCCCAAAAAGAGCATCCTGAAGACCTCTACCCAACTAGGGCGGTGGGGGGAATACTCTGCCAACCCTGGGAGTAGGGAGGAGTCAGAAGACTACTCTCCTGTACCCCACAGAAGTGGAGAAACTAGGCCCCACCATTCCGTGAGCCCTCTCAAGCTCACAGAATCCGGGAGGGCCTAGATGATCATGAGGGGACATCAGCTAGTAACACCTCTGAGTCTGAGAGCAAGTGGACTCAGGTGACTAAGCCAAAGAAAGCAAACAAACTCAAGCGAGTTATGACCAAAGACCCCATTAGGCAGATTAAGGACCTTAGGAGTGTCATAACCCCCTACCATAGAAATGTGAAATATTCTGTTTGGGAACACCTGGAGCTCTATGAGCAGATGATGGACACTTTTCATTTGAAAGACAACCAAAACTGTATCGAGTATGAAAAATGTACATTCTCCCCTGAATACTCCAGTTTCTTTGCTGGACTGGAGGACCAGAACCATTGAAGATGGTCCACCTAGAGGGCGGCCATCTGGAAACACGTTTCCGCCCACAGGAACCCCCAAGAGGCTCGGAAAGCAGCCTACAATCTGCAGTGTGGGGAAGATCAGGCCCCACAAGAGTTTGTACAGGAGCTAAAACGCGTCTTTGCCCAGACAACTAAGAGGGTGCACACAAATAGCAGGGAGTTTTTAACCACCTTCTTTCATGCACTCCCCAAGTATAGTATGCCCTAGCTGGTGAGGGACTTCCATGAGAAAAGAACTCTGGACTGGGTCATAGAGCAGGCTACCTGCATTTATGAGGTCCAGGAACCTGCAGAAAATAAAAATCTGAATAAAAACCCCAAACCAGCCAAACACCCCTGATGCTGCTAAAGTGGCGGAGTTTAAGGTTGCCCCCATTTTAGACTTAGATATGGGGGAGCCAAAAAAACACCTGCACAAAGTCAGCAGAATCCAAGACCCAGAAGGCCTTCTGGCCAGTCACAAACAGGTGGCAGTCAGGGAGGTAATCCCACTAATAGGACCCCTAACTCCCCTGATTATATCAGCCCCCGATACAAGGGCAACCAACCAATCCTGGGGTATGTCTGGACTCCCCCAGTCCAAGGGGAGGGATCCAACCAGGTAAGTGCTGCCCCGGGAAACTTCCCTCCTAACTTCCCTCAGGAGGGCAGGAATTCCCCAAATGCTGGGTTAAGCTTCTTTCCCCGATACCCACAAAACCCCAACCTGCAGGACAACCCTCCTTTCAATCCCCGCTTTCAGGAACCCAGAAACCCCAATCCGGGAGAGGGGAGGCCAAGGGTGGAGGGTTACCAAAATTCGCCATATCCAGGGTACTATGGTAGAAGGGATAGTTACCCTTCCAGTGATCCACCTAGGGTTGATCAGAGGCCCCCGTACCAGCCAGAACGGGTATCCGAATTGGAGCACCAGGTCCAGAACCTAACCCAGGATCTGGGTCGCATGTTGGGGGCTCAACAGAACCCTCAGACAAACATGGTGGCTCAGAACCCCACAAACCAAGGATCTGGCACCCCAGAACAATGACGGGGCGAGAACCCTGACAACTCACTGTTTCCAGAGGAGGAGGCAATGGGAGGAAAGGGAGTGTAAAGCCCTAGAGGAAGCTTCCTTCCTCACTCATGAAAAACCCTGGACACCCAGGAACCGGAACAAAATCTCCTGCCCCCAAAAACCTGCCACCCAAGGAATAGAGGGCGGGTAGGAGAAATAAAGAACCCAAAAAGGCCCATTTTGTGGAGGAAGTTAGTGTCCTCCACTTTGAAAGAGAGGAATCCTCAGAGGATTCTGGGAAAAATATCTTCTCCTTCAGGGACGGGGGGACTCCTCCCAAAGAAAAATGGGTCCCAAGGGATTTAAATGAAGACTGGGTGGGAGTGGAGACTGATTCTGGATCGCCCCTCCTAGAACCCCAATATGAGCACCAACAAGCCATAATCTTAAACGGGGGTTCCCAAACGCACCGAAAAGCAATTCTGGTGACTGCCTCCAAAAAGGGGGGGGGCCCAGAATCAGAAAAGGAGGAGCCCGAAACTCCTCAAATCTCTGAGGGAAAAATGTTTTCTTTCAGCTTCCCAAAATCCTACACAGAAATATGCCCAAACTACCCCTGTGTCAGAGTCCAAAATAAGGAAATTGACCACCCAACTTGCCCAAAATGCACATTATCTTTGCCCCTGAAGGAGGAGGGTCGATTTTATGCCCCGGTCCAGGTGCAGGGGCAGTGTACATTTGCGGCACTGGTGGACACTGGATCCCAAGCCACTCTTCTGTCAAAAAGGACCTTTGATCAGATAAATTCAGGAAGGGGTGAGAGTTACCAGATCCCTCTCACCCCTCTTCCTGGACAACTCCAGAACTTTGATGGGAATGAAATTCCTGTTGAAGGAACTGAGGATTTGGAAATAAAAATTGGACAACATAAGGTGAAACACCCTGTCATAGTTGTAACTCCAGAGGGCACACCCTGTCTACTAGGGAATGACATCCTGCGAAGGTTGTCCCCCTTAATAGATTGTGTGAACAAGGTCCTCTGGACTCAGACTAGCAGGCCAATAAAATTGAAACAGAGTGTCAATCATGTTAATTTAAATGGCACATGCCACATGGTTGAACAAAAACCTGATCATATTGAGTATCATTTCCAGAATAACCAAATACCTGACGTGACAGTAATTGCCGTAGGACAACAAACTTTTGATGGGATCTCCTCTCCATTCCTGAAAATCAACCTTCCTTTCAGTCTCAAGTGGCATTCCACAGTCGAAGGAAATACTTAGAAATTTTATACCAATTCACAATCTGAAAATCCCAGTTCCATAGCCAAATGTGATGAGAAACCAGCTCAAAGTTTAGCTGACATTCAGAAAATTAGAGAACAGTTATTCATCCCTATTAAATTAAAGGGAAGGAATCTGTTCTCGCCCGATTGTGCGTGAACAACGCTAAGAGCTTCATCAGCAAAGCCATGTTCCGACGGCTCCCAAAGGATCCCAACATTCCCACCTTTAAATTGATTAATAAGTGGGAAATGGGCCTGCAAACTCCCAATTCCAAACATCTCCGGCCTAGCAGGTGTATGCTCAAAATCTCTATCGGAAACAAAAGCATAGTACATAATTGTTTGTTCGTGCAAGATGTCCCTGCTGCATTTAATTTAGGCTGTGACATTCTTAATTGGTTTGCCATTAATTCGGACCTGATCAATCACAAAGCCTGGTCCCGACTAGGGGGCAATCCCATGGACTTTGATGATCCAGAGAAAGCCTTTCGGTCAGCTCAATCGCTGCTGTATGCAGTTGAGTTCAAATTGGAGAAGGAGGCCACATCCCAGGAAGGACCTGACTTTTCCCACTTGATTTAAAAATTAAAAGAGGACAGAAACTGCAAAATCCGGACGCATATGTACACCTCAATGCCCATCTCCAACAGCAAGGGTTGGGGTTAAACCCAACACCATGAGTCAATGTAGAACACAACACCATTCCAATATTGATGGATAACAGCGACCTTAGGTGTATCACTCTGGGCGCAGGCACCATTATTGGAATGGTGATTGATGACTGACATTTTTCCATGGATCTAGGTAATGAACTGATAGGACCAATCCCTAATGACTGTTTGGACAGTGATAGTGACAATGACTTACCACCCGACAGGTGGGGGGGAATTTCCTGGTGTACTCTTCCTGCTTTTACGGCGAGGAAGAGGTGACTTGTGACATCGGGCAGGATGAGGTGATATTCCAGGTCTCCAATGACAGCCTCGCCTACCTAAAACCCTCTGTCCAGGTCAATACTCTCACGAAGGACCTCTCCACCCAGCTGGAAGAGGCCGCTGAGCTAACAAAACCGGATGTGTTTCCAGGCTTCAGGCAAAGGGTTGAAGAGCGAGTCAACCAAGCTGATGCCTGTGAGAAGGGTGTCTTGTGTGTGCACAATTTCAGCCAACTTCACTCACACACCGAGCTCCCCTCCAGAAGAGGGAGATGACACTGCCTTGGTCAGATTTACAAGTAGATTTCATTGGGCCCGTGATTCTCTACTCTAGGGGGAACAAGTACATGTTAACTGTAACATGCTTGTTTACCAAATGGGTGGAATGTCTCCTGGCTCCAAATTGCAAGGCAGAAACAGCAGCTGCCCTGATAATCAATCATATCTTCTTGCGTTTTGGCCTACCCCAAAGTATTGAGTCAGACCTAGGTAGTCACTTCATCAGTGAAGTGATGACAAAGATGTGGGAGATACTTGGGGTAAAAAGGAAACTTCACATTGCATACCACCGGGCCTCTACTGGTGGAGTTGAGAGGTATAATAAAACCATTTTGAGCATTGTAAAAAAGTTTGTGGCAGATTCTGGTACAAATTGGGACATCCGATTACCACTTGTCCTGATGGCCATCAGATCTACACCTTCTTCTGCAACTAAGATGGAACATGGGAAACACTGCAAAAGTATGCCAGTGTGTTCTGAAACATATAAATGGAATCAAGTGAAAAGGAAAGCCTGCCATTGCTGCAAAAGCTAAAAATCCTTTTCAAAATGAAACATTTTCACCCTTTAAAAATGCTGATTTGATGCTAATTCCATCTGTTCATTCTGAAACCACTGTGATTAAAAAGGCCATGTCATGCCCAGGATACTTCACTGTGCTTCACCAAAAACAGGCATAATTCCTGAGTGACAGGCCCAGTCAAACCAACTCTGAGAGAAATCAATACGCAATTTAATTTGCACTTGCACGGGAACACGCGTTTATTTCTTTCCAAAAAGTATCCAGGCTCAGCAGTTCAAAGAGACTTTAACTCTCTTCTTTCATATGTTTGTTTTAATTCAGGACCTAAAATAAGAAATTAAAGAGTGTAAAACACATGGGCTGGATTTGCAAGCTCTCAGAAAAACCAGTCATTCCAGTAGCCAGCCATGAAACTTCCCCAAGGAAGGGAGATACACCATAAATCCAGGACACGTAAGTGAAAATTGCCAGCTTTTAAAACTTTGAATGGGCCAGGACAAAGAAAGTTCACATGCTCGTCAGACATTTGTCTGTGCTCCAGGCTGGGACAATAGAAGTCCTGGGACACTAACCTGTCAAGTGTAAGGGGCAATAAAACCTTCAATTAAGATGAGAAACTCCCACCTTGCCTTGAAGGAGATGACAGTTGGCAGCAGTTGAAGTTAAAGAAAGAAATTACCCAACAAAGGAACTGCCTTTTGGTTCCAGACTATTTTATAAAGAAACTTTAGAGACTTTTATTTCTGCAGCAAGAATTAGTAAAAATGTAAAAAGTTTGCAGTTTCAAATATAATTGTATGGGCTTTCTTTTAAAACTTGGTAGAACTCATTGTCACATGGGGAACATAAGTTACAGAATCTGACAGATTACAAGGAAAGAATTAATGTTGCAAACATAAGATTTTGTACATACATCCTTGGGGATAATGCGCAACTGTGTATAAAGTTACGGAATTTTAGGCCAAATCTTTCATGTTTAAAATTACCAAAATGTATCAGAAAGGCAAAACAAGGTCCCACAGACCTGAGGATTGGACTGATCTGTGCCGCACATAATATGTAACCTGTGTGTATAATTTGCCAAGAGATTGCAAGTGTAGAAATGAATGTTTTTGGCAAAATCAGATTTTAAGTCAAGTAAATGTGGGGTTTTTTGGACATTGGAAAACTCACCTCATAAATCTGACATCATTCCCTTGGAAATCCAACCAACTGAGAGCGAGGCAGAGACTAGTACCCTTGCCCAATCCCTTTGTTAGGGGTGTGTTTAGTGAAGCCTGCCCCAGTCATATAATTGGATGATGTCACTAGGCATTATAAATAAGGGTCCCTGACAAGACTCTGGATACACATTCTTCCTGATTTACGGTGCTGCGTTCCTGTACCCGTCATCTTTCAGATCTAGATCCCAACAACAAGGCCAAGCATTGCTGATCCTACTCCAGGGCCCACTGCAGCACCCAAGCAGTGCTGACCCCTTCACAGCAAGGCCTCCAATATAAAAAAAACACTAATATCCCAGTAACCAGGTGAAAACTGTGGTACTTTTGGCATCCTGATCCAGCTTGGCTTGCTGCCAATCACTGCATGCTGCTGCCATCCTGCTACTCTGATGACCTATATTATCCAGTGACCAGAATTGCCAGTTCAGAAGTGCTACCCGGTAACCAGTCCCTGCCCAGCTGATCCTGTCGCGCTGATTTTGTCAAGCTGTCCTTTGTTAGACCAGATCAGTGTGGTGACCAGAATGCTGACAGTCCCAAAATCTTAAACTAAAGTGGACTGTGAGTATCAATAGGAACCATAGAAAACCATAGTATACCTTGCCTTGCCTTGTTCTTAGTTCCTCTTTCTAAGTCATCCTATACTTACCCTGATAACTTGTAATACAGTCAGAATCCTTCTTGCAACCCTGCCATTGATTTCTAGTGCTAGCGCCAGCTCTTTTAGTAATTTTGTCTTGTGAAATCCTAAGTCATTGATCCTATTTCGAGTGATCGGACTGATCCCGGGGGGGGGGGCGGGCGCTGGGGAGCTATGGTTGAATTCGCGAATCAACCCTGGAGCTTACTGTGTCCCTCTTTGGTAGCCTAGCCTGAATGCTCTAGTGTAGAGTAAAACTGTTCTTGTCAAAACTGATTTCCTTTCCTTTTTCACCAATCCATTTTACTCAAAATGCACCTTTCTAGATGTTGCATAATTCACTCAATTTACCAGCTAGAAACCTAATTTCACTTCCATATTGTACCTATGATCTATAGCTATACCTCAATACATAACCCGCACTCTAAATGAGTGTATTTCTCACGTTTCTATTAAAAACCATATGGGTAATTTCAGGCGGGAATTGCAAAGTTTGCTAAATTTCTAACGTGTCATTTACTGCAATCTGTTTTAAACCTGCCACTCAATTTTGACTATATGCTCTTGGTTATCCATTGCCTGGGATTGTTAGTACTTGTACATTGTTTCAAGGTTTTTACACACATTCATTAATTCATTCATCCATTTCCAATTGTCATTTTTAGCATTGCCAGGGTTTAAAATCAGTTTTTCTCTCTTGTTTGGGGAGGGAAGATCGGATTTCAATTCATTCTGTTTTCAACGTGTCATTCCTGATTACCTGCTGCTTCTGTTTATCCACTCAGAATTGATTAGTTGTGGGTTGAGGGAACATTGTAGAGGGAAATTGTAACTCAAGTGCTATCTTACCTAAAATCAAAAAGTGCTTCTATGCCCTGGTGTGTTGTAGCTGTGTTAATAGAAGCTTAAACTAAGTGCATTGCAATAACTACTGTTATTATCACCCCATTGGTGATTGCTGCCCAATATTAAAAATGGTATGATTTCTTTTTAATTTTCAAATAAATAAATAATTATTATATTTTACCAACCAGCCTGGTTCATGGTCCATTGTGACCCGGAGTATTTGAAAAGGGGGTGTGCTTTGAGTGGTGTAGCATCTCAATATTGAATCTAACATGAAACATAAGCATTTCAATTGTGCGCTGCATACTAGGCCGAGACTAAGGTGTGCGTAGCCTGATTGAAATCCTTAACATCTGAGCAAAACTATGTGGTTTCGCTAAGTTAAATTTTTGTGTAGATTTTTTTTTATAAATGGGTTATTCTCCGACACAGGATTAGTCAAGAGAGTTGCATGAGGGGTGACTTCTCTATTTATTATCTGCCAAAATTCACCCATGTTTTTTCTTGGCTAATGCCCTCAACATAGCTTGTACGTTATTTTGAAGCATGGTAGTCTTATATGAACGAAACACATTTTTGTAATATTGTTTCCTTTTTTATAATTGGGAGGAACATCTGGGTTATTTGATCTTTTTATCTTTACCAAGTCCTTTCCATATTGTTTCTTTTCTTCTACCACCTCCACGTCAAATACCTGGGAGTGCCAAAAAGATGGCCTTTTGGAACAAGCATTAGTCACCACAAAGATCTCTAGAATTGAAGTATAATTCAGTACGTCCTGGACGCTTACTTTCTTGCACCTATCCAAGTGACGGTAATAAAGGATACTAAGCCTCTGTATTGTGCCATGAGTCCTCTTAAGTCTGTTTCTACCCGTGGAGATTACCAGGTTGGGGCATATATCTCCACCCCTGTTTTTCTACCCACTCTACAGATCAAGTGGAGGATCCTGTGGTAACTGTTACCATGTGTCCAGATTTTGAAGTTATCAATAGAAGGCAATAAATGTCTGAAGACAAACTGGTAGTCTAATGTCTCTACCTGTGAACCTTGCCACCATGTCGCCCTACCTGGGTTGTCTCCACACACATTAACATTCAACATGTGCAAGTCCATCAAATTGATTGCCTTTAGCCACTTCAAAGCTCTTTTCTGTGCTGATTTACAATCCATAGCTGGAATACTCCATAAATCCCCCTTATTATCACTACAGTTAATATCCCATCACCACACAAGATAAAACATGGGTTATTTAGGTCTTTGTGATAGTCATCGATCAGGTCCAATAACCCATTTACAAAATTATCTTCCTCAATTGCAACCGGGTTCCAGTATAGGTTAATAATTACACTATCCCCACAAGCGGGATAGAGATTGGAGTCCCACATTAACTTTATTAGTTGCACAAATGAATTAATGTTTTCAGTCCCTAACACGGTTACCCCAATGCCATCCTTTATGGTTATTAGAGAGCCAGCCGACGGTCTTCCTGCCCTACCTTTTAGCACCAGATTTAAAAATAATTAAAAGCAATCCAAAACAGAGCAATAGCGCAGCCAGATCTCCTGCAAGCAGATGATGTCAAAATTGTTTAATTTTAGACTTCCATGCCTAAACAAGTGTGCATGCCCTCCAGTATTCCAGGAGGCCATGGCTATAGAGCCCACCCCCTTTTTGAAGTGTTCGCTAGTTGCCTTTTTTTATATAGCAATGCCTGTGGCAGCCATGACCATGACATATCCTGATCAGTCTCGGTGGTCCCTTTGCAATCTGTCACCTCTCTAATATTACTGCCCTTATTAGCATCACATTTTACTCTAATAGCATGCCGTCCCCTTTTTACAAGTTCCACACTTCCCTGGAGTCCTGACAGTTTATCATATAACATTTCAGACTCACTTAATAGGCTTCCGACTGGACCCCTAGGTTCGCGAGTTTCTAACTTCTTATCCTGGTCGAACTTCTTGTATTGCCGTACCCTGGCTACGTGATCAGCTTCTGTCAGGTGAAAGACAAGAGGAATTCAGGTCAAAGCCAAGAGGAATTCATGAAATTCCTTGGATTTAGGATTAACCTTTCAAGTAATAAACAGCTCTCTAAGTCTCTGGGTTTTTGGGTTGTTGCAGTGCGTAGGGTTTTTGTCTTTCTGGCATCAATGCCACTCAAAAGTGTTCCCTTCTTTGCAGCAAGAATCGCATTTGTTTTTTGCCTTTTTTCCGCAAGGTTAAAAAAATGTTGGGAACGTGTGGGTGTGATTCAATGGTCTCCTTCCGTCTGGTTGCATACAAAGAGTGTTCTGGGCTGTGGTTGGGTTTCGTGTGGGGTCATGATATTTTCTTAATTTCACTGCCTGATCACATAATACCTCTTTTGCGTGGTTACAAGGAGGCTCTTCATTATCCTCCATAGAAGAAACAGAAAGCTGTGGCAGTGAGGAATATAAGGCCTCCATCACGGCCATGATATCTGCGACCTTTAAGTCAGTCGATTCACCCCCTACCTTTTCGGCCCTTGTTACCTGTGTAGTTATAGAAGATCTCTTTGTCTTGAGTTTTTTTTTATTTTCTGGGAACATTGGTGGTAAAGTTAAAACCCGCAAAACTTTTCTGCAATCGTTCGACTTCATTTTGTGTGAACCCGTTATATTTGTGGGCTTTTTCCCCAAAATCCTTCTCTACAATTTTGTTCTCACATTTCTTCCTTTTCCGACATTTAAATATGGGATAGTCAACTAATGGCGACTCAGCATCCTCTGCATTGTCCATCGTCATGGATTCATTCAGGGATATCTCATCCCTGGTCTCCCCACGGTGAACCCGGTTTCCTTCACACGGAGTGGGGGTATTTACCACCAATACAGATGGTTTGTCACAAGTTATTAGAGGGTTTAAATGTCCCTGTTGTAGGCATCGGCCTGGCATCTCACTCTCGATGCTATACCTATCTTACACGACCGCTGTTAGGGACTAAGTGGTAAATAGATTACAGGGTTTGGTTGCACATTTCGGTCATACACTCCCCCATTCCTTGGTGGTTTACAATCATTCCTTGCTTGTTGCACCTGTCCACCCGATCAGGTTTAAGACTTGTAGGAGGGTCGGGATTTAGCCCGGCAGAGATGTTCCTGGCACCTATTATAAAACCCTCTATAACAATCATCTTTGAGTGCAACATAACTAAGAGGGTAGCTTGGTCTTTAATGTTATCATTCATTGAGTCATATAGTTTGAGAAATGGAGCAAATGCGATTGTTAAAGCAGACAATATGATGCTATTTTCAAAGTGGAATGGATCTAGGTTTTTACCTCTCTGTGCTGCTTGGGATCTTCTTAGTGCTTGTTCAGGTGACGCTGTGGCTGTATTGTCTGATGAAGACAATGAAGAGGAGGATGCAATCGAGTTAGCCGAATCTTCTATGTTTCCATGTGAAGTCTCAGGTAGCAGGGGGGAAGTACTTGCTGCTGCCAAAGCTGGTATAAAAGGATCCAGGTCACCTCTGTGACCTCTGTGACCAATATTCTGAGTGTAGGATCTCGTGACTGGTGCCTTTAGGCCCGAGTCCCCCAGCTCAATCACACGTGCAATACGCTCAATCTCAAACATTAGGTACTCTCCAGGGCACAACCGGGGGTCCTAGTTAAAAGGACTGTAGCCAGCATAGGGGGCACTAGAGTTGGCAGTACAACTGTGACTGGGGGTAAAAAGGGCAACATGGGAATTGCTGGGGTTAGAGGCACAGATGGCAAGACTAGCACAGCTGAAGTTGCCCTCTGCTCCAACTTGGCACTCCATCCAGCAACTCTGTTTCTGTAATTTTAGCTGCATTATTTACCAGTTCATTATTCAATGATCAAATCTTTTTTTGAAAAGTACAAAGTGACCTTATGGTTTTCTTTACATTTAAAGCACCAGAGTTCCTTTTCCTGTTTAGGGGCACTTTCACACATCACTTTGAGGACTTGTTTGTTGACTCCTTGTCCCCATGCAATGGAGGACTGGGGCTCTACATCTGGCTCATGGACAAGGGAAGGCTTCAATGGGATGCTGTTAGCTGGCAAATTCACCTCCTTAGTGTTTAAGTAAGAGCCTGAGTATGCATCAAAACTCTTGATGATCAGTGAGGCAGGTAGCAAAACCTCTGCCACAATTATGATAGGTGTTACCCCTAAGTCTGTCAGGGCAATAAAGGGTCATTGGAAGTACACATAGGAATGTTCAAAGGAACTGCCTCTACATCAGGATTGCACTCACATGATGGTGCCTTCCCCGTTACACAATGTTTTGTTCATGGTATTACTCCGAAGATCTTACCTCTCCTCCATCTTCCAACCAGTGGGGTGCCCCCACGCTCAGCTCTGGGGATGAGGGTATGACTTTGGAGGGGCAGTTGGGTGTACTTGACAGAATGAGCAGTGCAGTGAAGTCATAGATTATTACAAGCATTCTGAAGCCCAGTAGTCAATAGTCAGTAAACAATGTGGGTCCTCGGGGTTAAAGATGTAGCAATGAGGATATCAAATGAAAGCTGTTCCAAACAAGTGCTAATTGCACTCACTGCACTTCCATGTCAGTTTATTGGGCCAAATCTAAAGCATGGGGATCCTACTGATGCCGCTGCCACACTGCTCCCTTCTACTAAAGTGTTCTGTGGCACTGTATTTTAGTGCTCTGTAGCAATCCTTAGAATGAGCTCAAAGGGTTATACACTGCAGTTATTGGTCAGGCAAGACCGGCCATACTGCTGCCATAATAGCATACCCAGAATGGCAGCTAGTCAACCACAGGTGGAGCGTGTGAACTTACCAAACTGGGGGGCCACCGACCCACAAGGTCGCTGGCACCAGTGTGTCAGTCAACGCTCACCATAAACACGGTAGCACTCTCTCCAGTTTCTCAAATCCTTCTACTTCCAGGCCGAGCTGGGATGAGCCACCACTGGGGCAATCAAGGCACAGCACTGGGGTGCTACACTCTGCTTTCGCTTCAGCTCAGCTCAACTCAAGGTGCAAGGAAAGGGCCTTACAGTATTTGCATGTCAAGCTGCTTTAGATGTAACAGGGGAATTAATTTCAAATGTGTTTTGCATTAATGTTATTTTCTATACCAACATTCTTTGACACCTATGCTTGCTCCTGAATTTGAAGAGAATATACTGTTTTTATTTACTATGTGAATTAGTTGAATACACTGGCCAATAAGCGGCAAAGTAATTATGGACTTAGATTATGTTCTTTAGATGTTGCACTGTCCTATTAGAATTAGATTCAGAAATATAATTAAATGATGATCTTTGATGCAACTGCATGTGCACACATCTCTTAGTAAGATCCACACAGGCAGGCCAATTCTTTTTTCTATTAACCTTTTACAAATATACCAATATTTCATTGTGGTGACTACCCCAGGATATAGTGAGGGCACCACCTTTCAAGTTATTTTCCTTTAATAAAATTTCGTTTTGATTCCTAATACAGTCTGTCTCTTAACCCAGAATGATGGGGTGGGATTGTTTATGAGGAGGCATCAAATTAGGGGATACACATTATCAATATTTATAATTGAACCCACAAAAGATCTAATACAGCAGAACAAACAGAGGACAGAGAGATGGTTAAAAGGGATGCCAGGAAGCAGGAGGAGGTTCTTGGTTATTTGCATGAGGTTAGAGGAAATGGATGTGGCTGTTCAGAAGGAGGAAGGACAGTGGAGTGCAGTGCGTAGGTGATTTTTGGAGGGGTGATGCATTAGTTATTGAGTGCAAGAGTTACTGTGTTGTGATTGTGTATGAAAGAGTGGTGATTGTGGTTAGGAGGAATTTAGTGAGTGAATATGAACTGCTTATATGAGTAAAAGGAGGGTGTTTGAGCAGAAGGAAGGTGGAGTTGTAATGTGGAGAATTTAGTAGTAGTGTGAAGGAGTGAGCATTGTAGAGAAGGAAGTACTAGTATGGAGGAAGGAGTATCATTGTAATGTATGGAGGACTACAGAAGTGAAGTTAGGAATAACATTGAAGGTTAGGCGGCGAGGTTTAGGAGTGAAAGACATTGGAGGGACAGAAGAAGTAGGAAAGAGAAATTGGAGGTGGATGGAGTTGAATGGAGTAGAGTAGGATGAGATGAACATCGGAAATTACGAGGGAGAGGAGTATGAGTGCTTGATCGTAAGGAGACCGAATTGGGCAGAGTGTCTGAAAGGCACAATACAAATAACCTTTTCAGACCACTAACCACTGGGCAGTGTAGGGGCAGTCTAGGAAGTCCTTGGTGGAGGTTAGTCAGATAAGGCAACCTGTCTTTATTTATTTATTTATTGTACTTGTTGGTAGCACCTAGACCCAGAGGTATCACTGTGCAAAGGTCTTTAGGTCTTCACATCTTGTAAAAGCAAGTACTTTGAACGTAGGGTGGAACCCGCTGTATCTACTATCATGAGGAGTAGGAACACCTGGGTTAGGGAGGATTGGTGTGCTTTTTACGGAGAAGTAGTGCTTGAAACTAAAACAAAAACCATTTAATCATCTGTGAGTATATATTCTTCTACAGAATAAACATATTAATTATTACTGCTGGTCTGTGTTCTATGTCAATACAGAACATCTCCACATTTTCACATAAAACGTCCCATCTAATACTTTGTTTTCTCTAGTGCCCCCAACAAGTGTTAGCATCAGAGAAGAGTTTTACAATTTGCATTTACGTCAGTTTATCTAACACTATCAACAAGTGTCGGCAACAGAGACCAAACTACATTGCATTTCACATTTAACTTTCTTATTCTTGGAACAATTCTACTGTGGAACATAGTGTATGGTTTTATGGATAAAAGCTTCTATTTTTGGAGAAAACAAAACTGAGGTTAATTTAGAGTGTCACACAAATATGAGAATATAACTTTGTGACAGAAAATGAATCAACACGTCATTCTTACTGGGCATTGGAACTCTGCCTAATGCATATTTCTTTTTTTCTGTCCAAAGTTATTTGTAAAAATGGCATTCGGTATTTAAATTAACTATATTTACTCTGGAATAACATGGACAAATTAACCTAATTTATACTTCACCGTAAGAGGTATTGGGTCTGGTTCACAGAAATGTTATATAATGACCTAATCACTTTGGAAAACGCTCTGTGAATCAGGCCAATAGGCTTTATTCAGGATTTGTCTTTGTATGTAAACTAGGTTTTCAACAGGTCAGGAAGTTAAACCACCACTTCAAATCTGTGAAATGCTGTATACCATCTCACAAATTTGGGCATAAGTTATTCCTATGAAAACTCTGGAATTAATGTATTCGGTTACTATTTGGTTACTGTGAAAGGATGCCATGTGCCTTGTGCAATCATTAATTCTGGTGCACATCTTTTAAAATACACTTCCACCCAGTTCCCATTCAGTGGCCCAGCTGTTAAAAGATTCCCCTAAAAGACTTACAATAGCTATAAGGGTATTTATTTAATTCCTAGGATATATGTCTGAAGGTACAGGGATTGTTATACTTACTTTTGGTTTGTCTTTTAAAGGCACTGGTCAGATAGGGACATCAACAACTCTGGGAAGTTCAGCCAGCTAAGCACTGCTCCCAGTCAGTCATCTGCTTTCAAATTCCCTCTCAGGCAATCTGGTTCTGTCTTAGGCAAACTTTCTGCATCACTCCCTGTGGCAAAAGTCCCATCAGCTATATCCAAGTGTATTCCCAGTCAGAATTTCTTCTGTGAAACAGCTTCCTTCGTCTGAAGATTTCTGAAGAAATTGCCCCATTTTCTGTGTGATTGGCCTTTAATAGCTGATAACCTCCACCAACGCAGCATCATTTGATGTGAAATGTTCTCATTATACTTGGCTTATTGTTGGTTCTCTTCAAAGACTAACGTTCCCAATTATTATCTCATTTATTTTTATGTATTTTACTATTTGACAATGGGAGGGTTTTCTCCTCCCATCTGGAGTTCTGATCAGATTTGGACTCTAAAGTATTTTTCCTCTATTACTTTTGTTATGGAACTATACCATAATTGAGACTCGCATATTTGAAAGCACAAGAGAATTCTAAATGTGTAGTTTTCCTACAAGTTCCATTGATTTGTAATATAAAAAAGTTATTGAAATATGTACATTTAATAATAATTCACATATATTAATATATTGTGTTTGTACATATATTATAGGGAATGTGTCACTGATTCTAAATCTGTTTTTGGTTTTTAAAACATGCAAAGCATTCGAATGTTACGACCAATAAAGTAATTGCATTTTGGTGCAGTCAAATCAATCCACTTATTTTAATTTGTTTTTCCATTTCTGTCAATTGCATGTCTCAATGAAGATGAATATTAAATAAAGGTCTGGTTAGGCTTCAAGCCAGGAAACAGACATGTACAGATAATTATGTATGGCTCTGCTACACGCTGAAAGGTTTGGGGCATGCTGGAAGCCTAATTAGCAATTTTGCTTCAGCACAATAGCACAGCACAATAGCACATACAACATAAATAACAACTTTGATATCAATCACTTATTATTAAACCGTATAAATTGATGAAAACGTGTGAATAAATTGTTTGTGCACTCGAATGCTTAGAGTAATAAAATACTAATGTATCCCTTACTTTATCTTCATACCCATAGCGCAGACCATAATCAAAACAACAGCCAACACGTGTTTTTACCCATTGGGGTCTTTTTCAAGGCCAAATGTGGGTCCATTCTCTTTAAAAACCTGTGTGGTTTCCAATGGTAAGTCATGAAATAGTATTAATATACATCACTAATTTATCCTAATGGCAAGGGATCTGTTATTATGTTAATTGGGTAATTTACCTATTCAATACAATGTTGCTGTAAAAAATAATTATCCAAGGAGTGTATGTAATGCTCTTTTCAGTGGTTTGGTAAAAATGATATCAATGAAAATACAGTGGATGCATTCATCCAAGCCCTGTTGGGCTGTTGGAGTCCCACATGTGTCAGCTCGAATCCCTTGTCATTAGGATCAACAGATATATATTATTACTATTACACAACTTACCATTGGAAACCGCACAGGTCTTTTAAGAGAACAAACCCACATTTGGTCTTGAAAAAGACCCGATGGTCGAAACATGTGTTGGCTGTTGTTTTGATTATGGTCTTCGCTATGGATATGGAGACACACTAAGGAATACATTAGCATTTGATTACCCTAAAAATGTGAGTGTTGCAAACAATTTAGTGACATTTTCCCGTCATTATATGTGGTCTAATAACCAGTTGAGTGATTCAAATCATGGTTGTTATTTATGTTCTATGCGCTATTGTGCTGAAGCAAAATTGCTTTCCATGTGATTGAGCATCGCCACGCTATAGCCTTGACACAAGCAGCACACTGAGCATCACGGAACGCATTTGTGCACAATTGGACCAGCTTAAAGGGCTCGACATGCTGGAAACCTAGTCTGTTGATTCATTGTCTATTTTAAGAAACATATCCATTCCTTATGACTTGGATTTGGCCATAAAACTATGAGACACCAAAAAAATATTTAGCACGTATTGTGTCCTTTTTGGTTCTATTTTGAGAATCATCATATGCTTTGAAAACCCATCTGTTTCTATTTAGTTACACTGATAGATTAGTTACTGATTGATGATGGGCTTTTTATTGCCAGAGAATTCCACTCTGAAATCTAGTCTTGAGAACTTCTTTAAGGAACACATGATAGGTTTTTATTGTATTTTAATATTTCAATTGAGATAAAAAAAGAAACACAGGCTAGATGCTATTGGTGTGTTTTTCTCCTAATTCTGCAGCTGACAATGTTATTTAATTCAATATGTACAATCTATATTTTATTTTAAAATACAATTTGGGGGTTCTTTTGCATCTAAAATACATGTTTAGGTCCTTTGTGTGTAACATGGGTGCACAAAGGAACACTATTAGGATTTAACATTTTGCTTACAGGCAATTTCTATGAGATGTACTTGATAGAGATGATACAGCCATGCTCAATACATGTTACAGTTACACTAAATAACCTGCCATGGTTCAACGTAGCACAAGGCTAACTAATGTACACAATAATATGTTGTCAATCAGAGGTGCCGAAAAGTAAAAAGCCACCTTTGCCTCTTGGAACTCTTTGTTTCAGCAGCTGTCAGGAATGCACATATCACCTTTGATCCGGCCCTGCTGCCATTGCAGAGCTGGTGCTGGGAGTGTCAGGAGACTATCTCAGCAAAGGCACATGAGTGCACCATGTTTTTGTGAGCAGCATTGTGAAAGAGGGGGTCTAATTGGCAGACCTCTCCTTCAGAAACAGAATTACCCACATCACTTTTTTAATACAATTCAAAAAATCTCTAACTATCCTGCCCTCATCAGGTGTCATTCTGTCACGTACATATACAATATATATGTATTATGTTAATGACAGGCGCCATGCCGCCTTAAAGGTAGGCACTGCAGTGGGAAAGAGTAGGGCTCTGAGTAATGAATATTACTGGCATGTAGATTCTCTATTGTTTTAATTTTCATATTGTCAAACACTCCCTTGAATGTCTGACTTGAATGCCTATTATTATTCAGTATGGTGCCAAATGTGACATACATTTTACTTGTAAAAAATCGCAACGCTTTTTGTCCTCTTTACCTTTTATATTTGCTAGCTTTATGCTGTATACAGTACACACATACTGCAGCTTTAACCCCATAGATGCCGAAATGTCCCTTTGACTGAAAGTAATGGCACAGGTTTAAAGCGCACACACTGTGAAAACATTTTTTTTTAATTATGCGTTGAAACAAACTCAACCTTTAATTATGTACATAACCATTCATAAAAAAAGTACCTCATACATAGAAAATGGTTTAATACCTTTAACACTTTAACACAGCAGATAATTGATCATTATAATTACTCATAGTACACCGTACATTTTTCATTAAAAAAAAAAATAAAACAGAAAAGAAAAGAAAAAGAACTTCAGTATGACCCTTAACCAGCATTACACAAAGTCTTAACAATTGTAGCTGCCTCATTTCAAGAGAAAATAGAAACTGCAACAATATAAGGTGTCCAACTGCAATGCACTGATAAATCCTGCGACAGCAATCATAGATGAAGTTCTACGACCCTCTAAAAGAATTGCCTTCAACCAAATTAATTTCATGAAATTCATAAGATTTCCTAAAATATGTGACTTGTAGTTGAGGCCGAGCCATACAAACAAGCACCCAACGTTGAACTGTG
Source organism: Ambystoma mexicanum (assembly GCF_040938575.1). Classification (NCBI taxonomy): domain Eukaryota; kingdom Metazoa; phylum Chordata; class Amphibia; order Caudata; family Ambystomatidae; genus Ambystoma; species Ambystoma mexicanum. Next base: position 533,526,306 of record NC_090930.1, read on the forward strand.
CATTTGTGCAAAATCTACAACTAACTTGATCCTTTGGGAAAACAATGACTTTGAGATACTTTCTAGCTGAAAGAAAGACGTTGTTTCTTAACATAGGCTCGTAGCCTGGTTATACTGGTGTTCACAAGTGCTTCCAATGGCGACTGAGGACTTGAGGCAACATGAAGCAGTGTGATTTGCCCAAGGCCACACACTATTTGATGAAATGTGGGATTATAACTCGGGTGGTATGTTTAAAAACGTCGAGATGTTGCGCCTCCGCAGCATTTTTTTCTTACAGCGGGTTGTATGGGCTTTGCCTAGGGAAGGTATGCTTGCTCTTACATGGGCACTCGGTGCTTTAATAAAGGGTCTTTTTGCATTAAAAAAATGCAACTACAGATGTCGTCATAACTATAAATTATGCAGTTCTGGTACGTACATTTTGTGTGCAGCATTGTTCATCTATGCTCCAGCTTCGATGGTCCCAAGGATTCCCAGCGGGAAGTAAACTGCATGCACATTGGGCAGTTCCCTGGCATCCCTGCAAATTAATAAATGCCCACGTAAACGGCATGTAAATAAACAACACACACGTGCTTGGTGGGGGGGAAAGGAGAAGCGAAGGCCAGGTGCAAGGGGCTAGAATTTGGACAGTAGTATGACCGTGAGAGGTTGCCGAGAGACAGACACGCTGCAAGGCTTTCCTGAGAGAAGGTTCAGAAAGGTACCACTATTGAAACTTATAAGCACGTCCTGGGAACTCGCTTCCCACGGCTGTAAATAAACAGAAGGGCGACTGGAGCGCCTCGGATTCAGATGTGGGTCTGGGGGAGGGAAGGGGAGGCGCCGAGGCGTCGAGATTTGGCAGGACTGTAATCAGAGGGGCGCTCTGTTATCAGAAGGAGGGGGATTGGCTGCGGCGACTGCCAGTCTCCGGGGCAGGGGCAGGCTCTGTGACTGACTGCTGCCGCTGCTTGCGCTGGTCCTGTTTCACACACAAGTACTATTGCAGCGCGCAGGCACCGCAGGCGGACAGGGAGATCAAGAGTAAACAGAGGCAGGAAGATACAGGGAGCGCGCGCGAGAGAGAGAGAGAGCATGGCTGTCTCAGCACCTCCGCCCGTCATCTCTGCCACCCCGGGCAGCGAGGGCTTGTTCAGAGCGGACCCCCTGTACTCCAGCCCGGCCGAGTCCCCCCGACTCACCTCCAGCATGATCAACAGTTTCATCACCAGCAGCAACAGCAGCAGCAGCAGCAACAGCAGCGCGGGCAGCGGCGGCGGCGGCAGCAGCCTGGGCGGGGGCGCCGAGTGTAAGATGGTCGACCTGCACGGGGTGAAGGTGGCCTCCTTCCTGGTGGACGGACACGAGCTCATCTGCCTGCCGCAGGTCTTCGACCTCTTCCTCAAGCACCTGGTGGGCGGGCTGCACACGGTCTACACCAAGCTGAAGCGGCTCGACATCTCGCCCGTGGTGTGCACGGTGGAGCAGGTCCGCATCCTGCGCGGACTGGGGGCCATCCAGCCCGGGGTGAACCGCTGCAAGCTCATCACCAGGAAGGACTTCGAAACTTTGTACAACGACTGCACCAACGCCAGGTAAGGCTGCACGCCTCCTCCTCTGCCAACTTTGTGCCCGCGCCGCTAAAGGCAGGACGAGTCTCCTGCATGCAGCTCCTGGTTCAGACGCACCGTCTTCTGGAAGATGCGTTGCACATCTGCTTATTGTGGGCAATCTAATTACCGAGTGCATACATCTATTCTGAATTCTTATTCTTTCTGTGGACAGTGTAGGTTCCTTTCCGTTGCTGTCTTTGTTATGAGCGTGGTTATCTATCATTCCTCCGTGTCTTGCCATTATTTTTCCTTTAAATGTGCAGAAGGAATGAGGCATCTGTGACCCTCGAGGCTGCCCTTTTTTGCACGGTGTGGCCCTGCCGCACGTGCATGTGTCCCCCTTTACTCAGCACACCAGCAGTACTTCCCAAAGTGCAGTCATATACGCGCAATTGCGTGAAGTGCAGCACTCCTGTCCCGCTCCTCGCTGACCGCTCTCTGCCTTTTTGGCGCATACTGACTGGCCTGTCTTGAAATCATACGATTTCCCGGCCTGCATGTCGTGCATAGCAAAGGCCGGTAGGGTTGGGGCAGAAACCCCTGCCAGATGACAGACGCTACGCCAGCAATAGGATAGTCCTCCTCGGTGCTGGCGTCCAGGTTTATCATATTATGAGACCAGCACACCTGCGTTTCCGGCTGGAAAGAGCCACAGTGGCGTGCGCTGCGGGCTGGTGTGGAAAGGGGGAGGAAGGGCATGTGCCCGTGGCATGATGCTCTACGCAACACCACAGGTGTTGCTGTGCCCACCAACTTGCAGAAGGGGCACACGTTTCCGTACGAAAACCCCGAGTTGCAGATTTAGTGCTCGATTCATGCCGTTTTTGCACCGTTCCAAGTGACTTTGCACTGCTGAAAAGTGACTGTCCACTGCCGACGCAAACACTGATGCATGGAACTGTGCAAAGTGCATTTTTGCAGTGCAAAGTCATGTTGTACTGCAAAAATGACTTTTCACTGACTTTGCAAAGTCACTTTTCAGCAGTGTAAAGTCACTTTGAACCGTGCAAGAAATTCCATGAATCGGGCCCTTTAAGTTTAGCGCCACGAGCTGATTCCCGCCTGTGTTATCCCAGTCAAAAGTACCCTGCAGCGCTGCTCGCTGTGCACACTCTTAACATGCGCTCCCACATAGCGCTGCTCGCTGGGCACACTCTTTACATGCGCTCCCACATAGCGCTGCTCGCTGTGCACACTCTTAACATGCGCTCCCACATAGCACTGCTCGCTGTGCACACTCTTTACATGCGCTCCCACACAGCGCTGCTCGATGTGCACACTCTTTACATGCGCTCCCACACAGCGCTGCTCGCTGTGCACACTCTTTACATGCGCTCCCACATAGCGCTGCTCGCTGTGCACACTCTTAACATGCGCTCCCACATAGCGCTGCTCGCTGTGCACACTCTTTACATGCGCTCCCACACAGCGCTGCTCGCTGTGCACACTCTTTACATGCGCTCCCACACAGCGCTGCTCGCTGTGCACACTCTTTACATGCACTCCCACACAGCGCTGCTCGCTGTGCACACTCTTAACATGCACTCCCACATAGCGCTGCTCGCTGTGCACACTCTCAACATGCACTCCCACATAGCGCTGCTCGCTGTGCACACTCTTAACATGCATGCACTCCCACATAGCGCTGCTCGCTGTGCACACTCTTTACATGCACTCCCACATGAGGTAGCCGGTGAGACCGAGGTGTAGACACTTTTTGCCAGTGGCCCACGAACATTTATATTGCCCAGATGTGGAAGCAGAGACTAGAACAAGGATCGCTATTGAGTGAGCCAGTCACTGAATACAGTAATATAGCGCCTTGCAAATTGCCTCTATGCGCTCCATCTTGTTCTAAACCAGCCGTTTAGTGATTAGACCATAATCTCGTTCTTAAAATGTCACTTTACATAAAAAATACCTGCCATCAAGCAGGGATATTTATGGGGAAAGTTCCCCTTAAATTAAGCCAGAGTATTTTCAGGGTGATTTTCCCTAGATTTTCCCTAGACTGCCAACCCTCGTGTTTGCAAGGCTTTTCATTTAAAGTCTAACAGGTTAACTGCCATGTCATGTCAGAAGCACAGGGCTTGATTTACATTTTACAATGGGGGTTTCCCATTGAACACCTGTTTTGTTAATCATGCCCATAGTTTGATGGGGCACCGAGCCCTTGCAATGTAAAAGTTTGGGGAAACTCCTCACGCACGTGACGCAGAGCAGGAGTCAGCGACAGCCTTCCTCTGCTCCCCAAACAAGAGTGCTCCCTGAGTGGAAAGGGCACGAGGAGATGGAGGCCCTGATTCATAGAGCGTTTTCCAATGGGGTTTTGCCATTATAAAACACTTCAGTGAATAAGGCCCAAAGCTTCCCGGGCAGAATGCTGCTCCTCCTCCTCACAGTTCCTGTCCTCCGTAAACCCTCTGCGTGCCAGTGGGAGTCACCAACTCCGTAAGTGAGCTATAGGAAGCACCATTTCATCACATTACCTGAAATATGGGTTGTTTCAAAAGAAACCTAGTCTAGACTGCTAACCTGTTAAATAGAATGATCCGGGGTTGCAAGAACTCCCTTTTGAGCCATCGGGCCTTATTGTTCAGATTTGTTGGGTCGTCCCCTTAACTTGCACTGAAGTTGTGGTGCCTCTGTGCACGCCCGGGCTCTATGCCTCACCCTGATCAGAGCACCTCACCACCACCACGACCCTCTTGTTCCGGAGGTTAGGTCCTCGTGCTCTGTAGCAGCCTCAGGGAGCTATATAATAATGTCAACCGTGAGCTAGTATTGCCTGGTTCTGAGGCGCTGCGTGCAGCGCTCCAGATAGGACATGAAGTGAGAGTATTTTGCTCCCTATTTTTTAAAGCTGGCAGTAAAACGATTTTTTAAAGAGTAGAAAAGTAAGTCCTGTTACCAATTTCAGTATTTTATAAGCGAGAAAAAATAATAATGTTTTATTAAACCTTTTTCTTTTCGCCTCGTTACCCGAGCACATTAAAAGATACATGTATACCTCTTCACATCAGGAAGTAATAACAGAGTTTCTTCCTGCTGCTCTATGTTTGACAGGTCCACCCATATCCATGGAGCAGTGTGCATGAAAGCGAGGGGGCCGTGCTTTCTAGTTTTTGGTAGGAGTATTTTTGCTCCCTGTTTTAATTTTTTAAGAGTATTTGCCTATTTTTAGGGAGTAAAAGTGGCTGATACTCCCCTTATCTGTAGGGCTGTGCACAACTCAGCCTTCTCAGGCTTTTATGCTACTGACACGTCTCAGGGTGAATGAATAAATAAAGATGCCAATGATAAAAAAGCACTGAAGATAGAGAAGCAGCTCAGGGAGTTAAAGGCTTGTGGCTGAGATCTGGGTTCCATGACTGTTGTGACACCCACAGCCTTTCATCCATCTGAACTTGATAAACTGAGTCTCATTTAAGGGTTAATAGTAACACCTATCACTAACAGTGCCAGGAAACGGCAAAGCTAAGAAAGCAATTGCTACATTAAATTTAATTAGTCTCGGGAGGATAGCTCAGGGGCAACGTGCTAGCCTTGGAAGCAAGATGACACGGAACACTACAGGTTTGATCCCCGGGTCCGCACTTAGAAACCTCTGGGTATTAAGCGCGTTATAAATAACCTATCTTTTCATCATATCATTAATATAAATATGGTGTGGCGCCTAACACAGAAATGCTTCTGAGTGTCCTCCATCTTCTCCCCTGGTATATGACACCGCTGAATTGGTGCAGCCTATGACTGGCTGGTGCAGCGCAGTGTACTGCGTGAATGGTGTCACTCACTCACTTGGACCTCGGCAGGGAGCGAGAACCATGAGGTAGAAAACCTGCACTGTGTACATGCCGTGTCAGGCACTGCAGGGATAGCGCAGTGACCACTACCTGTGCAGCCGTGGACGCACCAGCGCAGAAAATTCTTCCTGACAGGCAGGTACTGTTTCTGGAGTGACCAATATTGGAAAAATAAATGTGATTCAATTGTTAAGCTAACACCTTCTGACAGCAGCCGAGATCATCTTGGAGCGGCTCTGATTATTGCCACCGGGGATCTCAGCGGAATAAGGGATTAATCACCGGCCGTCCGTGTCGCAAGGCGAGTGTCTAGTTGTCATCTCTGGGACCCCAGATATATGCCACATTCGAGAGAAGTGTCTGACAATCAAAAGTGTAATTTTGCTCCTAAAACACCCCTTTGTGAGCTTAAGAATCAGGTATGCCTCTTTTGCAGACACAAGGCCACTTTACGAACATGCTGGAGGTAGCTGGAATCCATAGCAAGGCCATGGGTGCATGCTGGGGGGGGGTCGGGAGGGGTTCCCCCATCAAATTACTCATGAAGGGAAAATCGTTAGTTGCCACAGTTATAACGAAACATATCTAGAGATGAAGTGTGGATGGTACAGTGATGAATCTCCTTAAATGAATCACTCTGTTGCCAATGGGCATCAGAAACTGTTCCTTGGGCCCTAACCGAGACGGCCCCGGGCTTGGTGATCCCCTCTCCCGAACACAGAGCAAAGGGCCACTGAGCACGCTCTCCCTCGTGGTGACTCATTCCTGCCCCTACGTGCGGGACCTGAACGCAGCTTGCGCGGTGGACTGCTGCGCGCCCCGCCAGTCGCGCACTCAGTCTACCGTGCACGTGGTCGAAGTTCGCGGCCATCTCTGCGTTATGTATTTAGTCATCGCTCCCTCTGAACCTGACTCCTCACCCCCCACCTCACCTAACTCCCCTGTTCCCCCTTTTGCACTGATCCACATGCTGGTGCGCATGACAGCCTTAGATAATATCCAATTCACGCTCTGCATGTTACACATCACTTGCAATAAATCAAATATACAACTGTCCTGTCACTCTAATTTTCCAAAAGCAAGACGTAAAATCCAGGACAACGTAGATTTGGTTAGCACGCGGGCAGATCAAATACTGCATTTCAACGTAGAAATTGAATAATTATTTGCATACAAATATCAGATACAACAAACACTTCTGCTGAGAGCTACCTACTCCTGTACCCAGTAAGGGGGGGGGGGGGCAAGTTGTAATTGGAAATCTAATGCTGTACAGTGCGTGGCAAGCACATATGTGCCCTAACTGTGCACACACACCCGCTCTCTCTGCGATGTACCAGCATGTATCAACAAGCACCTGACCTTGTATACGGTATTGTGCGCGCAGGTAAGTGTGCCAGTTGCCCTGTGTACATTACAGGCCCCTCTGAAACCGTACACCTCTCTTTAAACTGCCTATTTATCTTGCACTGCCCTAGTACAGCTTAGTGGCATTCAATGCGGGCTATCATGTTCACAGGGTGTGTTCAACAAGAAACTTAAGCTGCAGTCACAACCTGCTTTTTTATTCACGAGGCCGAATTAATTCGCAGCCACGGAACAGATGACAATACGACAATATGCGTAGCTCGGGTCCAATTGAACCCATCTGGGATTTGGGGAGTTCTAATAAATTCCCTGGTGTTGTGTGGAACTGCTGGACGTGGGATAACCCGGTTATTTCTTTAGTTGGCGTTCTCCTGCGTGCAGGAGCGGGAGTGTAAGAAGAGGAGCGAGCAGAGTGGTGTCGGCGCGCCACACACTAAAGTCCTTGAACAAGTATTGTTCCGCCGCATGACCCCGGGGTCTCGGGCGCCCTCCGCAATCCGCAGGCATTCCTTTGATAGCCTGAGAGTTTGGGGAACTGTTATAGCAGATTATGGGACGAGTGACTTTATGAAGAGTGTATTTCCAGGCACAGGCGGGTGAACAAAAATAACTGGCGTCGCAAACATTGCATTCTAGCTCCGTTTTGTCTGCACGCTGTTTTGGTTGCCCTCACACCACAGTGCCTAAGCTTATTTCCAGTTGTGCGAACTTATTCACAGGGCGCCCTAAAGCAAATGAGGCAGTGAAAATAGACCCCCCCCCGTCCCTTTCACAGTCTCATACACAGAGAGGCGGGGTGGCAGCCTGGCCGCTCACAGGGTTATGCCTGGAGGCAACGTCGCTGTCTAGTGAATGCGCTTTGGTTGATAATATTTGAAGAGTTTTTACGTTGTCCTGCAAGACTGCTACAAACGACAACTTCACAGAGATTGGAAGTTCTGTTCTTAAACAGAAGACTATTCAAGCATCCATTCTTTCTTCCTTCCTTCTGGGAAGGACTTCAAGTGTTCTTTGGTATGATGTCATGTTTGCGTTTTTGTTCTGATCCACTGTACAGTCACTTCAAAGCTTTGCAAAGCTTTGGTCTGCATTAGAAAAACACAACAGGTCAGCAATGTGAAAGCCTACGACATTGTCTTGAAAATAAGAGGCCAAAATGACTTTATATATTAGGCAGCGATTGCTCAAATTTGAAGAACCTACTACTGTTCGGTGTCTACATTGTTATCGTGTTGTGTGGAGGAAGAACACACTGTACGTGGACTTGCTCTCCCTCCCCCCACCCCAGGTACTTTGTACAAGCTGCCTTTGTTTGAATCTTTGGTCAAACTTTATCGGTGGGCAATAAAAGAAACAAAATGAAACAAACAACCCATTCAAGTTCCACCGCGTGCTCGAAGGGCAGTGCTTCGCTTAGAGGGAGCACCGCGGATGTGGGCTTTCATTGGGGCACTTGACACTTTGCACAGTGCCCGGAGATCACTGGACATGAGGCAGAAAATGACGCTTGTGAACAAAAACACTCTTTGATATTTATCAGGGACATGAAACGTGTGCGATTTTTGAAGGCTGGAGGTGATTGTCGAGTCTATCAATACATTGTCCATTGGTGAATCAGAACAGGCTGACTTCGATTTCCTTTGAATCTTTGACCGGACCGTGTGCAGTGAACATACTTCACAGTTCAATATGCATTAGAAAACATTATGCGGTTTGGCAATATATTGTGCTTCATTGACAATCTCAAAAAGTAATTATCCTAGAGTCTTGCCCTAGAAGATCAACAACGGGTAGGTTATGGTATGACACAATGCCAGCTTTGGTGCTGGGTGGCAGCGTTGCAGTCTGAAGGCGTTGGTTTTGTCGCTCTACAATTGTCATGGGTGTCCCAGGGCACTTTGCCTTTGTATGACCATTCCAAGCATACTTAAGCCTGCCTTCAACATTCCCAATCATTGAACACACAATTGATACAAGAAGACATTGAGCGCAAGGATAGCCTAATTCATTATTTCACAGCTGCCTTGCACACTGTCGAGACATCCCATTAGCAACAGAAGAATAACCACTGCTGCCTAAAACGACATCCAAAAACTTTATTCCAACACCAACCTACACACATTTTTCTTGCAATAGATTGCATCTCTCTTTCTGGGAGTTAACTCCCATTTCTGGAAAAGATGCATAAAATATGTCCTCACATCCGTAGCGATCCACGCCTTCAAATATGAAAATACCTGTACATTCAAAGGGCTCTGTTTGTGCTTCCAGGTTTTGTGCTGAACTTGTCCACAGAACAGCCCTGCTACTTGTTAATGGAACAAAGACGCTGCATTTCACTGAACACTTTTTGTGGATTAATGACATTCGTGCTGCATATTCAAGAGGTCTCCGCCAGCCTTTCACCATTTCAACCTGCAGAACTCTTTGCTGTCACTTCAAATCACGCAATTCTAAAAAATAAATTAAAAAAATCCCCCACGAAACGCTGGTTAAACGCATTTCCTTTGCCAGGGAAATTGAGCATTTGCTCCCAATAAGGCTGATTGTGGCGCTGCATGCAAATTGTGTTTTGATTTATCTCTTTTGCACTTTTTTCCATTTGAATTGATCTTGCATTAATTTGGCCGCGCGGCTCTGTGAGGCTGCAGATGTTGCCCTGCGTTTAATAAATCAATGAGACAGATCTGAATGAATTACTTCAGAAGGATCCTCTGCTCGGTTTGATGTCTGGATGTTATTCTTAGCTTGTTATCATGACAGATGCATTAATGTTCCCTACACGGCCAGCAATGTCAAAGAGAGGGGAGGGTTTAAAGTGGCAGGGCCTCCTTTCGTTCCCGCCTGTGGTATGGCAAAGCAAACTGTGCTTTCGGTGGAGACCCGATAGCTAAACTGGGGAACCACGCTTTGGAACATCCTTCAATTGAGACTTAAATTCGACTCTCTGCTCTTTCCGACTCAATAGCCTCTTTTTTTTTGGGGCACCAGAAATACATTTTAACGCCTGAAGCTCTCATTAGTAAACCGTTTCTTCGCGTTAAGATTTCATAAGGACAAGGATGGTGAGAATGAGCAATGCCTTTCATAAGAAAGACATGTTGTAAATGCCACAATCCATGATCCGCTGTGACTGGTACAGGAGGTGTTCCCAAGTTGACTACCACGTCCAAGCAGAATCCGCTGTGTTTCAGTTGCTATCCGGCTCTTAACAACATATCTTTGTTTCGGATTCTGGAATGCAACTTACTTGTCTACTTCGCTCCTCTCACTCCGCCTGTCCCCATTCCTATCTCCCTCTCCCGGTTTAATTATTGGCTCTCGGAAGCAGCATAATGCATGCATGGATCCCCAAATAAATAAATACATGTGCAGTCTGAGATCAAAAGCATGAACTGCCTTTTCTGTCCTCATTGTGAAGGTGCTGTGCTTCCAAAAGGAAGTTTTGGAACACTACCTGCGTTCCACCATCCTGCTGCTCAGAGTGTGAAGAGTATAGCTGGAGAACAGGCAGGGAGAAAACTGATGTCCAACTTCAAAACTTGCTGGAGCCTGCAGCGTATCAACTGATTTGCGATTGGAGGAACGAAGCTGAAGAATCGACAGAGAACCGTCGGCATGGGTGTAGACCAGCTGAACAGGCTTGGCTGTTTTCATAGGCTCTCCGCTGTCAGAATTCAGCAACAGGGAGTCCCACGACCGTTGACGTATTTGAAACAGTTGCAAGAGTCAAGTTAATACGCTGTCCTGTGGCATGCAGTCATTTCGGTCATGTTGGCTGACTATTTACAGAACCTTGGTTTTCCATCTTTGCAACACATTGAAACTTGCAAGAGAAGCATGAATCCCTGGGTGGAATGTTGCCACTTCCCGTCTGGAGATTGATACATTTCCTAGCTAACACTTGGGCACATCCTAACACTGAGCACTTGGACAAGTATTCTTCGGAAGTCGAAGGCAGAGCTGACTAGCTGCATTTTCACTATTTAAATTCAAAGCTTGATCGCCACGCTTTAGAAAAGACAGAAAAATCACTCCTGTGTATTTTGTTCGTAATATGTCTTGTTTCCCGCGTATGTTTTCAGCCTTGCTTGTGTGCTTTAAGCATTGCAGCCAAGAAAATAGCAAGTTATCGGCAAGTTTACAGTTAATTCTCCCTTTGTAAAATGGCACATTTTGACCTAAATTGATTTTTGATCTGAATCAGCATTTCAGAAATGTCAGCTCTACTTTTAAGCCTGGGCTATGTAATCACATTAAGCCTGGGCTACGTAATCATAAATGTGCGCAATCTCGTCCAAATACCTATTAGAAGCAGGACTTTAGTAAAACCTTGCTTACGCTATGTGTAATTCTTTTTTTCCTTTCATTTTTCCCTTTTATGAAAATTACATTTCATTTCCTTTGTACAACTGTTGGCCTGGCACAAGTGGCATCATATCTTTCATTTTCATCAACTTTTTCAGTACACATCATGCTTTTGTAGGATCACGCGTAATGAACAATTAACAAAAAACATAGCATAGCTGACAAGGAGGAAATAATACATCTTTCTTGTCAGAGTTGCACCTTGGATGACCATATGCATTTGCAAATCCTCTAGAGCCTAAACAGACAGAATGATTTGAACTTCCGAATGCCTGTGTAACACATCTGGCTTGCTTGTTCTTATTTTGGCCTGCAATTAACAGAGACTCTGGCAGCGTTGTCAGGGATAGCTGGCATAACTGCTTTTCTGGCCCGCAAGCCTACGGTTTTCATTCTTCTGATATTTTAATGTTTTTTGTAGTACATTTTGAGAGACCCTGGCAGGGTCACGCAGAAGCCAGGCCACTCCTGCCTATCTGAAAGAGAAAAGCTGGGTTACCTATTTTTTTCCAAAAGGAAATTCGGAATTTTCATACAACACAATCACAAACACTCTACTTAGAGGCACGCACACCCATCGGACAGACCATATTTCAATGGGGATATAATATTTTACTTTTGAAATAAACAAGAAAAGCAATGATTTTGCTTGCTTCAAGTGTAGCATATTTATTTCAAACTTATTTCACAGTGTGTGCTGGAAAAGGTACATATTATCTATAGTCACAGTAAAAGCTCTGTTAACTGGCACCTATTCCTATTAACCGGCACCTCAATTGCAAGTCATGGTAACCGTTCCAGTTTAGAAAATGGTGGACAACAAAGTTTTGAAGCCGGAAAACAGAGGAGAGTGGACATGACGCATGCTCATCTTCCCCATTTGCTTTGCTGCATAGCTCATGTAACTGACATGTGGTTAAACAGCCTTCTTCATTATTGAACACCATTGGGCTATCACGGGGATCCAGATAATCAAGCTTTTTCTATGTATACATCACCATTGTTTTCTTACTCAGCAATAACCCATGCCGCATCCATCTGTGTGGGTCTCAGGGTCTGAGCGGTGTAGGAATGAAGTGTTCTCTGTCTGGCTGCGGAAGGCGCATTCACGAGATGAAGTTTTAATTTACAGCAAACGGAGGGAGCTTGGGAAGGGTAGTCTTAAGGAACATTATGCCCACTGGTAGAAACCTGGAGGCTCGCATCCCCAGCTTTGCCACTCATGTCGCCGCTGCCCCCTGATGAAGGTCCTTGGTAGACACCTGGCTCGCTGCCCACTCAAGGGTAAACACCACTGAGACTAGTGAAGTTCCAACAAGTCTACTGTCCGGCAGGGCTACGGGTGGGCACCTTGGTCCCGTGACCAAGGTGCCGAATGCCCCGGGGTGGTTCAAAGGTCACCATCAGTTATTGACTATCTGACCCAGGCCTAATGTCAAATAAATGCGCGCTTGCTTGTAATTGTGCCTGTCATTTATTACAGGGCATAAACCAACAGAGCATGTAGTTTACACACTGCCTCCACAACTGTATCCCAAATCTATCTTGAGTGTAGTTGAATGGCGGTTATTTTTAAAAATATTGTAAATAATGCTGATTATCTCTGTATTTTTGATAAACTCCATTTCATTCTGATGTTTTGTAGTCACACCAAGTCAATATGGGCGCATTTGTTTCATATCTTAAAAGCACCTCAAACAGGACTGCAGTTGTATACAGTCAGAATGAAACAACTAAGTTCAAGATCCCCTGGTAACAGTTAGAAAGGTTGATGGTTCTAGTTGGCAATAATGCTAAATACAGTGGCACCTGGAGTCACGTGACAGACACATGAGTGTAGCTGATGTCTTTGCATCTGCGGTTCTCTCACATGGGCCATTAATACAGTAAAAGGTCAGGGTTCGCACTTTCAAGTTGCAAGCCAGTAGCCAGACATAAAAGTCACTTGCCCTAGTTTGTGGATGCCAGTTCTCTGCAAGAACCCACCACACCATGCCCCCCTACTAATGAAGTCTGCCTGCATGCGTCAATGGCTAGTAGCATTGCCAGGGCATGTTTTGTGGCCTGTGTATAGAACCAAACTTACTCGAACTTATTCTTGCTAATTTAGTATGATTGTTTTTTCACAACCATAGATCATTCACTTACATGCTAGATTTATAAAATAGAATAATTCACTTACTTAATGATAGATTTATAAAATAGAAGTCCAATGAAGTGCTTTCAGGGTGGCAAAATATGGTGACTTTTTTGTAATTACATGAACACTTCCTGAATGTTAATGAAAACAATATGATGTATATTGCTTATTAAAAGATCTTAACACAGCTGGACTAACTATCAACATTGATCTACAGTTGCAGAGGCAACGAGTAGACAACCCACTCTACCAAAAACCACTCACTTTTCCAAACCTTTGGCTATGGGGGTTTCCCAATCGAGCATGGCCTGGCACTAAACCTTTGCCCTCTTGCCAGGGGGGTCGGTGGGGGGGGGGCTGGGAAGGGGCTGCATCTTAGCAGCTGCTTTGCCTTTCGTGTGGCACAGACCTAAAACTCACCTTTGGCCAAGAAGTATAGGATGCAGAAAACAGTGCTGCTGTGCAGAAACCTACCAATATTGGAGCATTTTGTAACGAGAAGTGGGCGTGTTCTTCATTGTTTCTCAAAACATTGTTATATTGCATTGTTGAGGATTGCATACAAAAGAACAGTCTTTTCTGTTTTTTCAAAACGTATGTAATATTTACTTGAATAGTGCACCTTTTTTAAGCACTTCTAGTAAAACAGCATTAATTCAAATTCAGAAAAACCCATTTAGCCTACCCAAAGTCAACATCCCTGAAATCCATCACTTCTCCCCTTGTACAGAATTGATCTTGCCGTGTTATGACTGAGCCACATTTGGTCCGACGGCCCACAGTTCTCTTTCTTAACGCCAAATCCCACGCCGCTACCGTATCAGCTGGTGACTGCTGTCTTTCCACGCTCTCAAAAACTGCCTCTTCCTCTACTGCAGTGTAAGCACAAGTGCACGTGCATTTTGTTTGTTATAGCGACATTTTGTGTTACACAGAATGTACGAACCCAAAACCTGATGGATAGCGGCGGAGTGCTGGACAAGTGCTGGCCGCAAACGCAATCCGTGGGAGGTGGGTATTGCTCACATCTAGTGGGTGGGGTTACAACAGGGTAGGAGTGACCGGGGAGGGGTATTTGATTGGCGGCTTGTGCAAGGGGATCAGGGAAGAGATTGGCATGCCCTGAAATGATATGGCTCTATGAGGTTCCAATAATAGAATATGTGCCCTGTTAATGCAGTCCATGCAACATCATTATATTATATTTTCCTACTTCTTTAATTCCGATCCTTGCATTTTTCTTTAAATGATTAGTGCAGTGGACGTTCGCCGTTCAGTGTTGCTGGTTTTATAGTACTGCATATTAGTGTGTTTGTACATGGCATTATGTATTGCAAATGGAGCAAGCCAGAGCATGGTTGTTGCAAGTGGTTGACATTAATGGGTTATGACGTGTTTGATGTATTTCAAGGACTTTGCAAAGTAGAAATACCGCAGAACCAATGTGTGTATCCTTTTCTTTAATTGTTTAGCACCAACTATAAGGATACAGTGGTTTGCCTAAGATGATATTACTGTGTTCAATTCAGATTAATGCAGTGTAAAAGTAAGACTTGTAGAAAATTGAGGAGGATAGAAAATGGGACACACTGAAAAGGAACATTTTTACATCTATATAAATATTGAACGTTTTCATTATATTTAGCCTGAAAAGAAAGAGGCGTGGAAGGGAGGGCATCGGAGTGCTTTGTCACTATTAACAATAAATACCGAGAAGGGACAACTATACAATAGGATACCTTTGAATACATCTTTGTTTTAAAACTAGCATCCATAGCATCAGTGGAGATCACTTTTCTAACCATCAGAGCAGTCAAGTAATTGTATAGCCCCACAAGTGAGGATGTTTGAAGTGCATAACAATGCAATGAGATGTCAGACATGGCCCTGATGAATTAATGAGTGCAAGAGTAAAAAGTATTCTTCCTGTACCGGTGACAAGGGATATGCACGGGGATCCAGATGGGAAATTCCACATTTCTGTGAGTCTATATTTCTGCAAGTCCATAGAAGTTTTGGTTCCAAATTTTCTGGCTCTTCCCATGTAGCAGCGTAATATTGGGTTGCGATAGACCACACCCAACATTATTCTGGCTTTCAAGTCAATTTTGCTATATATGATTTTTCGAGTATCACATTACTGGGGTGATTCTGTTAATTGTAAATTGTACTTGTGATCTGTCTAAATTAATATGTGTCCAGCACCAAGCTCTTCATGTTGCATTTAAACTAATGTAGATATGTAGATATTCTGCCATTCTGCATGACCCACTGCAGGGTTCTCTTCTTTCAATTTTCCCTATAAACCCTCAGCATTGCAGATCACCACTGAAGAATGTACTTATGCAAAGATGTATCACTCTTCACTCTAAAGTACCCCTGCTAACTCATCGTGTACCTTAACATTGTTCTTTCCTGTCTTGAGTCACTATAGTAACTATCAATATATTTGATTTGCGATTACGGATATTTCGTTTTTACGGATCTCCGGTAGGATCAGCATTGCATTCACTGGTCAGTAATTGCTAATCATCAAACGCTAAAGTGTTATTTCACTTCCATATGTATCCAGTAGAAGATCACGGATGGTGCTACTAGAGGTTACTTATTCCATGTATTGTTCAAATCTTAGCACCCCCCTACATTCATATTTGATTTTGAAATCCATGTATGTTGCAATGTTAGCAAACCCTAGAAAAATTGCTCAAAGGAATCAGTGCCTGTACTTTGGGAGCATACTGCTTAACGGGTCCCGTCTGGATTGATGCGCGGGTTTCAGTACTGCACAGTAGCCACGGTGATGATAAATAATCTTCTGAGAGAAAGGCCAGAAGTAAGCAAGGGTCATGATTATGTATCTGTGTAGGGAACACTAATGCCTACTCTTAGAATCAATGGTAGATGCTGTGGTTGGATTTGGCTGCACAGGAACTCTTGCTTCTGTTGCAGAATCTCTGGCTATCCATTTAGATTCTCAACTAAGCATGAAAAACCACATGCTTGCTACTGTGACATACTGAAGAGTATGGAAAGGTATCACCCATTGAAAGATTTTGAAACTATGGTGTAGGCACCCACGGTACAGGAATGCCCGATTACCCAGTATTCAATCTCCACTCTATATGAAATACAGCTGTATGATTAATCATGGAGACATTTGGGTTCTGTAATATCACCCTCATTCTTCACCACTCACACTAGATTCATATTTAGAGTAGGATGCAGTTCAAAGCTTGATGGATTGTTTTCCGAGCAATGTATTATGTCTCTCCTGTATAGGTAGTCGGAAAGATCTTCCTCCTGCTAAAGCAACTTACTCATAGAGGAGGCGACGTGAGTCTCCTAGGCCTTCCTGCAATTTGATCTGAGAATCTCAGAAGCAGAGTGTGAGGAATTGCAAGGACGAATGAGTCCTGGCAGTTTTGATTTTTATTAATTGAGAAAATGAGGCGCATAATTTCATCTCAGAAAGGATGGTCTGCTAATCAGACCCCTTTTCATGCAGCCTCATGCCAAAATCATAGTGCATTCCTTTGCCCTGCTGCATCAGTAGCCTGATCTGAAGCACCTGCTCTTCAGTGACACATCGGGTTCAGAGAGGTCACAGGTGTCCCTTGGGGAGCTGCTGTGAAAGCCATGTCACATCAGCACTGCATTTATGGTCTACACATCCAAAGCCACATAATTATGAGGAATTACCATCCTGGTGGCATTGTAATCTTTCAACATAAACAAACCTGAGTTCGGGTATGGTGTCTGGCAATTTACATAATTATTAAAGCCACATCTGATTTGAATCATACATGTGTCATCAATGTGAGCCCAGGCCAGTTCTGGGAGGGTTGTGTGTATTCTAGTGAGACATCATGTCACTGCCAGACAACAGGACAAGAGACTGAAAGACTGTGCCCCTCTTTTGATCCTTTGTGATGTTGGCAACACCGCTCTCCAGCAGGACAGCCCCTCAGCAACATCTGTCCTTGGAAAAAGGAATTCAAGGACACAACCTATATGAAAGGACTATCCTCAAACAAGCTTGCTACATACCAAAGGGCCTTTCATGCTATGAGTCTAAGAAGAGGGTGGGGTTAGTGTCAACAGAGGGAGCTCAGCACAGTTGAGGAAAGGTTCCACCATCTTGTTTCTCTTTATACCTCTCATTCCTACCTGTTTTCATCACTTCCATTAGCACAACGCATTTTTTGGTATGATGCAAGAAAATAAATACCACTTATCACAAGGACAATGATAGGGCCCCTTAAAGTTGGGTTGATTTTTTCCAATCGCCTGTGTCCTTTTGCCTATAAAAGAGGTTGTCACATCCCTTCTTTCATTCACTATTGGACCATCCAGGTAGAAGTAAGAATGTATTTAGACCACGTTTGGGAGAGTTGATCTTTCCAAGCCCTCCTCCTGCGAGGTGAAGATTGAGTGTAACAAAGCAGAGGCACACACTGCTCCCTAACCACTTCCAGGGCATGTTGTACTTGCTTCTGGAGCAAGACCTGCCTCTCTGTCAGCCACACCAGTACCCAGGACCTGACTAGAGGGGATGGACTTCTGTCAGGGTCCCCCGTGTTAGGAGAAAGGAGAACAATGCCTTATAATTTCCCCGACCCCCTGGATTGGGACTCACAGCATCCTGAGAACCAGAACAACCAGGATCCCTGTTTTTTGCTGTCAGACTGCTTCGAGCTACCGTTGAACCAGATTTGACAATCGTCGAACCAACGGGACCTATCAGTGATGCCTTTGGCACTCTCTCAAATGAGAACTGGTATTGCTTGCTCCTGTGAACCAGCTCAATGACACATCGTACCAAGTCGAGCCTGCCACCTGTTCGGCTTGAACCAACCAATTCCTACAGTCTCTAACCACTGGAAGCATCATGCCATGCATCGACCCAAACCTGTGATTGCCAACGACTTGAACTAGCTAGGCACTGAAGTGTCGCCTTGTTGAACTGCACACCGGACCATCAGGATCACAGCTTTGAACCATCACCAGACCTTGACTCAAACCTCTGGAGCATCATTCATTGACACTAACCAGCAGTTTGCAGGTCTTGAGCGGGCTCAATCTACAAATTGACCTTGGTTCGCCCTCCGAACTGCATCGCTCGAACGCTGGTTAGTTCACCTTTGATGCCTTTTCTTGCACAAGATATATCCTTTATGAACATTGTGGTACATTCTTGCCTGTTATTTATCCATGCTGAAAACCCAGAGTGCTGCACCATTACATTCTGCATTTCTCTGTTTTTTTCCCATTACATGGGTGGGTTTATATAGGTTTTTATAGTTATTCGTACATTGGTGTGTTCAATCAATGTATATGTATATTTATAGAACTTTGATTGGACATTCGTTTCATTTTGGAATATTGTATTTTGTGGTTTGGGTTGCTACTGGATCACCTCCACACCCCTCTTAAGAGTATTGCCTTACCTTGGCCAACGTTAGCACAAAAGGCAAAGGAACTATATCTCCTAACTGTGTCTGTTCTGCCTTTATGATTGGGATCACTGTTGGTTTGTAGAAGTTTGAGGGCTGAGAAGGTGGTTTAGGTACTACACATTCTTATACTCCTGAAGACCAAACGTAATTTCCTATCATAGAGAATGGGGGATATTTCTGTGTGGGTACCTTGACTCTGATATCAATTTCCTGAAACTAAGACTTAATCAGTCACTCCTTCAATTTAGGAAAGGCCCAGAGATACACCTCTTTATGAAATGATTAACCCAACTCTTTTAGGCCTTGATAGAGGGATCTGTGCAGAAGAGGTAGGTTTAGATTTGGGGTTCCATCTCTGTCTGTGGTTTGTGGGTGGGACTGGTTATGTTTTGGTAGCTTGCTTATGCATGGTAACTGTTTTGCACTTCATTTCTTTGAACATGTAATTCTTCTTATGGTTGTACAACGCCCTTAGACTAGTTTAGCTTGAACCTTATAAGAATGTTAAATAAATGCTAAGTTGTGAATAAATGGAAGAGTAGTTTTCCATTTTGAATTTTGTAGCACATTTTGTCTTTGAGTTTGTCCTTTTCGTTTGTATATTTTTCTTGTAATAGGATGTTCTATGATCTTCTAAGAAAATCATGCCACGCTTGTCTAGGTCCCCCTTCCTCTGAGCCCCCTGGGGTGTTGCTTGAGGTTTAAACATGTTTCACGGAGGGATGGGGCACCCTCCAACTGCTTTTGCAGTAGGAGAGCCCTCTGAGATTTGGGGGTTGTCCTCCTGGGCCTTTTGCAATTAGGAGCGACAACATCCACATTCTGCATCTCAGTTGAGCTCTTGTCCCGTAGAAGGCAAACTGAAAACCACCCCAGGGGTGAGCCACAATTCAGACTTCACAAGGTGGGTTTGGGCATCATGGCAAAAGGTCCAGGAGGACAACACTCAAATCTTAGAAGGCCTCTTCTGCAAAAGCAGTCAGAGGGTGCACCAGCCCAGTGTTCTCCTGAGCCCGCGTTTCACAAAGGCACGGCAAGATTGCACAGGCGCACATTCAGCCGCACAGGATATTTTCCAGCAGACATTAATAGTAAAGAAATCTCCCTCCATCAGTATCCAGTAGGGGCAGTAGAATGCTGGAGTATCTGCCAGACCCCAGCAGGGCACCCAATATGTAATAGGCAGCTAGCCCTTGAAAGCAATAAGTGCAGGGCATTTTGATCTATGCTCGCACAGTTAAAGGCCCGGCAAACATTCTTAATATGACCCTGGATTGCCAAGAGTGAAATCCCAAAGATCAAAGCCATAATCCATCACTCTCCTTCCTATGAAGAGTAGCTTTACTCTTCTTTTGCTATGCTGTAAATTAAGCTTCAGCATATGATCTCTGTACTGTATTTAATCAAGTCACCAGTGGTGAGCTCATTTCCTATTCACACCTTGTATTGCAACTAGAGGTGGTCAGAATTCCAACAACAGGACTATATAAAGTTGCATGGCCCATTAAGCACGGTGTAAAGAGTACTTTTGCAGTGAAAAGAGACTTTGCTCCCCAAAAATATATTTTGCACCGCTCTGTGAATTAGGCCCGGTGGTACGTGTTTGTTAGCAGTGCAAAGTCACTTTGCTCCGCTCTAAACAGTCCACGAATTAGGCCCTAAATTTCACAATGTCGGTGGCTATTCATGTACATGTACCGCCATATTTGCAGCCTCGAGCCTGAATTAAGCGTGTTTTCTATTGCATGTCGGATAGTAGGAGCTATGTCATGATGTGATGTGTTGACTGCTTGCATAGTGCCTTACTTCGTTGTCAGGTCATCACAGCCAGAGGCGTAGCCAGGATTGTCTAGCAAATGGGGCCTGATGCTAATGTAGTTGGGCCCACTGTACTGACAAAAATATCTGCGAATTCCCACAGAGCGCTGCTGAGTGGGCATTTATAGATTTTGGGTGGGGCTTGCCCCTCAGGCCCTACCCTGCCTACGCCTCTGATCACAGCAATGTGAGGCGGGAGCATTCGCATCCGTGCACCAGTGTGAAACCCTCTATCAGTGAAGGCGAAGTGCGCGCCCAGGGGAGGAGCTTGTCAGGAGGAGCAGGTGGTAATTGGGCATAATGGAGAATGCGCGTGGACAATGCTTCCTACCCGCACGGGGCATAGTGCCCCTTCACTCCATGTCATCAGCGTCACTAACATCCTCTCCAAAAAGGAGATAGGAGAAAACTAAAGAAATGATCTCGTGCACACCTTGGGCCCGATTTACAAACGTGTTTTTCAATGGGAAAACCCCATTTAATAACACTTTGTAAATCCGGCCCCTTATCGTCTGCAACATATATACTGGTGACATTATCGACAGCAGCAAGCATTCTTCCAAATGTTAAGTTACTACCTTCCCCTGCTAACTTTCAAAGGTGCTAAAAAATAACAGCCGGTGGAAATCGTGGTATTTTTCAGTCGTTCTGGTTTTGCGTTATGCCAAATTGCCCACTTAGCGCACACTTTCTTTAGGAGACCAGGCTGTTGTTTTCAGCACCATTTCCCGATGATAGAGATGACAACGCTGCACAGAAGAACACTTTCTGTTATTCAGAATTAGGCCGGCAGATTGGCTTTAACAACCGCTCAGCAGCTGTGAGTTTGGAAATGCAGACGTCAGACTGCAGCCCTTTAATGGGGCCTGTGGAAAGGGGACCTGCTCCATCTACTGAAGCGGGATTCTCTGCTGCGTTGTATTTGACCGCGAAGCCTCCAGTACAGAACAGCAAAAAGAAGCATGCCCGCGATTCAAAGCATGCTGCTTAAATTCACAGCCGTCCCAGGGGCCTCTGCGCTTCTGATATCGCTCCAGAAGCAGAACCACGAGACATGGGGCCCGAGTCATGCAACATTTGCCCGTTCAAAGTGAATTTGGACTGCTGAAAAGTGTTATGTTCTGCCGACACAAATCCTGATTCATTGAACTGTGCAAAGTGCACTCGGGCCCTTTGCAATAATTGGTAAATACAGCTTTCCCTGTGCATGCTTGACAGCATTGCATTGCAGCAAATACCAAGTGTCCTTATGGCGCATGCACCATTTTACCATTTTACCGAAAGCACTGGTAAATATTTTGTCACCAGTCACCTTGGGGCGAGTGCATTCCTCTTAGGTCGAGTATGTAAAATGTGGAACTGGCCCTGCAGGTCTAGTGGAACTTTTAAGAATTTGCTAGTCCTGAAAGGTAACAAAATGCACAGCCTACAAAGGTTGGGAATACCAATGTTACTAGACAAAGTGTTCCCTAATACAAAGGTCATCACACTACAAATTAAACCTTAACTCACACCACTATGTCACAAGACTCGACCTTAACGATAGAAGAATGGAAGCTACCTTGTACTATTGTGTAGTAGTTGCATTGTTTGAGTTAACTGCCCCTCCCACCCCCGGCGACCTTCCCCATAAACATAAGGTGATAAGAAGGTATCCTTCAGCCCCAGAAGTGCTAAAACACAGCCCAGAGCATCTTACCAGACTCTCTGGGAATGGAGTGCTGGCTCTACACTGCTGCCTTGCACCTTGGAGTAGCCAGGTGAGCACCTGGTACTGCCACAGCATTGGCCATCTTCATATGGCAAGTGAGGTTCTAAAAAAGGGTTTAGAGCTTCCCTACAACCATGGGCTGTCCCTGCACAATCTCCAAGTGGCAGGCAGATGGCCCACAGCCTCAGCGTGCCGGCCATTAGTAAACGTGCATGAGCTGTCTGTTGGGCGAAGTCAGTGTTCACAGGGCCGTGCAAACCCGGCTAGATATTGCATTTGTAATGGCTGGAAAGCATTCATGGCTACTGAGCCCAATCTAAGTACACATTTCCCTTTTCTTGGGTAATTTCAAAAATAAACATTCTCTTCCAAAGACCTTATGTTGTCAAAAGTGGACACTTGAATGCCTTTTGTTTTGTGCTCCTATAGCATATAGCGACTTTGAAGGGACTGGTTTAGTTAACATTATATAACGCCCTTTTAAACTGGGGGCAGACGCGTAGAATTCCAGCTGTGTCCGGTGGTCTTATCGTGTTTCTGGAAGCTGATAGCTGGGGTCCTCGCTCGCCTATTTATGTGACAGGTTAAAAAGAAGAAGAAAAAAAAGCCATATTGATCTGTCTCCCAGCTTAAAATTTGCAATCCGCAACAGCCTGAAACACAAAAGGCTCCTTTTATGATTTCTCAGCTTGCAATTGATCTCTCCGTTTTATTGCATTCATTATTTATTAAAGAATTTGCAAGCTAAACATAACGTTAAGCTAGTTTGCACACAGGGACCGCACTTAGGAAATTGAATGGAAATTGCATTAGGGATGAACATCTGTGCTATTTTTCCACTCCCGCGTTTATGGGTTTGTATAAAAGGTGTGTTGGATTAACAGTTTTAACCATTATTGCTTGCAGCCAGCAGTATGTGAGACCCGAAACCTTTATTTGTTATCACAAATGATGTAGAAACACATCTTTTTAACAACGAATTTCTTTTTATATTTAAATGTATTTTAGCATCGCTAGTTGCACTGTCAAGCACATTTTCTAGCCCTTTTCACTCTTTAACCTTGACATTATTTAGACGTGCTATATTTAATTTTCAGCCTCCAGTTTTTATGTGCTGCACATTCTTGTTTTTAAGCATGGAAAAGAGACAGGTTTGTGACTGTCTGTCTGACAGTGACTGCCACATGTCAGTGCTTGTCGGTGAATTCTTGCAAGTTGAACTTTGGAACAGTGCCTGTCCCACCAATCCCTCTCCTTCTGACCCCAAATCCCTCAACTCCTACCCTCTACCCACCAAAATCATCTCCTCGCCCCAGCATTAAACATAAGCGTTTGCACACACACACACACATTTAAACACTATCCACTCACTCATTTAAACATACCATTCACTTGTGCCCCCATTCACCATACACTCGCTCATTCACACATGCACCCAGTTCCCCATTCATAATGGACTCATTCATACCCACATTATATAATACATATACACACCCCGTGCCAACATGCATACACACATGCACAATGAGCTAACATGCAACAATGCTCCCCTCACCTCTCTGTGAAACAAAAAGCAAGTGTGCACATCAGCCCTTCCCCTCGGATGTGAAATAGCACATACATTGTAATATGTTGGCCCGCATCTGTGGGGAGAGGGCTGATGTATGCATTTGATTTTTGCTAGGCAGAGAGGTGAGGGATGCCTTTCCTGAAACTATCAGTTCCAAAGTTTTGCTGCGCTTGTGCAAATACATTTTTATGCACAAACACAGTAAAACTTTAATGCTTCCAGTAAAACGGTGCATGTCACTATAAGCACATTTCATATTTGGTGCAGGCACGCACGCCATTGCGCAAACCTGGCTCCCCACCCAGTTCTCCGCTGAAATGTGAGTTGAGCGGCGGGGCTTCCGTAACGTGCTTTTTGTCAGGCAGAGAGGCGAGGGAAGCCTTTCTGTAGCGTTAAAGTTTTACTGTGCTCATGCAGAAAAATGTATTTGCACAAATACAGCAAACCTTTAAAGCTTTAAGTTTATAGATCTACTACAGGAAGTACACAATCAAAATTGGCCGTTTGGCGGCTCAATTCTGTTATTTATTTATTTATTTTAGCATTTATGTACAGCACACATAACCCGTAGGTATCTAGGCACTAGTTTCATTGCAGGTTATTTATAACAGGCTCTTTTTTTTTCTTTTTCTTCAAGCACGGGTCTGGGATTCGAACAGCTTTGCTCAGCGTGGTCTTGCTTCCAAGACCCGCGCGTTGCTACCGAGCTATCCTCCGTCCCTCCCATTATCTCTTATGAAACCTTCTACAGGTGCCCACAAATGAATTAGTCAAATAGACTTGCACTGCCAACAAACACCCTGATTTACAGAACACTTTGCACTGAAAAAGTACTCTTTGCACTGTGAATTGGGTCCATTTAGCTCAATGAAAAGAGTACTTTTAAGTGCAGAGTGATTTACAAAACAGTACAAATACACTTCATAGTGTTCTGTAAATCAGGTTGTTTGTTGGCAGTGCAAAGTCACTTTGCACCAGTACAAAGTCACTTTGCACCATGCAAAAAATTCTGTAAATCAGGCCCATTGTCGTGTTTAAATAAAAGTACAGTCTCATATGCAAGGGACCCGTTTTCCCTGATACATAAGTACAATCTCATATGCAAGGCACCCGCTTTCCCTGATACATAAGTACAATCTCATATGCAAGGAACCCGCTTTCCAAGGCACCCACTTTCCCTGATACATAAGTACAGTCTCATATGCAAGGCACCCACTTACAGTCTCATATGCAAGGCACCCGCTTTCCCCGATACATAAGTACAGTGGCACCCACTTTCCCTGATATATAAGTACAGTCTCATATGCAAGCCACCCCCTTTCCCCGACACATAATTACAGTCTCATATGCAAGGCATCCGCTTTCCCCGATACATACGTACAGTCTCATATGCACTGCTCCCGCTTTCCCCGATACATAAGCACCGTCTCATATGCAAGGCACCCGCTTTCCTCGATACATAACTATTGTCTCATATGCAAGGCACCCGCTTTCCCCGATACATAATTACAGTCTCATATGCAAGGCATCCGCTTTCCCCGATACATAAGTACAGTCTCATATGCACGGCACCCGCTTTCCTCGATACATAACTATTGTCTCATATGCAAGGCACCCGCTTTCCTCGATACATAACTATTGTCTCATATGCAAGGCACCCGCTTTCCTCGATACATAAGTACAGTCTCATATGCACGGCACCCGCTTCCCCCGATACATAAGTACAGTCTCATATGCACGGCATCCACTTTCCCTGATATATAAGCACGGTCTCATATGCAAGGCACCCGCTTTCCTCGATACATAACTATTGTCTCATATGCAAGGCACCCGCTTTCCCCGATACATAAGTACAGTCTCATATGCAAGGCACCCGCTTTCCTCGATACATAACTATTGTCTCATATGCAAGGCACCCGCTTTCCTCGATACATAACTATTGTCTCATATGCAAGGCACCCGCTTTCCTCGATACATAACTATTGTCTCATATGCAAGGCACCCGCTTTCCTCGATACATAATTACAGTCTCATATGCAAGGCATCCGCTTTCCCCGATACATAAGTACAGTCTCATATGCACGGCACCCGCTTTCCTCGATACATAACTATTGTCTCATATGCAAGGCACCCGCTTTCCTCGATACATAACTATTGTCTCATATGCAAGGCACCCGCTTTCCTCGATACATAAGTACAGTCTCATATGCACGGCACCCGCTTTCCCCGATACATAAGTACAGTCTCATATGCAAGGCATCCGCTTTCCCCGATACATAAGTACAGTCTCATATGCACGGCACCCGCTTTCCTCGATACATAACTATTGTCTCATATGCAAGGCACCCGCTTTCCTCGATACATAACTATTGCCTCATATGCAAGGCACCCGCTTTCCTCGATACATAAGTACAGTCTCATATGCACGGCACCCGCTTCCCCCGATACATAAGTACAGTCTCATATGCACGGCATCCACTTTCCCTGATATATAAGCACGGTCTCATATGCAAGGCACCCGCTTTCCTCGATACATAACTACGGTCTCATATGCAAGGCACCCGCTTTCCCCGATACATAACTATTGTCTCATATGCAAGGCACCCGCTTTCCCCGATACATAAGTACAGTCTCATATGCACGCAATCCGCTTTAACCGATATATAAGCACCGTCTCATATGCAAGGCACCCGCTTTCCTCGATACATAACTATTGTCTCATATGCAAGGCACCCGCTTTCCTCGATACATAAGTACAGTCTCATATGCACGGCACCCGCTTCCCCCGATACATAAGTACAGTCTCATATGCACGGCATCCACTTTCCCTGATATATAAGCACGGTCTCATATGCAAGGCACCCGCTTTCCTCGATACATAACTACGGTCTCATATGCAAGGCACCCGCTTTCCTCGATACATAACTACGGTCTCATATGCAAGGCACCCGCTTTCCCCGATACATAAGTACAGTCTCATAAGCAAGGCACCCGCTTTCCTCGATACATAACTACGGTCTCATATGCAAGGCACCCGCTTTCCCCGATACATAAGAACAGTCTCATAAGCAAGGCACCCACTTTCCGCGATACATAAGTACAGTGTCATATGCAAGGCACCCACTTTCGCCGATATTACCGGGGGATCTATGTCTTTGTTTCGTATATACCCGTTTACGATGTCTTTAGAAGTCTTTTTTTAACTGGATTGCCCCTCTTCTCTGATATTTTGGGGTGTGTTGACCCATACCACTTATGTGCTTCCACCACCCTCCCCTCACCATCTGTACATATTCCTGTTACGCTTCAGGGTTTCTATCAGATGTGTGTGTGTGTGCAGTTTTCAGGGAGTTTGGTGCATTTTTGGATCGTTTTCAGTCAGTGGACAGCAGACTGTCCATAGCCAGCCTTAGTAGTGCATTTGCTAGGAACAGCCTCATGTTCTAGGTGCGGGTTCATGTGCAAGCCACATGTTAATTTGTTCATCGCTTAACTTATGCAAACAGTCTACGCTGGGTTCCTACTCATGTAGTGTAGTTTCGTGTGGCAAGTACTGCTTTGCAAGCCCAACGCCGTACTTGCCAGCGCTTCATATGTGAAGAGGCTCTGCCAAAATGACAGGGGACATAGAAGCCAAGGCAGCTCTGCATGTAGTCTACCATGGCTGGAGAGAGCGAGGGCACGAGCTGCTTTCACTGGCAAACCTCCTCTAGCTCATCTATCTACTGGGTGAAAGAGGCATGGAAGGTCCTAGAAACCATGCGGGCAGGTATCTGTTTAGCCAAGCCAGTCCAATGACTCTCATATCTCTCTGTGCTCCCCAGTGCTGGAGATAGCCAAAATGTACTGGGGAGAAACTCCCTCCGCTAGTCACTTTCTGCATGCGTGTGAGCGCAGAGGGTATCAGTGGGTGGGTAGGTGGATTGTCAGTGGTGTGGGTGGTACTGAGAGGCGGAGTCAGGTGTTGAATAATGTGGGTGCCCTTATCATAGGATGCTGGATGACAGTTCAGAAGACTCACCGCAGTTAGAGTCAGAGAACTTTCTCAATTTGTGGGGGTTTGGGCCTCAGGTCTACATAGAAAGGTGCTCTGGCAAGACAACATTTGCAGGAGCGCAGCTACGTCTTGTTCCGGTCCCGCTCCTTCCCATGAGCTCTGCAACCCATGCTCTGTCCTCCACAGCTCACACGAGAATAAGTCCCCGGGCTCAGGGCCGGCCCTAGGGGCAGCAACGCCCTGGGTGAATTGGTGCCCCCACCTTCATCCGTGCGCCCCCGGTCTCCAGGGGGCGGGGTGGAGCGGGAGTGGCCAGGATGTGGCACTTTTTCTTTTTTTGTAAACTTCCTCGCTGCGGCGAGGACTTAATGCTATGAATAGGGTGCATCAGCACCCTAATGTTCTTAAATGTGCCCCTCTGCTGCAGGCGCTTTTAATAACAATGAGGCGCCTGCCACGCCTTCTGCCACTACGCCAGCTCGGGGGAGCCCTTGAAAGACTCCCCCGAGATGGCGTGCTGGTGGGCTAATGGCGCCTTTTGTTATTAAAAGTGCCCGCAGCAGAGGGGCACATTTAAGAACAATAGGGTGCTGATGCACCCTATTCATAGCATTACCACCACGCCAGAGCGAGGAAGGTTTAAAAAAAAATGTGGCACTTCCTGGACCCGCCCCCATCCGCCCGCCCCCTTTGACCACAGCACCATATATTTAATAGCAACATCCCACCTGTCGCACCTTCTCCCACTACGCCAGCTTGGGGGAGCCCTTGAAAGACTCCCCCGACCTGAGGTGGCGGGGGCCAATGCCGCCTAGGGGGCAGTCGCCCGGCTCGCTGTCCCCTAAGGCCGGCTCTGCCTAGGCTTTAGAAAGTGACTCAGAGCCTAGTCCGTTCTTTATGTTTGCCCAATTGAATCGTTTCCACAAACATCTCGCTTGGCGCCAAGAAAAGGTCCACTGCTGCGATCACACTCGTTCAAGGCCTCGTGCTCGTCATTTGGCAGGGCAGAGAAAAGCCTGAGTCTTGCCATTGTTCTGAGTTTATAATGCAACTCGGTGTCTCATTCAGGCATCGCCTCGCCGCCTGGCAGCCACATTATTGTACTTCTGCCCTGTCACATACATTCGCAGAGAGATACAGTTTCATCCCATGGATGTCACCTAGAAATGTACACCTGTCGACATCTCGGTTATACATATCCTTGACCGATGGCTCGTCATGTTTCATAAGGCCGGACAGCTGGCGCGAGGAAATGAAAAGGAAATAGCCCGCCTTTAATTAGAAGGAGTGAACATGAAAGAAAGCATGAACAACCGAAAAGCACAAGCATTTTGAACTCGCAACATGCAGGCCTTGAGCAAAGGTGTTTATTTTCTCAGAATGTTAGCGATGCTTGTGTAGTGATGGGTTTGTCAGTGAGCAACAACCCCAGCATTTTCTTTCTACCGAACCGTTCTTATGTGATTGGCCCGATGCTTAATGCATGAATTATTTCGCTGTTGATGCTATGCTCTCAAGCAGAACGCGCAGCAAACTCCAGGGCACTGCCAGGGCTGTTAATGAACACAGCGCCACGCCTTTCATTGTAGCTGTTTAAAACGCAAACGCTGTGCTTGGAAGTAAGATGTCTGAGGCAAGACCCCACCAGAAGGTGCATTCAATTGTTTAACATTCCGCTCACAATGCTATCATACGCTACACAGGGGGAAATGCCTGACATCCCCACCTCCTGCTTAATACTTGAGTAGGCCTCTTCTTGTATAACTATAGAGGAGGCGCTCCATCAGCGAGGTTGATGCCTTCTCATTTTTTACCCCACCTTGGGGTGACATCAAAATTGTGATCTTTGGGGTCCATTTTTGGATAGCCTTGATTTGTGTCGGGTGGTGGGGTGAAAGACACTACATAATTCCTGCAGTGATGGGTTGCAGGGCAGGACTGCAAATCCTTATGTGGCCCGTCGGGCAAAGGCAGCATACCCTGGCACGCGCGCACCCCGGGATAGTGCAAGCCATTGCGGCATTGGATCAACGCATCTCATGTAATGCCACACCCTGAACGTGAGAGCTCTCGAGGAGTTCGGGAACTGAGCCGCTCTTTGGTTGTGCTTTTGTAAAACTGCGATTGCTGCATTATAATGGAGTATGAACAGAATTGAGAGATTCAGAGCACATGGATAAACTTGATTAAACCACAATGGTGTTGTTGCACTAAGCACATTGGACACATTTCAATGTTTGATAGTGCCAATAGGCATTGCTACCGTTGACTTTTGTGGCTGCATAACCATTAGTGCTCATCTCTGCATTCGGGGGGCATACAGAGTCGGTAGCGGCCCGCCAGCCTGAGCCTAAGGTAGACCAAAGTGAACCAACGGCCTCGGCAAGGGCTGTGGGGTGCAAATAGTTTTAAAGTATTTTAGTTGATAGGAGCTATGCTGCACGTGTAGTGTGAAAGCACAATCTCCTGTCAAAAGAAAAGAAAGATGGCCACTGCCATGGGAAACAGAAAAAGGACTAAATCCCTTTTCTATTTCTATGGGTGCTGCATGACAGCAAGGGAGTGTGGACAGTAGCTGGAACAAGCCCGCGGGTGAGCAGGCTAGTCAGTTGTGGTGGGCAATGTGGAAGCACAGGATGCCCGCGCTTCCGGCCACCTGATTAGCTGAGCACTCTCTCCCAGGTGTGAATTAAGCAATCATCCCCCCTTTTCTGAGAGTACAGGGCTGGTAAAGATCTGCTAGCCTGAGCCTAAGGTAAGCCTGAGTAAAAACTAGGGTCTCAGCAATAGCTCAGGGGAGTTACCGGCCCTGTGCCCCACTGAACAATGGTGTGATCGTTTTTTGCAGCCATGGAATCCCTCTGGGGTGCGAATAGTCAAAATATATTTTTTTGGTCAGGAAATGGGCTGTGTGTATATTGTAAGTGCTCAATCTGCCATTAACATAAATAAAAAACAAAGATGAGCACCATTAAGGGTCTTGAGGAGGGTGGCACTCAGGTGGCTGGGAGAAGCTGGGCAATCTCTGGCAGATTCCTCCCACGTTTCTAGACACCTGATTGGCTAAGCACACTCCCGCGGGTGAGAATATTTCACACTCGCCTATTGCGAATAATCACTTTCTCATCAAAACACTGAAAGCTATATATTAATAGCAGCGATTATAATCATTGACACATATATTTTCATTCCCCATCATGTTGCAAGATAAGTCTATGGGCCTCATTATGAGGTAATCCCTTACCGCCTTACTACGAGTTACCTTTGCGGGTCCTTCCTTAACGCCTGTTTTTTTCAGGCGTTAAGGATGGGACCCGCAAAGGGACTTTAGAGCTAATAACGGTACCGCAATTTGCGGTACCGTTATTAGCGCCTTCCCCATTCCCATTGAGCCCTATGGGGACTCAAATGGGAATGGGGAATGGCCCTGGTGAATGGGGAATTACCGGTCCCGCCAACCTTGGAATGGACCGGTAATTGCTCCATTCACCAGGGCGGAGTCGGAACGAGTTTGGAGGCAGCCATGGCGCTAATAGCGCCATGGCTGCCTCCAACCTCATAATGAGGCCCTATATGTTTTTGTCGCTCAGACTTTTCCCACTCTTCCCCTTTCCTGCTTTCATTGGCCGGTTCCTTTTTTCCCCATTTCCATTTCAGACCAGGATCCGGCTACCATCCTTCGTGGGCTCACAATTCGCCTCAACACAGACAAGACTTAGGGCCCGATTCATGGAATATTGACCCTGTTCAAAGTGACTTTGCACTGCTGAAAAGTGACTTTGCACTGCCGACTTAAACCCTGATTCATGGAACCGTGCAAAGTGCATTTTTGCCGTGCAAAGTCCGGACAAAGTCATTTGGTACTGCAAAAATAACTATGCCCAGACTTTGCCCAACAAAAATACACTTTGCAAGGCTCCATGAATCAGATTTGTGTCTGCAATGCAAAGTCACTTTTCAGCAGTGCAAATTCACTTTGAACCGGACAAATATTCCATGAATCGTGCCCTTAGTTTAAGACCACTAAGGTGGTGATGTGCCCAATATAAATACCGCACAGCATAACATAACTTGCCAATGGCTAGTGGCGATTGTATGTTGTGTGTCCTGGAGCCATTCTATGCCCAGCATCTTCGTATTGATGCACAGAAACATATACGCATATATTAATATTTCTGTAAATTCCTGTAGTCTCCCTTTTCTTCAGTACTTCCATGCATACTGACATGATATCTACACCAGTAATACAGGTCTCAAAATAAGGGTTTGACTAGCAGGAGCAGAAAGCAGCTCCTGGGCATTCGGCATTACTCGGTAAGTAGGAGCTACCTGGGGATCTAGGAGCAGTTATTTCGCGATCTGCAAATGTAACTCCCATATAAAATGCAAACTATAACCATACCAACTATATATGATCAATTATGCTTTAAATGCCTTCTAAATGTGCCCCAATGCTAATTTATAGCCATTCCCAAACATAAAGATTTAGGGCCCGATTCATGGAATGTTTGCCCAGTTCAAAGTGACTTCCCACTGCTGAAAGGTGACTTTGCACTGCCGACACAAACCCTGATTCATGGAACTGTGGAAAGGGTATTTTGCAAAAATGACTATGCGCTGACTTTGCTGGGGCGTTCCACTGCAAAAATACACTTTGCAAAGTTCCATGAATCAGGGTGTGTGTCGGCAGTGCAAAGTCACTTTTCAGCAGTGCAAATTCACTTTGAACCGGGCAAATGGTGTTCTAAAGGAGACCTCACCAAACCAAAACCAAAAAGACTCGGCTACCGTTGCTTGTTTTCTAGAAATAAGAGCCTGATACAGAGGAGGGTGCGAGCAGAACGCAGCACGGATCTTGAGAGGTACTTGTCGCTCTCCATTGTGGAAACCCCAGTGAATGGTGCAGTGGGACATCAAGTTGATTCTCTCTCTGGCTGGCAATCAGTGGGGGCTCCAAGCACGTGGGCGTGTGGTGTGATCTGCAGTGTAATGACATGTTCAGTTATTATCCTGCAGGTTAAGTTGCTGCAAGAAACACAATGATGAAAAGGTAAATTAAGCTAAAGCCCAAAAAGAACATAATGAACTAGTAAAAGGGCAATGTAAACAGCTAGATAGCAGCATAGCTGGCATAGTTACATGTGGACAAGGGTTCCTCTGAGTGCAACTTTCATTTAGTTTCTTGACTATGGAAACTTTCCCAATGGTGATTCAAAAATAGCTCCCCTATTAAATGTTACTCAATCCTGTTCCACAAACATAACATAAAAAACATATACTCCCTGACCCTACATTTCATAGTTGGAACAATCTGTGGATCATTGCTTGCCAACAATGTTGTCAAACCGCAAGTTTGAATTGATGGCATACCTAAAAACTCATCCATTCTTGGTTAAAACGAGGGCCATATCTGTAGCGTAGTCATATCATAAGTGTACAGTCATATCATAAGTGTACAGAATGGGAAAAACATTCCTTCGATATTCACTGAAGAACAGCCCCTCTGCTCTGTTCTTAAAAAAGCTCAACAAGGAAGCAGAAGAAATGATGCAAAACCACGTATTCACGTAGCACCGGACACGCGAGAAGCAGATCACCTGGTAGTGTGATCGCTGGTAGAGTTCAATGCAAGGGTAGCAAGTCATATGATGAAAAGTCATCCCAAAATGGAGATCTTTTTAGTCACTTTTTCTTTTTTTTTACCATATGGCCTTAACATGAGTTGTTCAGAATGAAGAGAAATGTGTGCTAGCATTTCATTAGCCAGGTTAGGGGTAGAGGTGGAAAGCATGCATGTTATCTTACCCTGTAATATTTCTGTAACCTCAGATATGCGTCCAGATGCCTTTGGGCCAGGTGTGCTATACAAATAAATAAACAAAATACAAATACAAATAGAGTCTGCCACGGCTTTCTAGCACCGAAATTCAGTTATTCGCTAACCGAGGCATGCCAAAGACTCCATAAAGCACCTCGTGGTACCATTTTGGTAGCCTGGCTGAGCTCGAGGTTGAATCCTGCGTTAATAAAAGGGGACTGTGCAATACAAATCATTATGCGAGAAAGCACTTGCTATCGAGCAAAGTGTGTTGCAAACATAGCAAAGCTTTATTCGATACCTACAATAAACATGGATGGGTGTGAAACTACTGTCATGAATTAAAGTGTAATCGTGGATTAGCAATAAACTCTGAGGTCTTGTATTACAGTGTATTGATTACACGAGTGGATACAGTTTCTTTGGAAAATGTATATGTCAGTAGAGATATTTTGAAGAGTGCTAGGCTATTTGGGGTGACTACATCAAAACAAAAGAGGTGATGGCTGGAAGGTTTAGAATTAAGCGAACATCTGGCATTGCTCAGGGCAACCCTCCAGGCCATCGTTCTTCACCTGCCAAGCCATTACAAAAGGTGAACGACCATATGCAAATCAGATTGGTCACACCCCAAAAGGGGCAGTCCAGCCTGAACCTCTTGGACACATCCCTTCTGCACAAGGCCACAAGCATCCCCAGACATGTTTCAGCCTCCTTGAGACTCATCCGTGAGGAGTAGCTTGGGTTGCTAGACCCAGCAGGCACCTACCCACGTCTGGGCATACCCGTCCCACTCGGGGTGACTACAGAAAATTAAAAGAGGTGATGGCTGGAAGGTTTATAATGAATCTTAACCTGTGACATTGCTCTAGGCAACTCCCCAGACCATTTTTCTTCACCTGTCAAGCCATTAAAAAAGGGGAAAGACCATATGCAAATCAGGCTAGTCCCACCCCAAAAGGTGCAGTCTTGCAAGAACTACTTGGTCACATCCCATTACCCAATGAGGCCGAAACATGCCTGGGCATGCTTGTGGTCTCGTGCAGAAGGGATGATATTTAGCAGTTTTGGGCTAGACTGCCCCTTTGGGGGTGGGACCATGCCTGATTTGCATATGGTATTTCCCCTTTCGGTAATGGCTTGGCAGGCGAAGAACGATGGTCTGGAGGGTTGCTCAGAGCAATTGCATCAGGTTTAAGATTAATTTTAAACCGTCCCGCCATCACATCTTTGTTTTGCCAGGCTACTTGGGGACCAGAGTCCAAGGGTCAATTGGTTGAAAAAAGTTACATTTGATAATCAATTAACTCTAAGGCCCTTTGATAAAGTGTATTTTATTATATGTGTAGATTATAGCATATAGTGGCATAAAATTGCTTTAGAAAATATATGTGTGACAGTAGATATATTTTGAACAGTACCAGCGTCCTGCTAAAAAAAAGCTCAATTGGAATTTTGAAACCTTGCTCGAGTTCAATTCACTCAAACGCAGAGCAGGTTGCATGCAGTGCTGTGAACAGATGATGGAGTGGCTGGATGCAGGATCCGTGGATCAGCGCAAAAGACTCTCCAATTCAATTGGCAATGAGGCTTCTAACCCTAAAAAGGTTCAATGCTTTCAGCCCCTGCCTCACATTCATATGAGGGAGTCTAGCACGCTGATTGGTCCTGGTTGCAAGACGCTGCAGGGACCAATCAGGTATGGCCTTGGCATTGTCAAGGAGAAGGCTAATCGAATGAATGAGAAGTGCTCCTCAGAATCCAGCGGTGAGGCCTGATTGAATTAATGAGAAGTGCTGCCCAGAATCCAGTGAGCTGGTCTTTTTGAGAGTCTGGCATGAGAATTAAACCTGCTAGTCTGTAGTCTGTGGGCTGTAGGCTATTGTGGCCGTTCCATTCCCAATCCGATTTCTCAGGTTCCTATGGCTTTGGCTCCAATGTCTGAGGAAGCTGTTGTGGGCAGCCCTTCGGTCAAAGGACCCATTCCTCAGGGTAACACCGGGGCACCCTCTTTCCTTGGCTGAGTCTTCACAGCTAGGGGCGTGCCTGGCTAACTTGGTGCTTCATCAAGGCATTGATCCCCAAAGCCCAAACTAATGACTGGATAACATGCAAAAGGTGGGCTGCTCATTTAGGGAAGGTGTGCCTCTCAGCTGAACGGTTTAATGCCGTTGTGTGCAGTTTATATATAGTGCTTCAGATGTACCTCCCTCAACATTTCCCTTTCAAGTGAGCATAACAAGGCCATCCGTTGTTACTGAAGTGAAGACACACACACACACACACACCACACATACCCTCCCCGCGGACTGCAATTCGGTTAAGCTAGATGGAAATAAAAGGGCCCATATAATGTAAACAATTTGTGGGGACAGTGAAAAGTGGGGAGATTACTTACAGAGAGAAATGTCGCTAAACAATAAAAGTGCCCAATGGTTCCAACCGATGTACTTGTCTCTGCGGACCCTCCTGTTGAAATAAAAAATGTTGGTGGGTCAGATTATGGGCAGAGCGAGGGTGGGCTTTGGCACAGCGCCTTCTTTTCTGAAACTGCATAACACACACATTTTTTGAAAAAACACACATTTTAAGGTTCTGGGTCCCAATTTAGCAACAGCTCCTGCCTCTCGCAGTTACAGCGCCCCCTAAAGGCAGGAGTGGGTATGAAACTGAAAGGATTCCATTTTGTAAGAACAGCACTACGAGTCCTCCATGCTGGTGCTGCCCTTTTGAATTGCACATATTGGGCCTGATTTACAAGGCGTTTTTCAATGGGATTCCGCCATTATAAAACGCTTTTGTAAATCAGGCAAATTGACTTGTTTTCCGAATGAACAGCACGATTTGACATCCCAGGAAACAGCAGGCACAATATTACAGGAAGAAAAGAAAACACATACACTAAAACTGGAGACATTTTATGGGAATGTTATAACATAAAAATGATCTTATATTAGTCACTGACCTTATATCACAACAGGAATCGAAACCATTTTCTTGACCTTCTGCTTTTGACATTTTTTATTAAAGTTTTAATTAAGGAAATTAAAATTCAGATTTTATCACTTGGGTTTATAATGGGGATGACTGAAGGTATGAGCGGAGATTACCCTTAAATGAGTGATAGCAACGTGCTTTATAATGACTTCCTGGTACATTTTGTATTCTCTTGTAATTATTTTCCCATCATTTGCAATAAGATTCTGAATCCCGCGCAGCGTGCAGATTGCCTCAGCGCTAATGATGGGCTGGCCGAGCTGTATGGGAGGGTGGTAAGAGCGCCATTTGTGAAGAATGCACCATTTACCTTTCCCTCCACACGATAACCTAAAGTCAGTCATCCATGCCCGTGGCCGGGGGACGTAAACTGTGGAGGCAGCAGATCCGGGGTTCAAATGATATGGGTTTGAAACTTGTTTTACTTTGCAGAATATTCAGCTACCAAACATTCTTCTTCCGGGGAAGTGTGCAAGGTAAGCATCAATTACTTTTATTCTTGTTTAAATTATAATTATACACTGGAACTCAAATTAAAGTGGTGACAAACATTAAAATCTAGGTTGAAGATTACATGTGCCACTTTTGGTGCCTCATTTATTTTCTTTTTTGGTATTTATTGAGCGCAAACCTATCTTCGGGAAGCAAAGGTGCGCCGCTGCACAATGGCAGCGATGGCATGCACACATTAGATGGCATCTTCGGGAAGCAACGTAGCGCCGCTGCACAGTGGCAGCGATGGCATGCACACATTAGATGGCATCTTCGGGAAGCAACGTAGCACCGCTGCACAGTGGCAGCGATGGCATGTACACATTAGATGGCATCTTCGGGAAGCAACGGCGCGCCACTGCACAATGGCAGCGATGGCATGTACACATTAGATGGCATCTTCGGGAAGCAACGGCGCGCCGCTGCACAATGGCAGCAATGGCATGCACACATTAGATGGCATCTTCGGGAAGCAACACTGCACAATGGCAGCGATGGCATGCACACATTAGATGGCATCTTCGGGAAGCAACGGAGCCCCGCTGCACAATGGCGGCAATGGCATGCACACATTAGATGGCATCTTCGGGAAGCAACACTGCACAATGGCAGCGATGGCATGCACACATTAGATGGCATCTTCGGGAAGCAACGGAGCGCCGCTGCACAATGGCGGCGATGGCTGCACACATTAATTAGATGGGGTCTTCGGTAAGCAGCGGAGCGCCGCTGCACAATGGCGGTGATGGCCTGCACACATTATATGGCGTCTTCGGGAAGCAACGGAGCGCCGCTGCACAATGGCAGCGATGGCATGCACACATTAGATAGCATCTTCGGGAAGCAACGACGTGCCGCTGCACAATGGCAGCAATGGCATGCACACATTAGATGGCATCTTCGGGAAGCAACACTGCACAATGGCAGCGATGGCATGCACACATTAGATGGCATCTTCGGGAAGCAACGGAGCGCCGCTGCACAATGGCGGCAATGGCTGCACACATTAATTAGATGGGGTCTTCGGGAAGCAGCGGAGCGCCGCTGCACAATGGCGGTGATGGCATGCACACATTATATGGTGTCTTCGGGAAGCAACGGAGCGCCGCTGCACAATGGCAGCGATGGCATGCACACATTAGATGGCATCTTCGGGAAGCTACAGCACGCCACTGCACAATGGCAGCGATGGCATGCACACATTAGATGGCATCTTCGGGAAGCAACGGAGCGCCGCTGCACAATGGCAGCGATGGCTGCACACATTAGATGGGGTCTTCGGGAAGCAGCGGAGCGCCGCTGCACAATGGCAGCGATGGCATGCACACATTAGATGGCATCTTCGGGAAGCAACGGAGCGCCGCTGCACAATGGCGGTGATGGCATGCACACATTATATGGTGTCTTCGGGAAGCAACGGACGCCGCTGCACAATGGCAGCGATGGCATGCACACATTAGATGGCATCTTCGGGAAGCTACGGCACGCCACTGCACAATGGCAGCGATGGCATGCACACATTAGATGGCATCTTCGGGAAGCAACGGAGCGCCGCTGCACAATGGCAGCGATGGCTGCACACATTAGATGGGGTCTTCGGGAAGCAGCGGAGCGCCGCTGCACAATGGCAGCGATGGCATGCACACATTAGATGGCATCTTCGGGAAGCAACAGAGCGCCGCTGCACAATGGCATGCACACATTAGATGGCATATTCGGGAAGCAAAGGAGCACCACTGCACAATGGCAGCGATGGCATGCACACATTAGATGGCATCTTCGGGAAGCAACGGAGTGCCGCTGCACAATAGCAGCAATGGCATGCACACATTAGATGGCATCTTTGGTAAGCAAAGGAGCACCTCTGCACAATGGCAGCGATGGCATGCGCACATTAGATGACATCTTTGGGAAGCAACGGCGCACCGCTGCACAATGGCAGCGATGCCATGCACACATTAGATAGCATCTTTGGGAAGAAATGGAGCGCCGCTGCACAATGGCAGCGATGGTATGCACCCATTAGATGGCATCTTCGGGAAGCAACGGAGCGCCGCTGCACAATGGCAGTGATGGCATGCACACATTAGATGGCATCTTCGGGAAGCAACGCAGCGCCGTTGCACAATGGCAGCGATGGCATGCACACATTAGATGGCATCTTCAGGTAGCAACGGAGCGCCGCTGCACAATGGCAGGGATGGCATGCACACATTAAATGCCATCTTCGGGAAGCAACAGCGCGCCGCTGCGCAATGACAGCAATGGCATGCACACATTAGATGGTATCTTTGGGAAGCAACGGCGCGCCGCTGCACAATGGCAGGAATGGCATGCACACATTAGATGGCATCTTTTGGAAGCAAGGAAGCGCCGCTGCACAATGGCAGGAATGGCATGCACACATTAGATGGCATCTTCGGGAAGCAACAGAGCACCGCTGCCATGCAGCGATGGCATACATACATTAGATGGCAATGGGGGCAGGTTTCCTTACATCGCCCCTTAAAGGTAGCATTTACTTTAGAGTGCTACAAAAAAGCCTGCAATCTCAGATACCAGTTTAGGAGAGAATAGCTTTAAGGTGACATTATTAGTTCTGTAAACATTGTAGGTGCGGTTTAGGATTACATGTATTGCTGACTTTGCAGATAATAACATCATTGGTACATGTGGAATTTTAATTTGTTCATCCAGGGTTCAACACGTTAATAGGCAAACTGTACTGAAGTTAGCCTCTAAGTTACCTTTTAATTGTATGTATTTCTGTGCAGACTGTAGCATTTAATGTAAATTCTTATTTGGGACTGTTCTTTAGAAGTGAGTAGTTCAGATAACATTTTGAAGCAGAAGTTCAGCATCTGAGTATTGAGGCGCCATTTAGTATGCAGGCTGCGCCTCAAGTCATCCCAGTGTTGCATCTTTACCCAGCATGCGGCTGTGCTCTGACACCTGACGCCCCTTTGTGTGCATTGTTGAGAGCAGA
Organism: Ambystoma mexicanum; assembly: GCF_040938575.1. Classification (NCBI taxonomy): domain Eukaryota; kingdom Metazoa; phylum Chordata; class Amphibia; order Caudata; family Ambystomatidae; genus Ambystoma; species Ambystoma mexicanum. The sequence continues at coordinate 533,566,431 of NC_090930.1, forward strand.
CCATTTCCTAACTGCATGTCTGTGTGCAGTGACCTGCAAATAAAGATCTGTGAAATTAAAGATTTTTGGAGGAAAATGATGTTCGTTGTGGCAGTCACCTAAAGAGCACCGCAGCAGTACCAGCGAGTCTTGCACGCTCCAGGCATCGTTCCAGGGAGCGCTGATCCGCACCTGGCGGAGCGTCACGTTGCTTTTTCAATAGGAATACAGTACTTGTCATGGACATTTGTAACAACAGGGCCAACGCTCAATGCATCCTTTGCCTTGAATAGCACCCATTGCCGTGTCAGGTGACCTCTGGTTGATTTATTTCTTTTTCCTGCCCATGTGCCTCAAGCGAAACTAGTCACAACCTCTCCACTCTTCCCATAGTGGGGCAATAGACGCACATCGCACTGCGCATGTTCAAGGTGTTGTCCAAGCTGAGTCAATGGCAACGTCTGATGTCTTTGTTTCTTTGGGCTTCATGGTCACAGGGCTGGTAATGAACTGGTGAGAGCCTTCACTGCTGACGGGACAAGCAATGGGAGTTAGGGGTTTATTATTTATTTATGTATTGCATTTGTGTAACACCCAGACCTGAGAGTGTTTTGTACAGTAGTAGGAGGCAGTAGGTACATCAATTGAGACATTAGTCCTATTTTATTTACTTATTGCCTTTATGTAGCGCCCAAAACCGACGGTTTCACAGCGGTTTGACTCTCACCTTCTAAAACCCCTTTTTGCATAGACCTTTATTTAATGTTTTTTTTTATTTATCTTATTTTCACGTCTGCAAATAATAAACAGAAAAATACAGAAGAAGCCCAGGTAGACACGATGCTCTTAATGCATGCAGAAGTCATTCGTTGCGTGGCTTATATGGCCTGTGTGTTACTTGCAGTCACTTGCAAGTTGAAGGTTTCCCTTCCACCTATCAAATTTCCTACCACAGGTTGGAATAATCCATTCAGGGCGCAAATTATGTAGCACAGGCACGAAACCCTGTCCCATGGAATCTTATTTTTGTTTTAAAATATGAGTACTTATCTAAATTGAAACCCACGGGCCAGACCAATCCCTCTCCACACACAGTACGTGCATGTTGTAATGTAGTGGTCCTTTAAGAGGGGCGTGGTGAATCCTCAAGAGACTCGGATCATCACCACGTCATGGAAGTTAATAAAAGGGGCCACTGCAGGCAGGTGCTGCACTGCAGTGGAGACCCAGTTAGCAGCAGCACTTGTCTCCTGTCTTTATTGTCCTGGTGTCTGGTTGCCGTGTGATCACGGCCTTGCAACTGTCTCTGGCCCATGTGATCACTGAGCCCGATCATTGTGTGCTGGGTGCCTACAGTGTGCCATTTACAGCGGGTGAACCCGCTGCCAGAGGGTGCCCCCTCACTGTCCAGCACAGCGTGCCCGTCGTGCACAGAGGTGATCCTGGGACTGTGTCAGCTGCTCCGGTGCCCCAGAGCACACCATGACATTGGCGATGAGGTGGGCGCAACCCTGGGCCCTCGTGCTATCACTTGGCACAGGCTGCCGTGGGGCTGGAGACCCAGCATGGAGAAGACCACTGAGCCGGCAGCAAGGTCGCCCAAGCCCCTGCGCCAGTCGGGCACAGGCTTCTGGGTCCGTTAGTGCTGTAGGAGTGTGGCGTTGGCCACGTAATCCAGAGGCCCGTGGACGGTGAGAGGCACCCCGCCGCAGTGGGAGTGGGCGGGGCCTGAATGTACCGGACCCACAGCAGTGAAAGTGTATGCCGGGCTCAGCCTGTAACATCCGGAGGCCCGTGGACTGTGTGCGGCACCCGCTGCAGATGGAGTGGGCGGGGCCTGAATGTGCCGAGTCCGCAGCGGTGAAAGTGTAGGGCGGGCTGAGCCTGCAATGTCCTTAACGTGAGGAGCCACAAAACTCCACTGGCCCCATAACGGTAAGGGGCTGGAGGAGAGAGACAAGCGCCCCCAGTGGAGCCACGTGCACCCGGCAGCGCAGGTGAGGCCACAGTGCTAAGTCCCCCCCATAACAGCAACAGGAGGGGGAGGGAAGGAAGAAAAAAATATATAAATACATACATAAACAGTAATAAGGGCAGGTATTCCCCATGCCCGTTTCCCCGGCCCACCAGTATGTGGACAAAATCTGTCTAGCCCACCAGAAACCTCCCTCTTACCCAACCACAAACTGCATACCTCGCCCACCAGGACTGATAAGGAGGCGACGGGGACGTGCACACTCCCGAATTAATCATCAGAACATAAAAGAGGGGAAAACACAACGAGGTGGAAAAGACCCCACAGGCGACATATCCCAAAAACCCGGAATGGTAGCGCCTCCGCCCAGGATTGCTTGTACGTCCTAGCATCAGAGGGGGACCCACATCGGGGCCCATCATGAGTACTGAGGACGATGACGCCCAAGGGTCATTACGACAAAATGGACAACTCACTCCACGACAGGACGAACACATCCTCTTCGTCCTCCTCGTCCTCGAGCATATACTGATGCTCTTGGCCTGCGGCTACATGGACCACTTCGTCCTTGGGCGACTTCCTCCCGGATGTTTGCCCTTGTTTTCCTTCCTCCTTAGGTGCTGACTTCCCTGTGCCAGCCGGTGCCTGTGCGAGGCACACCCTTGCAAGTGTGCCTTGCAAAGGTATGGATCTGTACCTTTTCACTAGTCATTGAATTCTACGGCTACAGCTTTGGCACGGGTTCCGCTATCAGGTGCTTATTCACTCCCCCCACACAGCACCAAATGCCCCTGGTCGCCACTGATGGCCTGGGAATTGTACTGTAGGACTCTGCACCTGCACTCAGGCGGGTGCAAATTGGTGGGGGGGGGGGCTGAGTGATGGGGAAGTGGTGGAAGCAAGCTCATGATGCTTGTGTTGTTTGTAGGGCATATCAATATGCCACATGCATTTTGGATACCTGTACTACTTTAATAGTAAACATAGAGATGCCTGTGTCTCCTAATAGGCATATAAACTGTAAACACAGGAGGGTTCTTATACATTATACTTATAAGGTGTTCCCTGTAGCTTTGGAGTGAAAATTGGGCTGCAACCAATATGTGAATGGAACGGTATACCCCCTGTTGTTGAATGTAGTATTAGTAATGTATTTCATCTTTTGCCATGGATTATTCTGGCACAGGGATCACCTGTTGGTGAAAGGCTGAGTAGAATAGGATTGCAGGGCGAGGGGCCACTAATTAGGTCCCTTTGGCATCAGGTCCCATAGAGGCACATGGTATTCTATGAGGCTGTCCTGCAGCTTCCCAGCGAGGGTTTTATGCATGCGGCTTTGGCAGCAAAGTGTTCAGGCTACTCAGGAGGAGCAGTGGGAGTTTGGTTTGAATCCAACCTATGACAACAGTTTATAGTTACCTCTCTCTGCACAAAGTTTACACATTTTAATAACAAAGCTACAGAATAGAGAAAAACTGCTTCCTGTCTTAATATTCCAATAGTGTCAAATGCCATACAGAATGGGGTCACAGCCAGGCTCGGACTGGTTTATAGGGCAATAGGCCCATGGCCTAACCAAAAACACAAAATGCTTGTGTGGACCAGTTTTTTGGGTCAAAGTGGGGCCCTTATTTGGCCAATGTGGGCCAGTTTGATGAGTTAATTGAACTTCACTCTGCAGCTAATAGTTATGACCAGTGTTGCTGAATAAATATTCTTTAAAATGTACAATTTGCTTCACATTTTATCAAAAACCTCTACCTTGGGTACTATTCAAACAGCGGCACTAAAGGAATGAATTCCCATTTCCAACTGTGGGCCCCTTTTTCGTTGGTGAAAGAGACCATTTTATGCCCCAGTCCGACTCTGGTCACAGTTTAGGTACGTGTGGAGCGGCAATAAGCCTTGTGGTATTTTTTGGGTGGTGGGATTTGATGCACTCAATTGCTAGCTGGAGATAGTTTCTCCACATGTCTGAATGCTCCCCAGGGTGGGCTCATGTAGAATGCTTAGGGACGAGAAAGCACAGCTTCAGAACGCCTCGACAGCCAATGCAGTTGAGTTTGTAAAAATAATATCACAAACAGGTTGTGCTGCCTTTTTGATTTCCTTTGAATTTTTGGCTGTTTTTGGGGTCACAGCAGCTCCCTGACAACTTGCTCAGCAGATTACACTCTTGCATATTCTATTGGTGTCTCTTTATTGGAAAGTGTGCCATGGCTTGGGACCCCGTTTTTAATTGTTTGCCACTTTTTTACAGTACCTTTTGAATGTGGGGGTTTTGTGGCTGTGTGGCGAGGGCGCACTACTGTTATGGAGATGCTAACCTTCTCCAGAGTGACTGATATGGTCCTGGCCCCTTTCGAGGTGTTCTCACATTTCAGCTGTTCACAAAGGCGATTTCTGTCTACTGAGGAGGGATATTGTCTATAGGCCTGGCAATAGGGCCACACATTAATGGCGGTAGTAAGATGGTACTTGAAACAGTTTTAATTCAGGTTTAGGGCCAGGGGTGGGACGGTGCATCTCAAACCCTCTGGGGTTCAGGTACGGTGCGCTGTACCAAAGTCAGCTGTCTGTGAGGTTCGTGTGAGCGAGTGGTGGAGAGGACGGCAATGACGGAAGAGTACTGTAGCTTATGCCCGAAAAGAAATTTCCGAAGGTTTTGTGTGATGGCTTTCAGCTTGCACCCAATATATTAACTGGGAAAAAATAAAAATTAAACTGGGTTTTCGTGTGACCGTCGACCGACTTACCATGGCACCAAGTACTGTAGGCTTGATAAACCCGAAACCGTAGTCCTCAGCACGCTGTCCCGATCGTGGGATTGCGGAAACGCAAGCTTTGTGAGTGAAGGATGGGCAGCCTATGCTTTTGAACAATATAGTGGATTGGGTATTTGCAAAGCAGTGTGCTGTGGATTGTTTCTGTTTGCGTTTTATGTGGTGCACGCCAATATACCCCACGCAAGGCAATTACCAAGGGCGATTGTGGGACTCTTAACATGACAGAACTCCTTGCAGGTAGAGGAAGAATTGGGTGGTTCCAGACACAGGAAGAATTTGGAGGTCAGATACGGCACCATCACGACAAGAAGAACCTCTGAAAGGCTTGCGGGTGTGCGGCACAGTACTTCTTAGGATTCTAAAATGCTACGACGGGAACTCTTCTCAGCTATCAGACAATGCATGGAAACGCCAGCTCCGAGGTTGCTGACTGTGAGCTGCCAGTTCAGAAGCCATCTTCTCGAATGTCGCAGCCCCTTCAAATCCATATCCGGTACGTTGCTTTAACTATAGAGCCTGGGAACGTCACTTCCATTGGGTGGAGTCATTGCCAGTCACGCCCACCACGGTGCCACGTTTGAAAGTCATTCAGAAATATGCGCGTAAAGTATGAAAGCCCAGCCCATCAGGATGAAAACGAGGCGACTACTTCTGTCGGGGAGGAGAGGACAGGCCACAGCGGGACAGAAGTGCTCATTGCAAAGAGGGACTGTAGCTTTAGAAGTTCAAATATTTTGCACTTCGGTTTTTAAGTGAAAGAAGTCAGCAGACTTCGGACAGACAGGATAGGATGTGTAGATGGGCGCAAAATGTAAAAGAAGGCAAAGCTAAGAGTAACCCAGGAGAAATGGGTTGATTTGAGGATAGGAGCATGAGCATTGAGGGAAATGAGGGAGAGTAAGTACCTCGTTGGTGACTGCAGGGCCCTGGCTGGAGACTGAGGCAGTGTGGTTAGATGGGCAACATGTGTCCCATGTGAAAACCCGGATTTAATCATTGACTGCAGTAAGGTAATGACGTACGGCAATGCTACTCACGCAGCGGAAATGCAGTAAACTCCCACACGTGTTACTTATTAGCACCGTGGGTTGTACTGCTGCACTAGCCCGTAACATACAGGCTAGACACTGGTAGACTGAAGGCATGCTAGCTCGAGAATGGACTCGTGCCGATGCATGGAGCATAAACAAAACACCAAAAGCGCTGACTGAACATTGAGGTTATCGTCAGCTCTGAATAATGCATTTCACAAGTTTGTGGGATTGATAAATCTTTCGATGCTTTATCGGATTCTCTTGCACTGCGGACGTCGGCGCTGACTACGCAGGGCCTCTTGCTTTTTTTAATTCAGTCACAGAACATGTAGGGCTCATGTATATCGCCATGCCTGCACAATATCTTTACAGCACCTTTCTCTGCTCTTCTGGTACAAGAGGGGGTGGTGTTCAGAAACTATGCCGATGACATGCAGTGTGTCAACCCTGTGTCTGGGATTCACGATATTGATGAAGCACTGCTGAACAAGATTGATGCTCTAAATTTGATGGTCCAAAATAGTTAAGCTCTGAACAGTGATAACACTGAGCTTCTGATTGTTGGATCTCCCTATTTGATACAAAAACCTGGGCCGGCATATGAGAACTTTCTTATTGGGGACTCTACAATAGTCCCTTTAAAGAAGATTAAAACTTTAGGTGTTATATTTGATCAACACCTTACCATGAAGGCTCCCTTGGGGGAGCTTGGTGTCGGCTTCAGCATATTATATTAAACTTTTGGCCCACCTTTGGCCTCTTATAACCCAAGCAAATGTGGAGACCATTGCCAGAGCAATCGTGGGTGCCAAGATCGACTATTGCTGTAGCCTGCTTGTGGGTATTAATAAATCAATCTGTAATAGGCTGCAGATGGTTCAGAATGGGGCAGTGCGAGCAGTCCTGGGACTTGCTCGGAGAGATCATGTCTCATTGGCTAGAAGAGCTCTGCACTGGCTTCCTTTTGAGTCAAGGATCCAGTATCGGTTATTGGTCATCACACATAAATGCAGACAGGGCTATATGCCTGCCTACCTTCAGGATCTATTAACAGAAAAGATTCACAGGAGTTCGCTCAGATCCAGTAATCAGGGGCTCCTGACGCTTCCCAGGTGCAGGACCTTGAAGGCCTCAAAGGGTGCCTTTCATAATGCAGCCCCGAAGGCATGGAATGACTTGCCTGTGGAATTAAGGTGTATAAAGTCGGCAGACTTGTTTAAGAAGAAACTAAACACACTTCTGTTTGCCTAAAGTGCTTGCGCATGTTATAACCTGGTCTGATGCTCTCCTGCTTATGTTTGTTATATGTTTCTAAGTCTGTGGCGCCCTTAAGCCCACGGGCCGTGGCCTGCGCAATACAAATTCCATAAAGTAAAAGTAGATGTCTGCTCATTATAATCAGATGGCCTTTAATTTGGGTTCTCATGTACATGAACAGTTCTGTAAGCGATTCCCTTTGGGAACATTTTACCTATTAGCCCACACATTTGCATTTATGAGACAGAATTCATGCATTTGTAAGAGTGAGCCTTTTGATTGAAATGAATATGACAATGTGGGCTGTCACAGCAGAAACCACCCATTAGAGAGTGTCACATACAGCTCTTGACAGTGGGACTGGAAGATTTTATTTTCTCCATGGCAGCCTAGTTGGGTACATTGGTCCGCACCAGTCGAAGATGGTACGAATTCTGAAACCGTGCTCTAGTCTCATACTGTCTGAACCACTGGCCGCATTCCAGTCCACCACTTCTCCAAAATCATTATCCCATTCTCTTTTAAGCTAAGTGAACCTTATGGTTCCTCAAATAGTCTCAATGAATTGTTTTTAATACTAAATAAACCTACGGGTTTCATGGTGCCATTTGGAAAGCTAGTTTTGAGTGTTTATCTTTAACATAATCTAAAATGTAGATGTCCATGTGTAGGTGTGAAACAATCATTTGACTGGCAGCCATGACATGAGTTATTTCTGAAAGCTGGAATTTGGTTCTAGAGTTGAAGTAGAATATATGATATGTACTTGGCTCTAGACCATGCATTATGCCACTTGTACATTTCACCCCATGTTGGTTTTACTTCGTTGTCATCTTTTCCCTAGCAGACGGCTTGGTGCAGACTGCTTTCTTAAACATTCAACTGTATTTAGTGTAGAGAAGCAAGGGAAAGCTATATTCATTAGAGTTGCGTATAAATGATCCTGCAGAATGCGAATTTATCCTTAATATTGCCAAAGTTCTGGACAGAGTTAGGCAGCGAGTTCCTGAGTTTAGCAGCATGGATAGAGACATGCTGACTCCCTGCCTGCCCTTCTAGGGCATGGGATGAGTGGGAGGGTGCTGAAGGATAAACCATTGGATATCACGGGATCTATTGCTTGAAAAACCAAGTGGAAAACATGGTTCTTTTGTTGAGGGATGGCCTCATGCATGACACAGGGCTTGAATTGAACTCCCCCAGAGACGGGTAACACTGAAAGGGAGGCCAGTGATAGTGAGATGTGGTCACATCGGCAGATCACCAATAACGGGTGCCTCTCCGCATACACTGCAGTGAGCGTACGAGGAGCTGAGACACCAAGGTACACACTGTTGCTGTAATCAAGCCTGGTCGAGATGAATGCCTTGGGAAAAGTGGCTTAGCGCAGGCAAGTCATATCAGGCAATATGTTCTTGAAGGAGAAAAGGTGGAAGGAACAGGAGCTGACTGCCTAATCAGCCCTAGGGGAGTATCGTGGGGTAAGCCAAGGTTCCTGACCTCTTTAGTATGAATTGAGAAAGGCGATCTAGACGATGATACAGTAAGTTGAATCCTCCATAGTCAGTGCGAGAGGCATTTTGTTCATGAACAAAAGTGTTCTCTTGTTTCTGATCCAAGGCAGCTTGCGTTTGGGGGTTATATAATTGATAGTGAGATGGAGACTAGCGTTGTCGACACTTGCTTATGTTTCAGTAGGAAATGTCAATTTTTCCAACCACTGCCTTTTCAGATCGCTCCCCAGGCTGCGCTGGTTTTCATGTATCAGAATCTGAGATCTTATGTACCATTGCCCACTGAGTCTCTACAGAACATTTCTCGTTTCAATGCGGTATGCGGGAAAGTATCCTTATTTCTGATCCATTCGGACACTACTATTTATATTGCTTTGGACGAGACCTAGCCTTCCACTATCAGGTCAACACCGATACAAGCAGCTGCTTCTTTTGCAATGATTACCTTGTGCACATCCTTTGTGTGTTCTCCCCTGATCTCTGAGCCAACGCAGTTTCTGCAGTTGTCCCAGCACACTTGGGTAATCTCATGCCCTCTACTTGGGGCTGCAGAAAACCTTATTTACCACCTCTTAAACATCAGGAATATGCTGGCTAGACTGGCTCCCTGGTCCCCTGGCTGTACAAATATGGCCTGTAGGCCTGATTCCCTTCATGGACTTCCTGTAAGCCAAAGACTTACATTCAAGGTTCTCTGCCAAGTTTATCAGGCATTTCATAGAACCAGTGCCACCTTCCCCATCTCCAAAGTTACTAAATTCCTTCCCTGACACCCCCTCCTATCTACTAACCAGTAGGTGTTCTTTATTGCTCATTTATGACACTCTCAATTTGGGGGCTGAGCTTTCTCTGCACTTAGCCCCTTCTGGTGGAACCAGATTTCCCTTCATAGCCACAATATTTAGGATGTTCTTATTTTAGGCTGTGCAGTTAATAGGTTTCTATTTCCACGCTAATTAATTTCCTCCACTCTCTTGCATACCCAGTGCTCTGAAGTCTTTTCGGTACTGAGCACTTCACAAAAGCTTACCAATGCCCGTAGCCACAAGTATTAATTGTCACATAATTAAACCTAGTGAGCCCAGAGGTTGCCAAAATGGCAAACGTGCACTATATAAGACCACTCCGTATTATTAACGGTGTTATTATTATCATTATTACTATTGTATTTATCGAGCGTGGACCTAGCTTCGAGAAGCAATGGAGCACTTTACAGAGGTATACAAAGATACAGATACATAACGGAGCGCTTTAGAGGTGTACAACATTACAGATGCATTACGGAGTGCTTTTCAGTGGTAACAACAGAACAGATAGACAGCTGGCATAGGGTACAGAGGGGAACAGAGGAGGGGTGCAGCTGTACAGGGTGGCGGGGAGGAGAGGGGCAGTGGCATCTAGCGAGTCAGGTGGCACGAGGGTCGACGTGATGGCCTAGGTGTTGAGGAGGAGAGAATCTTCTGCCATTGCCTTAGTCGATTGCTATAAAGAGTATTTGTTGAGGAAATAGGCGAATGTCTCCATATGGTTTAGTAAGACAGACAGAGCAATAGATAAATAAAGGGAGAGCAAGCAAAAGGTGTGAGTGGGGTCACCAGGTAAGAAGGAACATGGATGCACAGATAGTGGAATACTGTAAATATATGGAAGCTTACATGGACCTTCAGTTATACAACATATTGACAACTAGATATATTTTGGGTGAACAAATGTGCATAGGCATCACATGCTTATTGGCTTATTGAATTGAGTGTGAGCATTAGAACGTAGTACTGAAAATCAGAGGTTTGCAAAATGTGCCGGATGTTAATACCTAATACAGAAATGATAGCCTAATTCACACATGGGGGGTGGGGATACAAATGCAGCCCTGCTTGAACTTTGCAGGCTCCGGGGACTTTCTGAAAGCCTATCGTGGTGTAACCTTAAGTACACAGGATTTCCTGGAAAGCCTGTGCAGTGACTCAGAAGGCTGCGATGGACCTGTAGCTGGAAGACCATTCTCTGCTCTATTTCTGTGGCAAATCTAGCCCGTGTCATTTAGACTTTGTGACACATGTACCCTCCCAGGGCCTAATGACTTCTCTGCAGATGGCCTGTTATTTATTGCAGTCATGTAGGATAAAATTGATTGTCTTCTGAAATTAATTTTTCATTTGCCTCCAGCCCTGCTTTAATAGAGGACACACAGTCGCCTGTTTGCAGAAATACTGTTTAATCACATTAATATCCCAGCCCCCCCCAGGCCGGAGGAGATAATTGTACAAACGAACAGCAAACTCTGTATCTTTAACTTCTTTTTATGATTAAATTATGCAAATGTCTTATCTCCTGGCCTTCCAAGCACTAATCATCTAATTAGGGATGATGTGTTAAAGGAAGGGGCTGGAATCAAGAGAGGGTTAAGTGCAGAAAGCAGAAGATCGCAGTCGACGGCTGGGCTACTATTTGCAGTCCATGGACAAAGAATGGATGATTTTGTTGCAGGAAACCTAGAAAGACTTGCCCGATCTACAGGAATTGTTTCAGCATAAATGCACTGTTAATTTGACAGGTGCACATTGTCGCTGACCTGATCTAATTCAGAATATTGCAGTCCCTAATAGACATGGCGAGGGAGTTGAGAAAGATACAGCTGAAAATAATAGTTTGCCCATTTAATTGTATTGTTGACATAGCGAGTTGGGTAAAGTTCCTTTATACTGCACAAAATCCCTACTGTACTAGTTTCAGAGTGCCTCGCTTTGTCTGTGGAATGGCGTTCTACGCCAATATACAATTAAGTGTGTTTACTGCGCGTTATAAATGAAAAAAAAATCAAATCAAAATTAATCAATCAAGCGTTCCCCCACTTGGGGTATCCAGGTCTTGGTCTGCTGAAGGAAAGAAAATGGGCAAAGGAAAGACAAGCGGGTGTGAAAGCGGGAAGGAGGTGCCACACACAAAGCAAGGGAGGGATGCAGAGGTAATACTAGCAGTAATATTTTAGAATGTGATGCCCAAAAAAGGTCTTTTAGCAGCAAAATGTGATGCCTTATTATCTGATCATGATTCGACGAGGTAAAGATATTTATTACACAAGGAACTGATTTGCTGCCCCCAGGACAGAGTAGAGTAGAAGGCTTCTCTCTTCACGGTCCAATACCATGAATTCACCTAAGAATCTGATCCATAGCTTTCAAGAAATCATAACTCCCTTTCACAGGATCTTGCTGAGCGTGGAGTGATGTCTTCTTTATGACATTGAAATCTCTTTCATCCTCTGATCAGCTCAGTTCTGTGACTCTTACACTGACCTTTGGCCTTCGCGATATGGGATTCCTGGTTCCCTGGGCGCATCCCAGCTAGGTCTGAATAAGCCATCGTTCATTTCTTTAACCTAACCTATGCTAACACATTTTGGTATTCATTAGTATCGCCATGTGTGTGTTTGCATGGCACGATTCCATAATGTTTAACTATTACAACCATGGGGTATGTCTGCTTAGCCATCAACAATCTGAACTGCATTGCGGTGTACCGACCACAAATGTGAGCGCATCACTTTCATCAATGCCTGTTTTCCAAACGAGTTGCCTGTCTCGGTCTTGTTCCGAGAGAATAGTCTTTAAATTGGAGGTCGTGATTACTTACATTTGTAACATAAAGAGAGACGTAAAAATATGGCATAGTACATTCACTTTAAGCTCAGACAAAGACTTCGCCGACGTGGCCTAATTTTGCAGGTTAACAAGGAAATGACAGCTAGACTAATACGTTATAAACACATACGCTACACCACTCATTTGTTGCATAAGACTATCGTGCCGAGTCTGGAGGTCTTATACTTTGGGCCCCACGTGCATTTTGGATACTTTGTGTCTTAGCTAGGAGGGCAATCATTCAACCAAACTATCATTTGGCTGGCCTTGTGAACTATTAAAAGTTGAAAGAATTTTAAATAGATATCATGAAACAATGTCAGAACCGTGTTTCTTAGTGCTTACTTGACTTAAACTATCAACTCATACCTTCACTCGCTTTGCCTGCCAGCTTTTAAAATGTAATATACTCAAGGAAATATGTTAATTTGTTGTTAAACTGCTGTGGCAGATGTTCCGGCCTTTTCCTATCACAAGGACACAAAGCGTGCCTTTCAGAAAGCATAGGATCTACACAACTGGACCTACAGGGACTTCTTGAGTAAAGCATTTTTTTTTCTAAACCTACCCAGGGAGTCACGCAGTCACACACTGAGCCCACATTTCCTCCAGGCGTGCACCTGTGAACATTGGCTAATGGACCCACAAGCAACAGCAACATGTTTGCCTGTCGTGTATGTTCTTCGACGGCCCAACTCTATAATTAGCCTTCGGCTTCCAGAGAGACAACGTTAACACAGCAACGCATGCAAAAAGATGCTGCCATCTGAGAGCCCGGCTTTACTCGTGAAGTGCTGTGGACAGTCTGCCCGCAGACGGGCAGGGGGATTTAAGGGGATTCGTTTATCAAATGAAATACACACGGCTTAATGAAACGTGAATATGAACTAGTATTCAAAGCGCCCCGTTTGCTATCATAAATGTTAGAAAAACACCAGTTAATGAGAGAAATGGCTCTGTTTACATTTTAAAGGGAGCCCCAGTAAGCATACAAGGGCACCCTTACTGCTATTTATATTGCTGGAAATTACAATCTAATTATAGGCTGCAGGCAGTTGACTAATGTGGGAGCATGCAGGAGCGAGTAGTCTGCACATCACCCTCACAAACTATACTGGCAGACAAGTGTCATTTAATTACTGGCCAAGCCTCCCGCGACTCACTCTTTCATGGTATATGGGGACGAGACATATACACAGACACACAGAGGCACCCCCCAACATACTCTCTAGACACTAATACTTACATTCAATGTAAAATGTACCGAATGCTTCAAATGCACACTGTGTGGCCTGGGAGATGTAATAGGCCTACAAACATATTTGACCTCACTAGCTTAAACAACGCTGTTCACGAGGCACCGTGGATCATGGAGGCCTGTGCATGATTGCTTCTTGTGATGCAATTAAGAAATCATCAGAGCAGAATGTAAATTAGCGCGCGGTGGCATGAGTGCAGCAAATCATCTGGCTCAGATTGCAGGTCGAATCTGACAATAATGGCCTGTGGTCCGAGGCAGCAGAAGGCTGCTTCACCATGCGCACGTCTGTCTTCCGGACAACTGACTATTCTGCGGCCCCCTTACTCCTCTTCATCCGTCATACCCCCACCCTCCCACCGGCGCACCGCTTACCCTTTCTTCACTTGACCCACCATCATCTTTCCGCTTGACCTCCATGGAAACAGAGAAGGGGTTCGCTTTTGAACACCCTTCCCTGATTGCCATGTTTTCTTGCGTTCGTTTTCCTTCTCTGAAAGGGCTCCCACCTGCGAGAATCCTTTTCTGAAAAGAAAACATTTTTGACACACCATTACTACCCTGGATGTAATGCTGGAGTGCCAATCGCATTCATGGTTGCCGGGGATGACCTGTCCTGCAACAAGTCCTCAGTGAATCCATTACTGGCTGGGTCAGCACCCACCCATTAGGATTATAATTGGTCTTTTATAATCTAAGCGCGGGATCAGGATTCCAACCTGTGTTGGGCTGCGTTATCTTGCTTCCAAGACAAACGCGTTGCCCCTGAGCTATCCCACCTCACCAATGACCCATGACCATTAACTCTTAAGTCAGCCTGAAATGTCAGGTTTTGTCCTTGGCCAAATGTAACACTCTGGTTGTAAAGCTTAGTGATTAAATATGGTCCCCCCCCCCCCAGATCAAAAACAAATGGTTCTACCAGCCTTACTCCAACTGAACTGTGCTGTGTACCCTTTGGCCCTGATACACCAAAGATTCTGTTCAGCTGAGCCCTTTTCGCATGCAAGTGAACTCAATCCCTTTATTCTGTGGCCTGATTGATTTACGGAAGTGAACCTGGCAGATAGTCCCTGGCTGCAGAACCTCTGGATGGTCTCTGTAGTGGTTTCCCCTGTCGCTGTTTTCTCCTGTTGCAAGCCAGGCGCAGGGGGGCGTGCAATGCAGGCAAGGACTTTTCCGTCCCTTTGACAGCACTGACCTGCCCTTCGTGGAAATACTCATGAAGTGGGCTGAAGTGTAAACAACTGTATTTGCAGCGTCAAAGCCTGTGAAATACGCTTTCTTACAAATGAAGAAAGGGGGCTGACCCCAGCATCCCACACACACACATGTGATCTGACACATATGCATGCAGCTGCTGGTGGCAGGTCTATTGTGAATCAAGGGAGTGTGTGTGTGGTACAATGTCAGCACAGGATGAGAGGAGCATGTTGCACTCACATCACATCGTGCAACCTTCCGTGTTGGGGAACTGCCCTTTTTGTGTGGGAATGAATGCATTTGATTGGGAAGGACCTGCCTGGCCCTTACTCGTTTGAGCATTGCCTTTTTATTAGCCATGAGTAGTCTGGAGCACAGAACACCTGTTCATGATCCTGTAAATACGGAAAGGCGCATTCCACCGTGTTTTATTAGTGCCATTCTCTTCTGGTGATCCCTGCGATGCTCCCCTGCTCTCTCTTGAGTTCAGACCTGCGGCCTAGAACTGGATTTCAGTAGGAATTCCTCGTCTGCCTTTTAGTCAATAGTGAGTTTTGTCTGCAATGAAGAAAACAATCTTTCAAGGGCATATTAACTAAGGCGTCCCTCCAGACTGTTCAAGGGTCGTTTTTAACGCATGGCTTTCCAGCTCCAACTCCGAGAGAATGTTCGAGTGATTGGGCCCGATTTGCAAAGCGTTTCTCAGTGGGATTTTTCCAATTGAAAAACGCGTTTGTAAATCAGGCCCGTGGTCTCGTGTGTGCTGCTTCTGCTCCGCCTCACCTGCTCCTCCTACGCAGAATAATCAGTTAGTGACTCCTTCTGTGACCCAGGGGCAGGCCTGGGAGTCAGTGCTCCGGAGCTCCTTCAAGTTGAAGAGGTTGTGCTAATATTGGACTTCAATGCGAGACTACAAAGTGGAGGCGCAGCACTAGTTTGCCAGGCAAAACATTTGATCTGCAGTCTCAAATATCAAGGGTCAGGAAGGGGTTACATCAATGTTTCTCTGTTTTAAGCCTGGGATTACATTAACGCTCTGTGTTCTAAGTGTTTTTTTAAGTAGGCCTGGTCGTCCATCATTTCAGGGTGGGGGGGGGGCATTAGCGGGCCGCCACAGTGCAGATGCACTGAAACATTAAAAGGTGTCCCTGGCAAGGTGCCCGATTTCATTGTAAAGGTTGGCTTGCGAGGAAGCAGGATCGATGGACAGCTGGTGATGTACATACACAATGTGTAGGAGGCGACTTCCCTTCCTTAGCACACACCCCATTCCATTGGGCCCGCATCTCTATGCTCCTTAGAGGCCGCCCTTAAAATGGAAGCCGTGTCTCTCAGAAATCTGTATGCCTAACGGCTTAATTGGGAGTTCCCAACACAAGAGTGCTGATTTACATATCGAACACTGCACTTGGACCTGCTTTAGATGTGCAGTTTTCACATTTATAATATGTGCCTGCTTCACAGCGGGAAATAGCAAATACTGACATTTGCCTGCGGACCCTTTGTGAATCGTCCCTGTCCTGTGTGGGAAATTTAACTTGTGCCAAACTTTTGATACTGAGAGTGAAATTCTCCACTGTTATCTTATGGTAGGGGCTCTATCCTGGCACTGTCTTTGACCCATGAGCATAGTGCAACTTTGCAAAGGTAAAAACAGAAAGTGCTGCAAGGTGAATGGTCCTCCGCCACACACCACAAGGGTGTTGAAGGAGTGGCCATCCCATCCTGCATCAAGACGAATTCATGAATCAGCACCCCTATGCTGATTAAGAAGAGTTCATGAATCGCCACCCCATATGCTGATCAAGAAGAATTGATGAATCGGTGCCCCTATGCTGATCAAGAAGAAGTCATGAATCGGTGCCCCTATGCTGATCAAGAAGAATGTATGAATCAGCACCTCCTATGCTGATCTAGAAGAATTCATGAATCAGCACCCCTATGCTGATCAAGAATAATTCATGAATCGGTGACCCATGCTGATCAAGAAGAATATATAAATCAGCGCCCCCTATGCTGATCAAGAACAATGTATAAATCAGCACCCCCTATGCTGATCTAGAAGAAATCATGAATCAGCGGCCCTATGCTGATCTAGAAGAATTCATAAATCGGTGTCCCCTATGCTGATCAAGACAAATTCATGAATTGGCACCCCTATGCTGATCTAGAAGAATTCATGAATCGAAGCCCCCTATGCTGATCAAGAAGAATTCATGAATCGATGACCCTATGCTGATCTAGAAGAATTTATGAATCAGTGCCCCTATGATGATCAACAAGAATTCATGAATCGGCGCCCCTATGCTGATCAAGAGGAATTCATGAATTGGCGTCCCTATGCTGATCTAGAAGAATCTATCTGTGCCCCCTATGCTGATCAAGAAGAATTCATGAATCGCCGTCCTCTATGCTGATCTAGAAGAATTCATGAATTGGTGCCCCAGTGCTGATCAAGATGAATTCATGAATCATTGCCCCCTATGCTGATCTAGAAAAATTCACGAATAGGAGCCCTCTATGCTGATCAAGAAGAATTCATGAATCAGCACCCCCTATGCTGATGTAGAATAATTTATGAATCAGCGCCCCGTATGCGGATCAAGATAAATTGATGAATCAGCGTCCCATATGCTGATCAAGAAAAATTGATGAATCAGTGCCCCTATGCTGATCTAGAAGAATTCATGATTCTGCGCCCCCTATGCTGATCAAGAAGAACTCATGAATCAGTGCCCATTATGCTGATCTAGAAGAATTCATGAATCAGCACCCCTATGCTGATCTAGAAGAATTCATGAATCAGTGCCCCTATGCTGTTACAGTGACCTCTTTGCATGGAACTAAAAGTAAATACAATCTTTCGTTAATGCTCAGACAGTGCAGCCAGAACCTTTCTGAAGACGCTAAGGATGGATGGCAGGATATGCAAATGATCAGATATTTCTCTCATATGTGCAAGTAAGCACACACCTTCAGAAAATGCTGTTTGCTTTTACAGTCTAATGTTGTTACAGTGTGCATTGCACTTTTCAAGAACTGTTGCTCCCTATGCTGATCAAGAAGAATTCATGAATCAGCGTCCCCTATGCTGACCTAGAAAAATTAATGAATAGGAGCCCCGTATGCTGATCAAGAAGAATTTATGAATCGGCACCCCTGTGCTGATCTAGAAAAATTCATGATTCTGCGCCCCCTGTGCTGATCAAGAAAAATTCATGAATCGGTGCCCCTTATGCTGATCTAGAAGAAGAATCAGCACCCCTATGCTGATCTAGAAGAATTCATGAATCAGTGCCCCTATGCTGACCTAGAAAAAATCATGAATAGGAGCCTCCTATGCTGATCTAGAAGAATTGATGAATCGGCGCCCCTATGCTAATATAGAAAAAATCATGATTCTGCGCCCCCTATGCTGATCAAGAAGAACTCATGAATCAGTGCCCATTATGCTGATCTAGAAGAATTCATGAATCAGCACCCCTAAGCTGATCTAGAAGAATTCATGAATCAGTGCCCCAATGCTGTTACAGTGATTTCTTTGCATGGAACTAAAAGTAAATACAATCTTTCGTTAATGCTCAGACAGTGCAGCCAGAACCTTTCTGAAGACGCTAAGGATGGATGGCAGGATATGCAAATGATCAGATATTTCTCTCATATGTGCAAGTAAGCACACACCTTCAGAAAATGCTGTTTGCTTTTACAGTCTAATGTTGTTACAGTGTGCATTGCACTTTTCAAGAACTGTTGCTCCCTATGCTGATCAAGAAGAATTCATGAATCAGCGTCCCCTATGCTGACCTAGAAAAATTAATGAATAGGAGCCCCGTATGCTGATCAAGAAGAATTTATGAATCGGCACCCCTGTGCTGATCTAGAAAAATTCATGATTCTGCGCCCCCTGTGCTGATCAAGAAAAATTCATGAATCGGTGCCCCTTATGCTGATCTAGAAGAAGAATCAGCACCCCTATGCTGATCTAGAAGAATTCATGAATCAGTGCCCCTATGCTGACCTAGAAAAAATCATGAATAGGAGCCTCCTATGCTGATCTAGAAGAATTGATGAATCGGCGCCCCTATGCTAATATAGAAAAAATCATGATTCTGCGCCCCCTATGCTGATCAAGAAGAACTCATGAATCAGTGCCCATTATGCTGATCTAGAAGAATTCATGAATCAGCACCCCTAAGCTGATCTAGAAGAATTCATGAATCAGTGCCCCAATGCTGTTACAGTGATTTCTTTGCATGGAACTAAAAGTAAATACAATCTTTCGTTAATGCCCACACAGTGCAGCCAGAACATTTCCTAAGACGTTAAGGATGGATGGCAGGATATGCAAATGATCAGATATTTCGCTCATATATGCAAGTAAGCACACACCTTCAGAAAATGCTGTTTGCTTTTACAGTCTAATGTTGTTACAGTGTGCATTGCACTTTTCATGAACTGTTCATTAAAAGTTGCTTCTGTAATAATGTCCCTCATTGTTGGTAGGGTACGGCTTCTTAACACAGTGGGACTTGCCTTGTCTCTGCTGATGAGTGCAGGCGCCCATACCATGCAGTTCTGCAGAATTATCGCGCACGTGATCTTGCGCAATAATTCGCGATACTGCGTTAAAATGCCAGAACGTTGAGGTCAGACTCCATCATGCAGTAAAAATCAGATTTTCTTCTGATGAAAACACATTATCATCTCGAATTTCGATCCTGTGCGTTAATTCTGAAAGTGTGGGCCTCCGATGGTGGAATCTCTGGGTAGCAGCGGGGAACACGCTGCCCACTTCCAATAACTATTGCGAAAGTGATTCATTAAGAAGGGTCATTTAAATTGCCTCATGATTTAAGCAAACAGTAAATCGAAGGCAGGGGAAACTTGAAGCAGTAACTGCCTTCGGCCAACGCAGCTGCAACACTTTGTCTCAGTGAAACATAAATGAATTGGATTCCGAGCTAAGTATGACATTACACGACTATTGCTGCACAGCACAGCTGCCTCAATAGACATTACACGACTATTGCTGCACAGCACAGCTGCCTCAATAGACATTACACGACTATTGCTGCACAGCACAGCTGCCTCAATAATGTCACCCACACCGGTCCTTTCCTTTCCAGCATTCCCCTATGAGTCTGCAGATGCCTGTGTTTTGCTTAGCCAGTAAGTCTACATGGGCAAGCATGTACACATGTGTAGAATTCTGTTCCTTAGACAAATGTTCCAGTGGAAGTATACAATTGCTCAGTTTGCAATGCCCAGTCCCCAAGAACGTTGTATTATACTCACTCAGTTGCACGTATGTCAAGAAAAGCCTGTGCAATGGGTCCTCTGGAGCAGGGTGCACACTGTGCCCTCGCCACTAGCCATGGCCTAGTGATAAGGGACTCTTAGCAAGTAAGAAATGATGTGACTTTTAAGGGCTGGATAGTAGCTTACAACATGACCTCACCCACCCCCCGACGCCTGTATTCAGCATACCTGCCAGACATTGCTAGTGCCCGTTTCACCTCTAACATGGCCTCCAAACAATCCCATGAGGTAATCAATAACTGAACCAGCAATAACCACAAGGTACCATAAGAAAATCACAACTTTAACCCCCACACCCACGGAGACCCGAAAACACGACGAGACCCCACATATCCTCGCCACTATGCCTACTAACACTAAAATCAGCCAAGGAAATGGGAGCGGGTGCTCTTGGGCTCACCTAAAGTCATCTACTCCCTAGAAACTTCAAAGGTGTAAGCCAAGTTATCATCCTATCCGTGAAACAATCATCACTCTAGCCCTGAAAAAAAATCATCAACATATGTACATCCGTGGCTTTGTCCCCCAACTCTTCACAAATGTAGTTTAACAAAGCTCTGTGGACCCCCCCAATCAGATAATAGCTTTCACCTAATACCCTTTAAACCTTCGGGCCTTATCCAACATTAACAGTTCAAGAACGTTTCTGCAGAGCGAATCAGAAAACGTGCGAACGCCAACACCCCACTGGACAGAATCTAGATTGGCTTTCACAGCTTCAGAGGCAAAGAATCGGTCAAGGACTCCATCACCATTGGTCTAAGAGGAGCGCCCAGAAATGTTGCCATTTGCACACTGATCTCCTGGCATCAGTTAGTGGCGTTTTTCACAGCTGTTTATTGGGAGCACCTACAGTGTTTCTGGAAGGTCGAAATCCTGGTACAGTAAACCAGTCCCTCCAAAATGTCTGCTGTCACCAATCACAAAAAGTGGCCATCACACCATTTGCCTAGCTGCCCAAACCTTTCACCTGTGTGAGCCCGTCCACAGCTGTCTTCTCTGTCGCAATCATTTTACGCTGTACCGGACCACCAACTTAGGCTTCAACTACCACACCAAAGACATGATCTCTCAACCATAGCAGTCACAACAGCATCACCGCGACAGTGATAGCCGAGATCCGCCAGGGGGCGCAGAAAGGACCGAAAGTGGACGCTGAAACGGACATCACTGTCTCCATTACCTAGAAACCGCAAATCTTTATGGTGACCCAGGTTAATATAGCAGTGTCTCCTGTATGCTGAAAACAGTGCAGAACAAACTACACCATGTGCGACACGTTAACAGTGCCTGGCCGGCTCGCCCTGGGCGCCAGCATTGAGAGGTCACAGATCAGTGTAGAGTGCTCTACTCAAAATGCCAGGCAAAATTAGCATGGTGACCGTCATGCTGAAAAATGGGACCTAAAAACCACAATATATTTCAGAGGCACCTAACTTCAACATTATAAAATTGCAAAACAAATGTATATAAATATTTATTGTTTAGGGTTGAACACCTCTTATTCACCTGTTCCCTCGAAGGCGCCCACGCGGGTTCGAAATTCCGACAAGGGAGCATCTACAGTGTCCTTTGAAGTCATTGGGGCTGATTCACAAAACATTTTTCAGTATCCATTGAAAAATGTTTGTTAAGCGATATTCAATCAACACTACAGCTGAGTCAATGCCTAGCCTGCGATGCTGAGGAAAACCCTTATTGGTGTATTTTTATGTCCAGTTCAGTACTCTGGATTACAGCCCTTGTATAACACCCCCCTCTTAGAATACCCCTGATCCCACTGAGCCAAGAAGTAGGTTTGTTTTGCAAATTCAAAAGATTTATTTGGACAATTCAACAATATATATATATCACACTTTTATAATAAATTAATATCTGATAGTACACTGAGACATATGATGTGGATCCACAATGGGTAATGTTACAGTGGTACACTTGATTACTTAGGAGTAGTATAGAGGATGAGGTAGCTGAAAATGCTTTATGGTTTCAAGGAAATGCAAGGTGGAATAAAATGCAGTACAGCAAATAAACTTGATATGATTTCACCCAACAACAGTGTAATCACATTTTCTCTGGCAATTCACCCCCCCCCATGCAATGTAAGAAATGGAAGGAGATGGAAAGGGGAGCACACAGTTCTCAGAAATGCAATCAAATACAATACGAAATTCAGTTCCCCCCCAGCAAGCTTAGAGGAAACAGGTAGAAGTTTGAAACACAGGCCCAAAATGCTTTAAATGTGATGGCAATGGATGGGAAAATGTGCTAACTGATTTTAATTCCCTGCAGGAGGTTCAGGGTGAGGGAGAGATGCTTGTTGGTATTAGTTCAGGCTCACTTTAGCAATGCTCTATGAGTTATTACCAGGTTGCAAACGGATTTTAACAAAGGAAAGAATGGAGCTGCTATTTTGACAAGTGGAGAAATTGAGCCAAAATCGCAAATCGCGGTAAATTTCGCGAGTGCGTAAATCGCGATTGCGGAATAGAATCACAGCTTTAAAATGAAAGTTAAATTTTGTTCCTAGCCCAAACGGTTCAAGAGATACGGATGATTTGATAAAGGTAGTTTTTTCGGATTTAAAGTAAAACTCAAAATGACAGGTGACAGCTTGCAGCTGCAGAATTGACAGGTGACAGTTGTGCAGCGTTAAAAATGACAGATGACACGATTTCTAGGAGGCAGTTCTACTTAGGTTAAAATAGCTTGAATTAGATTATTTTAACTAAGAGATTGGTTCTGCACAGTTCTGCTAGGTACTCACAATATAAATTTGAAATAGGCCTTGTCACGGATCTGGTCAACACGTCCGGTGGCGGTTCTGTCTGCTCGGCGGGTCAATCAGGCACCGGTTCTGCTCACAGCGATCCAGATCTCTGGTTCTGCTCACAGCGGTCTGGGTCAGCTCTGCTCTGCTGGTCTAGCCTCTCTGGATACAGCGGCCTGTGGTTCTGGATACTGCTCTGCTTTCCGGTCCGGATCAAGTGGATTCTGGATGTAACACTGCTTTCTGGGTACTGGCAAAGGTTCTTGGCAAAAAATTCAGACAGCTCGCCCGGCTGTGGAATAGTTTGCAAATGATTTTAAGGATGCTGAGGCCTGCTGAGAAGAGTCCTCAGTTTGTGGGTTTAGGCCCTTGCTTTAAGTTCTGAAGTAAATTTCTGGTCCCTGAAGATTGATGGATGTGAAGTCTGGAGTCTCCCGGCAGAGCGTCCTGCAGAAAATGGAATTGAATCTCTCTACCTGTCCCAGCAGTCTCTTTTTATGTGTAAGCTGAATTTCAACTGCACAAGGTAGCAATTGAGCTGACCTAAATGCTTTTTCTTGATCATCAAAGCCCATGGGATTATCCACTAATCGGGACCAAGCTTTGAAGTTTATTAGGTCTAAACTAATGGCAAAGCGATTGAGAATGTCACTGCCTAAGTAAAAGGCGGCAGTGACGTCTCGCACGACCCAACAATTATGGACTATGCTCTTGCTGCCAATGGAGATTTTGAGCATGCACCTGCTTGGCAGGAGATGTTTGGAATTGGGTTTCCAGGTCCATTTCCCATTTGTCTATCAGTTTGAATGTGGGAATGGCTGGATCTTTTGGGAGTTGGCGGAACATGGCTTCGCTGATGAAGCTCTTACCGTTGTTCACTCACACTCGAGCGAGAACAGAGTCCTTCCCATCATTTAACTGAACAGGGATGAACAACTGCTCTCCAATTTGCTGAATATCAGCCAGGCTCTGAGCTGATTTCACATCTTTCTGGACTATCGGAGTGGGAGTTTCTGATTGTGGATAATTAAAGAATTTCAGGGTGTTTCCTTCCAGTGTGGAATACCACCTTAAACTGGAAGGAAGGTTGATTTTCAGAAATAGAGAGGACCCTCCATCACCAGTCTGTTGTCCTACTGCTATTACTGTCACGTCTGGAATTTGGTTGTTCTGGAAGTGAAATTCTACTTGGTCAGATTTTTGTTCAACCATGTGGCAGGTGTCATTTAAACTAACATGGTTGACACTCTGTTTTAATTTTATTGGTCGGCTAGTCTGGGTCCAGAGGACCTTGTTTACACAATCTATTAGGGTTGACAACCTTCTCAGGAGGTCGTTCCCTAGTAAACAAGGGGTGCCTTCTGGAGTCACTACTATGACCGGGTGTTTCACCTTGTGTCGCCCAATTTTAATGTCCAAATCTGCCGTCCCCTCGACGGGAATTTCCTTCCCGTCAAAGGTCTGGAGTTGTCCAGGAAGAGAGGTGAGAGGAATACGATAATTCTCTCCCCTTCCTAAATTTAGTTCATCAAAGGCCCTTTTGGACAGAAGGGTAGCTTGGGATCCAGTGTCCACCAGTGCCGAAATTGTACCCTGCCCCTGTACTTGTACTGGGGCATAATATCTTCCCTCCTTCTCCTCAAGGGGGCACAGATAATGCACATTTTTGGACAACTGGTGGGCTAATTTTCTGGTTTTGGACATGGCAAGAGAAGAGATTTGGGCAGAATTCTGTGGAGAGTCTCGGGAATCTGAAAGAAAAAGTTGGCAACTGGAAATGGTTTCAGGTTCTGGGCCGCCCCCCCCTTTTTGGAGGCAGTCATCAGGATGGGTTTGACCCATGGGATTTTGGTATTGTCGGTTCTGGGATGAGATGATGGGCGGCGGTAGCTCAGTCTCCACATCTCCCCAGTCTGAATTGGCATCCCTTGGGACCCATTTTTCCTTGCGAGGAGTTCCGCCATCTCTAAAGGAGAAGATCCTTTTCCCAGGATCCTCTGAGGATCCCTCTCCCTCAAATTGGAAGACCTGTACCTCCTCCACAAAGTGTGTCTGTTTGGGTCCTTTGTTTCTCCTACCCCCCCTCTGCTCCTTGGGAGGCAGGCTTTCTGGGGCAGGAGATTTTGTTTCCGGTTCCTGGTTTTCCAGGGGCTGTTTACAAGTTGGGAAGGAAGCTTCCTCCAAGGCTTTACACCCCCCTTCCCCTTGTGCCTCCTCCCTGGGAACCGGTGGGTTATCGGGGTGCTGCCCCCGTCATTGTTCTGGAGCACCAGGTCCAGAGTTTGGGGCATTCTGCGGTGGCATGCTCATCTGAGGGTTCTGTTGAGCCCTCAGTATGTGACCCAGATCCCGTGCCATATTTTGGACCTGGCGCTCAAGTTGTGAAACCCGCTCAGGCTGATATGGGGCTCTATTTTCTCCCCTGGGCTGATCCCGGGAAGGGTAGTTATCACTTCTCTGGTAGTACCCCTGGTTGGGAAGATTTGGGTACCCCTCCACCCTTGGCCTCCCCTCTCCCGGATTAGGTTGTCTGGGCTCAGGGAATTGGGGAAAGAAGGGTGGATGGTTTTGGGGTTGGAAATTGGGTGGATACCTGGGGAAAAAGTTCTGCCCAGGATTTGGTGAGTTTCTGCCCTCCTGGGGGAAGTTAGGACGGAAGTTCTCCGGGTTAGGCGCTTGGCTGGATCCCCCCCTTTGGACTGGAGGAGTCCACACATAACCCAGGATGGGTTGGTTTCCCTTGTAGCGGGGACTGACATAATCAGGGGAGTGAGTGACCCCATTTGTGGGACTACCTCCTTGGGTCCCTGTCTGTGACTGGCCCGAGGGCCTTCTGGGCTTGGCATTATTAGGTGCAGGTAGGTTTTTAGGCCCCCCCATCTCCAAATCCAAAACGGGGGTGACCTTTACCTCTGCCACCTTGGCAGCAGCAGGGGTGCTGTTGGTTTTGGGGTTTTTCTGCACATTATTTTTATTTTCGATGGGCTTCTGCACCTCATAGATCTGGGTAGCCTGTTCAAAGAACCAGTCTAAAGATCTTTTCTCATGAAAATCTCTCACGAGCTGGGTCATTATGTATTTGGGTAAGGCATGAAAAAACGTATTGATAAATTCTCTGCTATCCGTGCGCACCCTTCTGGTGGTCTGCGCAAAAGCACACTTTAATTCTTGCACAAACTCTTGTGGGGCCTGATCCTCCCCACATTGCAAATTGTAGGCTGCCTTGCGAGCCTCTTGAGGATTTCTGTGAACAGAAAAATGTTTCAAGATGGCCGCCCTATATGTGGACCATCTTGAATGGTTTTGGTCATCCAGCCCCGCAAAGAAACTGGAGTATTCAGGGGAGAATGTCCATTTGACGTACTGGATGCAGCTACTGCTGTCCTTCAAATGGAAAGTCTCCATCATTTGCTCATAGAGCTCCAAGTGTTCCCAAACAGAATACTTGGCGTTCTTATGATAAGGAGTGATGACACTCCTTATTGCCTTTATTTGTTTCAATGGGTCCTTAAGCAAGGCCCTTTTTGCCTTGTTGGCCTTTTTGGTTCGGGTCACCCTGGTCCATTCATCCTCTGACTCCGAAGCACTGCTCCCAGAGGTGCCCGTCTGATCTTCCAGGTTTTCCCGGATTCTGCGAGCCTGGGAATGGCTGGCAGAATGTGGGGACCTGGTCTCCTGTGTCCTGTAACGCTCAGAGGAGTCTTCAGATCCCTCCTTGCTGCCAGGATTTGATGGGTACCCCCCCCACTGACCTAACTGGGCAGAGGTTTTCAGGATGCCCTTAGTGGGCCTACTCTCCTGGGGTTCCCCACTAAATTGCACTGTGCTTGGGTGCCCATACCCGGATGCTCGCCCCTCCATTCCTGGGAAGTACTGGCCTATGAGCCCCATACTTCTAGCTGGATAGTAATCTGCCATCCCTGTGGCCCTGGGCTCATGTGCGCGAGGGGACATGAGGGTGGCAGAGTCCAGGGACTGGGAGAGATGAAGGCCTCTGGTACTAGGGCTCCTGAGGTTATGCTCAGGAGTTTCTCTTTCCCAGCGAACCTCATCTCTATCCGCCCCTGTTCCCTGTTGCAATGCAAGAGCCTGCGCTTTCAGTTCCTCAGTTAAGGCCTTACTAGACTCTATCAGTCTCTCGTGCATCGCTACCTGTTGCTGGAGCCTATCATTGTGCTGGCAGAGAGCATCATTCTCTCTCTGTGCCTCCTGATTGGTCCTGGAGTACTGGGCCAGTCTTTGCTGCAGGAGGGTTACCTCCTGATCTGTGTCCCTATTGGCCTGCTCCTTTCTTGCCAGAGCATCCTCCACCCTCCTGGTGTGCTCTAACAAGTTCTGGTGTTCTTTTTGGAGGTCACCCAGTCCCTGGAGGGCCAGGTGATTTTCTTCCATTTTCCTTTTTAAGTGGCAGATGTCCTGGCCTAAGGTATCCCTTTCCTGACTAAGAGCCTGCATCTGTGCCGCCAGGTCATCCCTTTGCCTTTGGAAGGCACCAGCTTTCTGGCGCTCCTGGTTAAACTCTGCCTGGGTATCCAGGTCTTTCAAAATCAGTTTATTGCTCTCTGCCTTCTCCCTATCTAGGTGGCTTTGCAGGGTGACTACCTGCTCAGCACATGCCCTATTGAAGTCTAATGTTGCTCCAGCTTTTTCTGGCTCTGCAGTAGGGAGTCCAAACCTTCTTGGTACTCCTTCTGCAAGGCCAGAAATCTGGTATCCTGGTCAGCCTT
Source organism: Ambystoma mexicanum (assembly GCF_040938575.1). Classification (NCBI taxonomy): domain Eukaryota; kingdom Metazoa; phylum Chordata; class Amphibia; order Caudata; family Ambystomatidae; genus Ambystoma; species Ambystoma mexicanum. Next base: position 533,593,894 of record NC_090930.1, read on the forward strand.
CTCCTGTTGCAGCACATCCATATCCTCCTTTATTTTAGTGATGTACTGTCTGCTGTCCTTTTCTGACTCCTGGCTCCTGAGCAGCCTCTGCTCAGAAGAGTCCAGATCAGATTTGGCCTTCTCTAACGCCATCTGTTGCCTATTTGCCAGATCTTGGCCTTCAGCACATTTGTCCTGCATGGCTCCCATATATAGGTACAAATATGCCGCTATCCTGGCAATCTTATTATGTTCATCTTTGGCTTTAGGGGCCATATATAGTTCACTCACGGCCACATGTAGGGGACCCTGATCTCTCCATATATCTGACCCTGTTTCAGTGACCTGTTGCGTGATTGCCTGCAACCAGACCTTCAGAAAATGCTGTTTGGTCCTGATGAGTCCACTCACCTCTCACAAATAGCTTATGTAAGAAGTGCTCTCTGGCTATTTTGATGTTTACCAGTGTCGTCATTCTGGAATGTGAGTTCCTTCCTGACTTACAGAAGTTTGTATTTTATTTTTGCAAAACAGACCGTTCCTTAGTGCGTTCCTTTGAGGAGTGCTTTACAGCGTAACACAGCGTGGTGATCCGACCGGATGTATGTCTCCTGTCAGTAAGCACACTGTATTAATCTGCACAAGTGATAGATCTAACCCAGAATCTCCGGCTACGAGCCCCCACTTTGTTAAGCGATATTCAATCAACACTACAGCTAAGTCAATGCCTAGCCTGCGATGCTGAGGAAAACCCCTATTGATGTATTTTTATGTCCAGTTCAGTACTCTGGATGACAACCCTTGTATAACACCCCCCTCTTAGAATCCCCCTGACCCCACTGAGCCAAGAAGTAGGTTTGTTTTGCAAATTCAAAAGATTTATTTGGACAATTCAACAATATATATATATATCACACTTTTATAATAAATTAATATCTGATAGTACACTGAGAGATATGATGTGGATCCACAATGGGTAATGTTACAGTGGTACACTTGATTACTTAGGAGTAGTATAGAGGATGAGGAAGCTGAAAATGCTTTATGGTTTCAAGGAAATGCAAGGTGGAATAAAATGCAGTACAGCAAATAAACTTGATATGATTTCAACCAACAACAATGTAATCACTTTTTCTCTGGCAATTCACCCCCCCCCCCCCTATGCAATGTAAGAAATGGAAGGAGATGGAAAGAGGAGCACACAGTTCTCAGGAAGGCAATCAAATACAATACGAAATTCAGTTCCCCCCCCCCCAGCAAGCTTAGAGGAAACAGGTAGAAGTTTGAAACACAGGCCCAAAATGCTTTTAAATGTGATGGCAATGGATGGGAAAATGTGCTAACTGATTTTAATTCCCTGCAGGAGGTTCAGGGTGAGGGAGAGATGCTTGTTGGTATTAGTTCAGGCTCACTTTAGCAATGCTCTATGAGTTATTACCAGGTTGCAAACGGATTTTAACAAAGGAAAGAATGGAGCTGCTATTTTGACAAGTGGAGAAATTGAGCCAAAATCGCAAATCGCAGTAAATTTCACAAGTGCGTAAATCGCGATTGTGGAAAAAGTATAGGGAGTAAGAAGTCGGTTCTAGGTTCGTTGGAAAGCCTAGAATCACAGCTTCAAAATGAAAGTTCCTAGCCCAAACGGTTCAAGAGATACAGACGATTTAATAAAGGTATTTTTTCGGATTTAATGTAAAACTCAAAATGACAGGTGACAGCTTGCAGCTGCAGAATTGACAGGTGACAGTTGTGCAGCGTTAAAAATGACAGATGACACGATTTCTAGGAGGCAGTTCTACTTAGGTTAAAATAGCTTGAATTAGATTATTTTAACTAAGAGATTGGTTCTGCACAGTTCTGCTAGGTACTCACAATATAAATTTGAAATAGGCCTCGTCACGGATCTGGTCAACACGTCCGGCGGCGGTTCTGTCTGCTCGGCGGGTCAATCAGGCACCGGTTCTACTCACAGCGATCCGGATCTCTGGTTCTGCTCACAGCGGTCTGGGTCAGCTCTGCTCTGCTGGTCTAACCTCTCTGGATACAGCGGCCTCTGGTTCTGGATACTGCTCTGCTTTCCAGTCCGGATCAAGTGGATTCTGGATGTTACACTGCTTTCTGGGTACTGGCAAGAGTTCTTGGCAAAGAATTCAGACAGCTCGCCCGGCTGTGGAATAGTTTGCAAATGATTTTAAGGATGCTGAGGCCTGCTCAGAAGAGTCCTCAGTTTGTGGGTTTAGGCCCTTGCTTTAAGTTCTGAAGTAAATTTCTGGTCTCTGAAGATTGATGGATGTGAAGTCTGGAGTCTCCCGTCAAAGCGTCCCACAGAAAATGGAATTGAATCTCTCTACCTGTCCCAGCAGTCTCTTTGTATGTGTTTTGGAAGTGGGTGTGTGCGTGGCATAACTGAGCCTGCCCCTCTCTACTTGTCATTGGCCCAATTCTCCCCTTGCCCATGATTGGGGGAAGGAAATGTGAGTCAGAGTGATGAGGTCTGTTTATGGGTCAGAGGATCCTCCCCTGGTCAATTTGCCCACAAATCTATATTTGATTCAAATACATATTTCCCAGATACACAAGTGGTTGACATTACATGTACACATTATATATTCCTTATGTCCATGCTTGTCCGCCTCTGATCTTCCTGGGGGCTTGCATTAAAAAATGACAACATTTTGTGCTTTTTGACTGGTTTACCAATATCGGACATTTACCAAAAATTACACACATGTGCGCAAGGAGTATGGACATTAATTGATGAAGTTTCAGATTTTTAACATGCAGACATTTGGAGTAACACCCTATTTTCCGCTAGCAACCCCCCCAGCATACACCACAGTGCACAGAAAAATCACAAGAATAATGATATTACTTATATAATTCTGACAAGTCCGCACTA